>NC_088383.1:139877500-140202515 GCF_037993035.2 Macaca fascicularis | reverse complement strand
AACATGAAGTCTTATTCCAGTCAAACCTTTCTGTGTGTGAATTTCTGTAGACATTTCCAGGAAGTAAGTCCCAGGTTTCAAGCCCTCCCATGTTCAAGGGTGAGCCTGGGTGCAGGTATGGGTTCTGATGAGTCTGGTCCTTTCTTTTTCCCTTCTTGACATGAGCCATCTTCCGGCGTGCCAGGAGCTCAGGGCTGATAGAGCGGCTGTCCTCTAGTCACCAGGCGGCCATGGGAGGGAGGCCCCACATAGCTTGTGGGGGCCGTAGCCAATCCTCAGCCCTCTTTGGGCCAACACACGCCCCCTCATTGCCATGCAGGCTCTGGTGGAGGTTGATGAGGGAATAGTTTTCTTGGTTGCCTGCCTGATGGGGCAGAGAGGGTCATTTTTGGCTGATGAGTGATGGAAGTCTTCAGATCCATTGTGCTTGTGCAGGTCAGTCCGCAGCTGTGGGAGGAGCGCTTGTGGGGAACCTCTGCGTAAGAAGTGCTCCAGCAGTGCTAGCCCCATGTGGTGCCTCTGTCACACTTCCTACCGCATATCACATGGGGCAGCTGCAACCACGGTCCTGTTTTAAACTATTCATGCCTTGACTGTTTTCCTCTCTTACTGTAAAATGAGCTTTTTTTTGCATCTGTGGTTGCTTATTAGCATTCACAATTTAATTCGTTGTTTTATTAACGACTCACAAATAAAACTAATTTGGTAGTCTCAGGTTTAATCGAGAATTTTGGAACTGTAGACTTATGGATGTGCAAACTGGAGATGTTAATTTCAGGAAACTACCTAAGACCCTTCAAAGCATTATCTATACATATTTATAAAATCACCTGGACCCTCACTTCTTTCATTTACCATTCCACTTTTAATTATGGATGCTTTAGGTAAGGCCTAATCATTTTGAGCTTACAGATGCCAAGTATAGATGAATAGTTTCACATCATGCATTTAGGCTGGATAAATAGAGTGTTCCATCATGCATTTGTTCTAGATAAATGGAATTTCCCATCGTGCATTTGGGCTAGATGAATGGAGTTTCCCATCATGCATTTTGGCTAGATAAATGGAGTTTCCTATCATGCATTTGGGCTGGATGAATGGAGTTTCTAATCATGCATTGGTATACCCTTAACTTCAGACCATGGACGTGTACACCAAAAAGGATGCTCCCTTCAAGACCTTCGTGTTACAGCCTTGCAGAATCAAGTATGCATGGGCCTGAAGGCAGTGGGAGAGCTGCTTTCTTGCCCCAGGTCTGCGTCTGAGTTGAGGCGGTGCCAGTGGGTGGAGCATGTGAATGAAGAAGCAGACACAACCTTAGCCTGCACTTTTGGGCAGGGATGGTTCCTACACCGTCACCTGGGGAGATGAGATGGTCTCTCATCCACGTGGGAGATTAGGATGATGTGGTCCCACTCACAGTTGAGTCACAAAACCTAAGAATCACCCCCAATTTTATCATTAGTTCTTGCTTGCTAATCTGGAAAAGAAATAATAAAAGATCTATGGATGGTCACGTGTCTACTCAGCAACAGCATAAAGATGATCTTAGGAACTAATGCTGTGGAAACTTCTGTTTATCTGATTATTTTTCTGCTTTATACTTCTAACATCATCCTTTTCCATCAGAGAAATGGATGCTGCCAGTCACTGTCTCCACTAGAGGTGAGGGTGGCAAGTGGCCCGGCAGGCCTGGTGCTCTGGTGCTTCTTGGGGTGGAGCTCCTTCTCAGGTCCGAGTCCACCGCCCAGAGGCTTCTTTCCTCCATTTGTGCAATTTTCATGCTGCATTTATGTTGCTTGAAGGTTGAAGTGTTAATAAAATAGGTTGCCTTCATGAAAGGAGTCGCCTATAACATTCCTTTGACTGAAACTGGCTCTCTGGCTGGGGCTTTGCTTTCACTTGTCCCAGGATGTGGATGAAGTCACTGCATCCTGGGACGTTACTTCTTGTGTGTAACTAAATAGAAGGGGTTCTAGCACATCTAGTTCCGGCCACAGCATGGGCCCAGAACACCAGAAAGGGGGTTGTAGTAGGAAACCCTTTGCCACACTGTGGGGAAATCTGGCAGGGAAAGTCAGAGCCCTGTGCTCAGGGTCCCAGCCCTAGCCGCAGCTCACCACATGCTTCCTGATGTGAGGCATCTGATCCGGTTCTAGCCTCATCTGCTGGGGGCCTGAAGGCCAGCGACAGTCCTCCTCAGTCCTCCTCTGAGAGGCTGGCCTATTTCTTGCACTTGTGGGTCCAGAACCATGGTGCCTCCAGCAGGGCGGGCCGAGCCTTGCTGCCCTGACCGTGCCCCACCACCCACATACCATCCCAACACCCCTTTGCTGCTGTCCCCAAAGCACAGATGCACAGGCTGCAGGCAGCTTCAGAAAACAAACGTTCAGAAGGTCTCCAGGTGGGTGAGACAGAAGGGGAGATGGGACAACGTCCTTAGACATTTGATTTTGATTCAAACATTGAAGTGCATGGCAGCACCTCGTGGAGGGTATAAATCTTCACTGGAGGAAAACGATGAAATAGTAGTGACATGAAGTAATGACTTGCTGTTTCAGTGGCTTGCCATGCCTCCCTGATTTTACATGGGGAACTGTGTACTGTTGCTCCCAAATTAGTTTTTGGAAAATGAATTATTGACTGCAGATATAATTTATTACTAATAAGCAAAATAGGTTTGTAATATGGGCCTGATGGGGTAGTTAGCAAAGAAGGAATAAGAAGGAGGAGGAGAGGAGGGAGGAAACTGAGGGAGGGGCGGAGATGGGGGCTGGCTCCAGGAGGGCGGGCCTGCGGGACAGCTCAGGACATGTAGTGTGTTCCCGCAATGCCTAAGAGTTCTTAGTTGTACAGTCTGGAGGTAAAAACAACTTGGCAAAGCTGTGCCACTTGTGAGTGGTGAAGCCTGGAATTTTCCCCAGATAATTCTTTCTTTTAATTTTCCTCTTGGTGTTGCCCATGGAGTCCTGGTCATTTGAATGTCTCCCTGCTGGGGGTCTTTGGAGAGTGGATGTGGTCAGAGCTGACTCTCTTCCAGCAGGGACAAAAGTGAGGCAAGTGGGCAGGTTCTTAGTTCCTGCCCAGGATGGCCCTGGGGGCAGAGGGTTGGGGGGACTGTGGGTACAGGAACCTGGAGTCAGTGGCTTTGGTCCTTGAGCTGACACTGTCTGCAAGGCTGGGCAACTTCAGGGAGAGCCAGATCCCTGTGTCAGTCTCCTCATCTGGAAAATGGGCACAACAACAGCTCCCATTATTTTTCTTGAAGTTATGGCAATAACAAAAGAGAGAGAGAGATGATGACAAAATGCTGGAAAGTCAATGGATTTCATGTTGAGTGTTTTCTTTTCCTCCAGGTGATCTTTATCTCACTTCTGTTCCTTGTATTGCAAAAAACATTCATTTTTGTAAGCTAGAGAAAGTATCCTCTAGGTTTTTACATTCTTGCTCCTTTTGGTATGACCAGCACAGTGAAATTACGATAGCATCAAAATGCAGCCTAATCAGTGAGGTCTCTATTTCTAGGTGTAAAATATATTTGTAAACTCGCTATTTTGGGTGTCACATCAAGATTCTGATGTATTAAAAAGTAACGTTTTAAAAGCATTATCTTTGTAAATTAATATTACAAAGTCTTCTTTAAGCTTAAAATTATTTAGTTATATTTATTTAGATAATTATAAAATGCTTTATTTTATCATTTATTTTTAAAACTACTTAATTATAATAATTATTGCCTTACTATGATACTATGTTTGTCACTGGTAGGAGGACAGATGAGGCCATTCAGCCTCCAGATCCTGTAGAATTAGAGGGGTTATTCGGAGAAGGTTAGCAGGCCTCACAAATGGCAAAGCCTATATATGTTTTACATTTATAAGTACATTTATCTAAGACATTTACTTTGTGGCAAAAGAATTATTTTACTGGTCATGCTGTGTACATATAAAAATATCTGTTCATTAAAGTGCCCGGCCAAGTTTTGACTGTGTTTTGACTGAGACGAGCCCCATGAGGTGAGATGTGAAATTCTCCACTTCTGGGGTCAGCACGGAGAAAGCTTCCAATCTGGAGCATTTTGGATTGTGTGTTTTCAGGTTAGAAGTGCTCAACCTACACCCTAAGAAAGGCAACGGCTGCCGCCTCCCTAGAAACGGTGGGCCAGGGGACAGATTGTGGAGCTTTAGCACGTGAGCTCTGATTTATCGTTTAACTCCAGCTGTGAAAATCTGTCTGCTCAGACACAAAATGAGAAGAGGATGCTGAGGAGGTGGAAGCCGCCTGTGGCAGCTGGTCTCACCACCGCTCACCATTGTTCGCATGCATCTCTGTCGAGCTCTGTGCCACGTTAAGGAAAGGCAGACTCACGGGCCCCCTCTGAGGCTTCACACTCTGTGGTCAGTGGGTGACACAGAGGATAGGCATCCTCATGTCACATGGGAGGGAGATTTCTCCAAGCGACGTAACCTGGGCGTCCGTCATGGAGGAGGGGTGTTGAATTTGGAAGATTTCCCTTGGAGGAACCGCTTTGGCTCAGCATCAAAGGAGATCATAGGTGACTTGTGATGGTCATACTGACTCCACCTAGTCCTGTCCTGTCTTGGCCTTTGAGTGGGTCCTTGGAGTCCTCGTGTGGGCTAGACAGGGCTGGCCTCTCCGTGGTTGGGCTGGTCCCTGGGGTCCCTTGGCGGTACGGACAGGTTGGCTCATTGTGGAAGTGGAGTTCGGGGAACCTTGACTCCCCCTCAGCACAGCCTCCCCTGCCTGCCTCCCTGAAGCCGCCCGGGCCTTGGGTCTGTCACTGTTGACATAGCCTATTTCCAGTTGAGCCTGGTACCTTCTTTCTTCCTTCCGTGGTGCTTGTCCTCCTCAGACCCACTCGGTGTCGGGGACAGCCTGCTTAGTATTTCAAGGCTGACAGGAAGCCTGAGCTGTCGGGGTGGTCCTGGTTCCCGGGCCTGGTGCGTCTGAGGTCGCATGGAGCTCGGCCCCACACCCCTCCTCTTGCTGCAGAGGCCCGTGCTGTCCACACAGGAAGCGGACACATCTCTCAATTGGTGTGAGGCCTCCAGGCCAAGGGGGCAGCTTTCTCCATGTTAAGGTTTTGCCCCATGAATGGTCTTAAACCTGATGCAGCTGTTTCTGGTCTGCTAATTGGAGCCAGGGGATAAAGAAAACGGTAGCAACTGATGCAAGAGAGAGCTGGAGGGAGAAGCCAGCAGTGTCGCTTCCAGGGAACATCTGTCTTCATGTTGGAGCTGCTGTGTCACCTGTAAACAGTGAACTTGAACTCTGCCCTGCGTCGCTGCTGTGCCAGCCCTGCAGGCACCCTCCTGGGCAGCAAAGCCTCGGCAGCAAGACGCCTGTCCACCAGGCCTGCGCGTGAAACCAAGCAACACTCATGCTGGCTTTCAGCCCATTTGGAAAGCTCCTGTGACCTCTGGGGTCTGCAAGGACAGAACCTCCCTTTGGAGATCTGGAATCACGCTGTGCCTGGAGCCAGAGTTGGGTGGGGGAGGGGATCGGGGTGGGGGAAGGGATCGGGGCAAGTGAGGGGATTGGGGTGGGGACCTCCCTGAAGATCTCCATGCAGCTTTCTTTGCCAATGGCCAGCAGAGTTGTGCCCACCCCAACGCTCGCTGACAAGGACAAAGCACTTTCTGATTCCGGGCTCAGCTCTGAAGAGGGGAACTGATGGAGGGGGCCAGCCACGGGGATGCCAAGAAAGACCTGTTTGATAATTAGGAGCAGACAGAGAGTTTCAGAGACCATTTGCCTCCCTGGCCCCTCTGGGAGTGAAGTGACCACAGCGAATCCTTCCTCGCCCTCCCCCACCACCTGCTTGGCCACAGGAGCACCTGGCTTTTCCCTGGACAGACCCCACCCTCTCCTCATGATCTTGTCCTCTTCAAGGCGGACCAGGCCTCCCTGCCCTACACCCCACATCCCTGGGAAATTGCCGCCGGGGCTGCCCCAGCCCCTATTCCACCCTGGCTGAGCTCAGCTGCTGCTTCTGGGCTCCAGGAGGACCCCGTGCGCCTCACGATGCTCTTGTTCTCATCACAGTCGCCCCTTTGGGGACACGTGACATCTGCCCCTCCTTCACATGCCACCCACTGAGCTCAGCCATGGGCTCCCTGACTGCATGGACTTTGCACCCAGGGCCTGTGCAAGGCCTGGCGGGCAGCCACCCTCGAGGGGCACTTGTTTCATGGATAAAACGCCCTCGATTCTGCCTCTCCTCATGCGCCTTCCTTTGCGGGCTGCTCCAGGAAGTCTCAGTCATGCAGGTGGATTCTTCCCTTCTTGGACTGTCTGGGGCCACAGGGCCTGGGAGGCCTCGGCAGAGCTCCCACAGCCAGTCTTCACCCCAGCATCCCCTTGGAGGGTGTGTCCCGGGCTGACCTCCCTGCCTAGCGCCCTGAGTCCACTCCTGGGCTGCCAGCTGGTCCTGCAGACTTGCAGGACCCTAGGCACATTCTGGTGACCCTAGGCAGTGTTTCCGTGAGGATTTGCCTCTGCAGACTTGGGCGTACACCAGGTTGGCAGTTCATTCGTTGTCCATGACATCCTTCAAATCCGCCTGTACTTCTTATTCCAGAGCCACCAGCCAGTTCTCCCGCCTGGGAATCCCAAGGGCTTTGTGTCTGCAGCATCCACCTTCCTGCCCTTTCAGGGCCTTCCAGACAAAGGAGCTACAGAACTGTGGTAAGACCTCTGTGGTCATATGGCAAACCATCGGCCTGCGGACCCCTGCCCGTATGGCAAGCTGTCTGCCCATGGACCCCACACAGACCTGGCGCAGGAGGCGAGTGGAAGGCAGTCACCACTTTGGCCCTCCGTCATAGCTTCCCCAACTCTGGGTCCATTCCAGGGGCTCCAGCAGCCTCCCATCTCCTGCACCCTTTGCATAAAACACCTTTTGGATAAAACACCCTTTGCAGCCTCTTAGGAAGGATGAGGTCTGCAGTGCTGAGCCTCCAAGACCAGGTGACCTCAGGAAGGTGTTTGCGGAGGTGCTGCTTCTCCAGGAAGTGGCCGTCAGAGAGGCCAGGGTGGCCCCATGACCCCAGGCCAGGACATGCCCTGCGAAGGGAAGGCCATGGGAGGCGGCGTTCACCTCCACGTCTCCAGGGCTGCACTGGGGCTACTTAGGAGAAACATTTTCTAATAAAAGTTCAGCCTGTTACAGAATTTCCTAATGTGAGATACAGGCTGGAATGCGGCAATTCCACAGAGAAATGATTGTGGGAATAATTCACATCATACATAGTTTCATGAAGGATGCTATTTCCAGAGTCTAACTGTTTCTCCCTTTTTCTCTCACTTTTTTACTTTATTGCTATTTTTTTTTACATTAGGAGAAATTGAAAACCTATTTAGGTTTCATAGCTTCACATTTCTGAAGTAAGTGACACAGCAGAGAGTTGGGATGCGTCTGATTTGTGCCTCACAATGAGGCGTGCACGTCACTGGTTAATTGTGTGGCATTCCATAAAGGACTGCTGTTGGGATAAAAGGATAAACTGCTAAGATTAACATTTTCTCTCCCTTTTTAAGGGAACCACTTATCAGTCACAATGGCAACAAAACCAGGTGTAATTGGATTTCGGGAGAGACTGCAGTTGAATTGATGCCATGGTCCGCTTGGTCTGGGAGAGGCTGGGTTCTCAGTGCAGCCCCAGAAAGAGCCGGGTGGCAGGGTTTGAGGGTGTGACAGGTCCAGGGACAGGGACCTTAGACCAGATCCAACTGCAGAGCACGTGAAGACCCTGGACTTCAAGCAGGAAGAGGCCACTGGGCTTGTGGTCAGAGATGTTGTGAACCTCCACCGAGGATCCCTTCCTCTGCCCGTTCATAAAACTGAGAGGTGGGTTCTCTTCTCCAGCCAACCTGTTCCGCCTGGGGCCAGGCTGGGAAGGGGCTGACGGGACAAGTCCACTGCCATCGGGGCCTCTCCCTGAAGGGAGTCTTCTGCCCCAAGAAACATTCTTCCCTTACCTGCAGGTTCATTGGTTTATTTTAGCCTCTAGTGGAAGGACACTGGACAAATGTCCTTTGATTTGAGGACACACAGCTTTGGATGTGAGCTGGCTCCATGCCCCGCTGGAGCCCATGCTGTGACTGTGGCCACCGCTGCTGGCAAGCCAGGACCCACCATCACGGACAGTTTCTTCACTCTGTGTGGCAAAGGGCTTTGACAGGCACTTTCTGGCATTTGGGGTGGATGGAATCATTTTCATCCCCATTTTCCAGTTGGGCATATGGGGTCCTGTAGATGGAGGGGCAGAGTGGGGGGCAGGTGCCAGTTTCCTAGCCTGCTTGTGGCGGGTTAGGGTCACAATCTGCACCCGTTCCCAGAGCTCCCCTGGCCACCTCTTCACCGCCCCCCCCCCACCCCAGAGCACACTCAGGTCCCACAGGGCACAGAAAAGGGGGAGCCTTGCATAGGCTCAGAGGGAGACAACCTTTCCAGGCCTGTGGCCCCTCCCTCCCAGCCAGAGCCCTAGCAGGACTTATCCCATAGCCAGAAAAAGGGGTGCACACTTGGCCACTTACGCTGCTTTTACTGTTGGAGGCCTGGCCCAGCATCGCCGTTGCTGAGTGATGGGGAAAGCCTTTCGAAGGGGATCAAAGTTAATAAACACAGTTGGATAAAACACCCTTTGCAGCAGACCAACTGCAGACTCAGCAAACATCCCACTTCTCTGTGAGGTACTTAGATCCACTCTGGGTGGGGACACTCCAAGGCCAAGTGACCCAGTTAAAATGACTATAATCGAAAGCAGACATTACAATTAACTTTCTCCTCCAAAAATATTGACTTGATCTCTGGGGGCTCTGCTGTGCCTCAGCAGAGACAGAGGGTCCCTCGAGGTGCTCCAGTCTGGGAATCATGGGGAGATGTGGGTGGGGCCATTGGGCCAGCCCACTTGCTGGTTTGTGACCTGTCTTAGTCTGTTCCCGCTGCTCTATACCCTTAGACTAGACAACTTATAGACATGAGAAATGCTTTTCTTACAGCTCTGGAGAATGGAAAGTCCAGGACCAAGGCACCAGCATATTTGGTGCCTGATGAGAGCTGCCAAGACCCTAGCTAGGCCCAGGCCCAGTGCTAAGCCGCTGGGCTTCCAAGATGGCGCCTCCTTGCTGTGTCCTCCTGTGGCAGGAGGGAGCGAGGGCTAAGAGGGCCTAGCGGGTTCCCTTCAGGCCTTCCATGAGGTAGCTCAACCATCCATGAGGGCTCTGCTCTCATCACTTCACATCTCCTAAAGGTTTCACCTCTTCACATCGTCCTATTGGGGCTTAGTTTCCTACTTTGGGGTTTTGCGGGGACTCACGCATTCTTGCCCTAGTGTGACCTAATGTGACATCAGCCTCTCCCCTCCCAGCTGGGCTGCAGTGGAGACAGCCAGCTGTCCGCTTAAGATGCCCATCCCCTCTCGGAGGAGGACTGAAGTGGAAAGTGTCTGGGGAGGCTGCGACCACATTTCCCAGGCCTCCCCAGGGCTAGTGCTCGCCGGCGGGATGAGAGCGGAAGCAGCGGTTAGGAGGGTTCCTTCCCCACCTCCCGGCTTCTGCTAGCCCCTGGATTCCAACCTCTCTGAAACTGGGTATGGCAGGGCCACAGACCAGAAGCAGGTGTGTCCCTGAATCATTTGCGGTGACCCACATTCATCCTCACAGGAGCGACACACCGCGTTCGAATGTGAACGGCTGACATGACCGGTTTTCCCGTGAGGCTGAGAAGTTCTGCACATGCATTCCCTTAAAACAGAGACGTAGGCACCTGTGATCGGTCCCGGCTTAGATGTGCTACCAGAGGCGGTTTGCCATCTGGTCAAAGAGGTCTTAGGGTGCTTTTTTGTCATCAGCCTCATTAAACAACGAGTTGGTCTTAAGTGACGAGACCGCAAAGGTCACGGCCGCAAAATACTGGAAGTCTTAAGGGAGGTCATCTACCACCCAGTTGTGCTCAGTAACGCAGAAAGTGCAGCTCGGAGGGCTGAAGACGGGTATAGGCACCTCCATGAATGCCGTCACTACTCCTGAGAAGGTGTCACTGCTGTTATTGAAAAGCTTTGAGGGCTGTTGTCCATGGTTCTTGAATTTACAAGTGGAATTCCTGGCAGCTGTGTGATAAATCAAGCATGTTGGTGTCAGCGTGGACTTCAACTTCTGTCCCCACAATCTGTGAACCAGAATAAACCTCTTCACTCAAACTTCCACTTAGGAGGGCACCTGGTTAACGTGAACCACGAAGCAATCAACACTGAGGTGTGCGTTTCCATAGACGGCAGACTTAATTGTTTCTTTTTTCTAATTGAACTGGAAAAAATAAACATATTTTATTGTTGAAATGGAAACTATTCAGAAGCATATAGGATCAAGCTCCTCCCAACCCTATTCTTCTCATATTGGAAACATCTATTGATAATCAGATAATCAGAATATTTCCAGTGTATTCCATGCAAGCCTGTGGGAATCCTGAAAACGTGGAGGATGTTTTTGACTTGAAGGGGATTGTGTGATGCACACATTTCCACTATGTGACTGTTTTACTTAGCAATGTATCTTGAAGACCAAAATATAGTGACCTTGAAAAAAATTTTTTTTTTGAGATGGACTCTTGCTCTATCGCCCAGGCTGGAGTGCAGTGGCATGATCTCATCTTACTGCAACCTCCGCCTCCCAGGTTCAAGGGATTCTCCTGCCTTAGTCTTCCAAGTAGCTAGGTTTATAGGCATGCACCACCATGCCCGGCTAATTTTTGTATTTTTAGTGGTGAAGGTGTTTCACCATGTTGGCCAGACTGGTCTCGAACTCCTGACTTCAGGTCATCCGCCTTCCTCAGCCTCCCAAAATGTTGGGATTACAGGCATGAGCCACTGGGCCTGGTGAAAAAGTTCCAGCCTTGCCAGCTTTCGTGGTACCCCATGGTGCAGGCATGCACATACTTACTTGCTTTGGGGGCATCAGGCTCTTTCTAACGTGGGCTGTTATAGTCAGTTCAGAGTGAACATTCTCTGTGCTCCTTCATGTGGGCAGGAGGCTCATGTGCAGCTGGTGATCACGCAATTTGGTTCACTGCTTCTGGAAAGAAATGGATTAATATAAATTGAGACTCTTAATTAGCCTGTCTGTTTAACCCAGCAGTTCCAACCGCACGACCTTTCCTAAGGAGCAGTCATCGGAAATGCATTACAGGGTCTGGAGTGCACCAGCCCCCATCACCCCCACATGGCCCTGGGACTTGCTAGAGCTTTCTACTATCTTTCTTTCTTTCTTTCTTTTTTTATTTAATGACCTTTTAATTCAGAGCAGCAAATTTTTTGAGAAGTAAAATATTTTCAAGTTTGTTTTTATAAAGAATACCTAATCAATATTAACTACTTCAGTTGATTAACTCTATTTCTATTTCTCACACCCTCTGATAAGTATAAAATTCTTTTTTTTTAAATTTATTTTTTATTATTATACTTTAAGTTCTAGGGTACATGTGCATAGCGTGCAGGTTTGTTACATATGTATACTTGTGCCATGTTGGTGTGCTGCACCCATCAACTTGTCAGCACCCATCAACTCGTCATTTACATCAGGTATAACTCCCAGTGCAATCCCTCCCCCCTCCCCCCTCCCCATGATAGGCCCCGGTGTGTGATGTTCCCCTTCCCGAGTCCAAGTGATCTCATCGTTCAGTTCCCACCTATGAGTGAGAACATGCGGTGTTTGGTTTTCTGTTCTTGCGATAGTTTGCTGAGAATGATGGTTTCCAGCTGCATCCATGTCCCTACAAAGGACACAAACTCATCCTTTTTGATGGCTGCATAGTATTCCATGGTGTATATGTGCCACATTTTCTTAATCCAGTCTGTCACTGATGGACATTTGGGTTGATTCCAAGTCTTTGCTATTGTGAATAGTGCCGCAATAAACATACGTGTGCATGTGTCTTTATAGCAGCATGATTTATAATCCTTTGGGTATATACCCAGTAATGGGATGGCTGGGTCATATGGTACATCTAGTTCTAGATCCTTGAGGAATCGCCATACTGTTTTCCATAATGGTTGAACTAGTTTGCAATCCCACCAACAATGTAAAAGTGTTCCTATTTCTCCACATCCTCTCCAGCACCTGTTGTTTCCTGACTTTTTAATGATCGCCATTCTAACTGGTGTGAGATGGTATCTCATTGTGGTTTTGATTTGCATTTCTCTGATGGCCAGTGATGATGAGCATTTTTTCATGTGTCTGTTGGCTGTATGAATGTCTTCTTTTGAGAAATGTCTGTTCATATCCTTTGCCCACTTTTTGATGGGGTTGTTTGTTTTTTTCTTGTAAATTTGTTTGAGTTCTTTGTAGGTTCTGGATATTAGCCCTTTGTCAGATGAGTAGATTGCAAAAATTTTCTCCCATTCTGTAGGTTGCCTGTTCACTCTGATGGTAGTTTCTTTTGCTGTGCAGAAGCTCTTTAGTTTAATGAGATCCCATTTGTCAATTTTGGCTTTTGCTGCCGTTGCTTTTGGTGTTTTAGACATGAAGTCTTTGCCCATGCCTATGTCCTGAATGGTACTACCTAGGTTTTCCTCTAGGATTTTTATGGTATTAGGTCTAACATTTAAGTCTCTAATCCATCTTGAATTAATTTTCGTATACGGAGTAAGGAAAGGATCCAGTTTCAGCTTTCTACTTACGGCTAGCCAATTTTCCCAGCACCATTTATTAAATAGGGAATCCTTTCCCCATTTCTTGTTTCTCTCAGGTTTGTCAAAGATCAGATGGCTGTAGATGTGTGGTATTATTTCTGAGGACTCTGTTCTGTTCCATTGGTCTATATCTCTGTTTTGGTACCAGTACCATGCTGTTTTGGTTACTGTAGCCTTGTAGTATAGTTTAAAGTCAGGTAGCGTGATGCCTCCAGCTTTGTTCTTTTGACTTAGGATTGTCTTGGAGATGTGGGCTCTTTTTTGGTTCCATATGAACTTTAAAGCAGTTTTTTCCAATTCTGTGAAGAAACTCATTGGCAGCTTGATGGGGATGGCATTGAATCTATAAATTACCTTGGGCAGTATGGCCATTTTCACGATATTGATTCTTCCTATCCATGAGCATGGTATGTTCTTCCATTTGTTTGTGTCCTCTTTTATTTCACTGAGCAGTGGTTTGTAGTTCTCCTTGAAGAGGTCCTTTACATCCCTTGTAAGTTGGATTCCTAGGTATTTTATTCTCTTTGAAGCAATTGTGAATGGAAGTTCATTCATGATTTGGCTCTGTGTTTGTCTGTTATTGGTGTATAAGAATGCTTGTGATTTTTGCACATTAATTTTGTATCCTGAAACTTTGCTGAAGTTGCTTATCAGCTTAAGGAGATTTTGGGCTGAGACAATGGGGTTTTCTAAATATACAATCATGTCATCTGCAAACAGGGACAATTTGACTTCTTCTTTTCCTAACTGAATACCCTTGATTTCTTTCTCTTGCCTGATTGCCCTAGCCAGAACTTCCAACACTATGTTGAATAGGAGTGGTGAGAGAGGGCATCCCTGTCTTGTGCCAGTTTTCAAAGGGAATTTTTCCAGTTTTTGCCCATTCAGTATGATATTGGCTGTGGGTTTGTCATAAATAGCTCTTATTATTTTGAGGTACGTTCCATCAATACCGAATTTATTGAGCATTTTTAGCATGAAGGGCTGTTGAATTTTGTCAAAAGCCTTTTCTGCATCTATTGAGATAATCATGTGGTTCTTGTCTTTGGTTCTGTTTATATGCTGGATTATGTTTATTGATTTGCAAATGTCGAACCAGCCTTGCACCCCAGGGATGAAGCCCACTTGATCATGGTGGATAAGCTTTTTGATGTGCTGCTGAATCCGGTTTGCTAGTATTTTATTGAGGATTTTTGCATTGATGTTCATCAGGGATATTGGTCTAAAATTATCTTTTTTTGTTGTGTCTCTGCCAGGCTTTGGTATCAGGATGATTTTGGCCTCATAAAATGAGTTAGGGAGGATTCCCTCTTTTTCTATTGATTGGAATAGTTTCAGAAGGGATGGTACCAGCTCCTCCTTGTACCTCTGGTAGAATTCAGCTGTGAATCCATCTGGTCCTGGACTTTTTTTGGTTGGTAGGCTATTAATTATTGCCTCAATTTCAGAGCCTGCTATTGGTCTATTCAGGGATTCAACTTCTTCCTGGTTTAGTCTTGGAAGAGTGTAAGTGTCCAGGAAATTATCCATTTCTTCTAGATTTTCCAGTTTATTTGCGTAGAGGTGTTTATAGTATTCTCTGATGGTAGTTTGTATTTCTGTGGGCTCGGTGGTGATATCCCCTTTATCATTTTTTATTGTGTCGATTTGATTCTTCTCTCTTTTCTTCTTTATTAGTCTTGCTAGCGGTCTGTCAATTTTGTTGATCTTTTCAAAAAACCAACTCCTGGATTCATTGATTTTTTGGAGGGTTTTTTATGTCTCTATCTCCTTCAGTTCTGCTCTGATCTTAGTTATTTCTTGCCTTCTGCTAGCTTTTGAATGCGGTTGCTCTTGCTTCTCTAGTTCTTTTAATTGTGATGTTAGAGTGTCAATTTTAGATCTTTCCAGCTTTCTCTTGTGGGCATTTAGTGCTATAAATTTCCCTCTACACACTGCTTTAAATGTGTCCCAGAGATTCTGGTATGTTGTGTCTTTGTTCTCATTGGTTTCAAAGAACATCTTTATTTCTGCCTTCATTTCGTTATGTACCCAGTAGTCATTCAGGAGCAGGTTGTTCAGTTTCCATGTAGTTGAGCGGTTTTGATTGAGTTTCTTAATCCTGAGTTCTAGTTTGATTGCACTGTGGTCTGAGAGACAGTTTGTTATAATTTCTGTTCTTGTACATTTGCTGAGGAGTGCTTTACTTCCAATTATGTGGTCAATTTTGGAGTAAGTACGATGTGGTG
Organism: Macaca fascicularis; assembly: GCF_037993035.2. Lineage (NCBI taxonomy): Eukaryota > Metazoa > Chordata > Mammalia > Primates > Cercopithecidae > Macaca > Macaca fascicularis. The sequence continues at coordinate 140,187,577 of NC_088383.1, read as the reverse complement.
CTGAGAAGAATGTATATTCTGTTGATTTGGGGTGGAGAGTTCTATAGATGTCTATTAGGTCTGCTTGCTGCAGAGATGAGTTCAATTCCTGGATATCTTTGTTAACTTTCTGTCTCGTTGATCTGTCTAATGTTGATAGTGGAGTGTTGAAGTCTCCCATTATTATTGTATGGGAGTCTAAATCTCTTTGTAAGTCTCTAAGGACTTGCTTTATGAATCTGGGTGCTCCTGTATTGGGTGCATATATATTTAGGATAGTTAGCTCTTCCTGTTGAATTGATCCCTTTACCATTATGTAATGGCCTTCTTTGTCTCTTTTGATCTTTGATGGTTTAAAGTCTGTTTTATCAGAGACTAGTATTGCAACCCCTGCTTTTTTTTGTTCTCCATTTGCTTGGTAAATCTTCCTCCATCCCTTTATTTTGAGCCTATGTATGTCTCTGCATGTGAGATGGGTCTCCTGAATACAGCAGACTGATGGGTCTTGACTCTTTATCCAGTTTGCCAGTCTGTGTTTTTAATTGGGGCATTTAGTCCATTTACATTTAAGGTTAATATTGTTATGTGTGAACTTGATCCTGCCATTATGATATTAACTAGTTATTTTGCTCGTTAGTTGATGCAGTTTCTTCCTAGCCTCGATGGTCTTTACATTTTGGCATGTTTTTGCAATGGCTGGTACCGGTTGTTCCTTTCCATGTTTAGTGCTTCCTTCAGGGTCTCTTGTAAGGCAGGCCTAGTGGTGACAAAATCTCTAAGCATTTGCTTATCTGTAAAGGATTTTATTTCTCCTTCACTTATGAAACTTAGTTTGGCTGGATATGAAATTCTGGGTTTAAAATTCTTTTCTTTAAGAATGTTGAATATTGGCCCCCACTCTCTTCTGGCTTGTAGAGTTTCTGCCGAGAGATCTGCTGTTAGTCTGATGGGCTTCCCTTTGTGGGTAACCCGACCTTTCTCTCTGGCTGCCCTTAAGATTTTTTCCTTCATTTCAACTTTGGTGAATCTGGCAATTATGTGTCTTGGAGTTGCTCTTCTCGAGGAGTATCTTTGTGGCATTCTCTGTATTTCCTGGATTTGAATGTTGGCCTGCCCTACTAGGTTGGGGAAGTTCTCCTGGATGATATCCTGAAGAGTGTTTTCCAACTTGGTTCCATTTCCCCCCTCACTTTCAGGCACCCCAATCAGACGTAGATTTGGTCTTTTTACATAATCCCATACTTCTTGCAGGCTTTGTTCATTTCTTTTTCTTCTTTTTTCTTTTGGTTTCTCTTCTCGCTTCATTTCATTCATTTGATCCTCAATTGCTGATACTCTTTCTTCCAGTTGATCGAGTCGGTTATTGAAGCTTGTGCATTTGTCACGTATTTCTCGTGTCATGGTTTTCATCTCTTTCATTTCGTTTATGACCTTCTCTGCATTAATTACTGTAGCCATCAATTCTTCCACTTTTTTTTCAAGATTTTTAGTTTCTTTGCGCTGGGTACGTAATTCCTCCTTTAGCTCTGAGAAATTTGATGGACTGAAGCCTTCTTCTCTCATCTCGTCAAAGTCATTCTCCGTCCAGCTTTGATCCGTTGCTGGCGATGAGCTGCGCTCCTTTGCCAGGGGAGATGCGTTCTTATTTTTTGAATTTCCAGCTTTTCTGCCCTGCTTTTTCCCCATCTTTGTGGTTTTATCTGCCTCTGGTCTTTGATGATGGTGACGTACTGATGGGGTTTTGGTGTAGGTGTCCTTCCTGTTTGATAGTTTTCCTTCTAACAGTCAGGACCCTCAGCTGTAGGTCTGTTGGAGATTGCTTGAGGTCCACTCCAGACACTGTTTGCCTGGGTATCAGCAGCAGAGGCTGCAGAAGATAGAATATTGCTGAACAGCGAGTGTACCTGTCTGATTCTTGCTTTGGAAGCTTCCTCTCAGGGGGGTACTCCACCCTGTGAGGTGTGGGGTGTCAGACTGCCCCTAGTGGGGGATGTCTCCCAGTTAGGCTACTCAGGGGTCAGGGACCCACTTGAGCAGGCAGTCTGTCCCTTCTCAGATCTCAACCTCCGTGTTGGGAGATCCACTGCTCTCTTCAAAGCTGTCAGACAGAGTCGTTTGCGTCTGCAGAGGTTTCTGCTGCTTTTGTTATTGTTTACTGTGCCCTGTCCCCAGAGGTGGAGTCTACAGAGACAGGCAGGTTTCCTTGAGCTGCTGTGAGGTCCACCCAGTTCGAGCTTCCCAGCAGCTTTGTTTACCTACTTAAGCCTCAGCAATGGTGGGCGCCCCTCCCCCAGCCTCGCTGCTGCCTTGCCGGTAGATCACAAACTGCTGTGCTAGCAATGAGGGAGGCTCCCTGGGCGTGGGACCCTCCCAGCCAGGTGTGGGATATAATCTCCTGGTGTGCCTGTTTGCTTAAAGCACAGTATTGGGGTGGGAGTTACCCGATTTTCCAGGTGTTGTGTGTCTCAGTTCCCCTGCCTAGGAAACGGGATTCCCTTCCCCCTTGAGCTTCCCAGGTGAGGCGATGCCTCGCCCTGCTTCAGCTCTCGCTGGTTGGGCTGCAGCAGCTGACCAGCACCGATCGTCCGGCACTCCGCAGTGAGATGAACCCAGTACCTCAGTTGAAAATGCAGAAATCACCGGTCTTCTGTGTCGCTCGCGCTGGGAGTTGGAGACTGGAGCTGTTCCTATTCGGCCATCTTCTCTGCTATCTTTCATTGGCTCTTTCCTCATCTCTGGGGAAGGTCGATGGGTACACCATCAGCACAGGGGGGTGGTGGACGTGGGGTAAAAGAGCAGCCATGTTTACCAAAGCCAGCAGCTCTGAAAAACTCACTAACAGATGGGCATTTAGAAGGTCATTACAGTCCCACAGAGAAGGATGCATGAGGACATCCCACAGAATGCAGTGTAAAATTGGGAGATTAAATGTAAAAAAGAAGTCCAAATGCCCAATAGCAGCAGCAGAGTAAATTGCAGTCCATGGTTTGTAGAAATATTTGGCAGCCATTGATTTATTTTATTTTTATGTATTTATTTGCAGGCATTTAAATCATGCTTATTAAGGGCTTCTAAGCGTGTGGCGTTTGTTAAAATAGTAAGTAAAGCAAACAATCCTGCATTTTCGGTGACAGGTCCATAATGAATGAATGAAGCTGAAATGCTGGGACCCCCCCGCTTTGGGTGCCCTGCAAGACCCGGGGAACTCTTGGTGCTGCGCTCCCGTGATTATGTATCTGTGTAAAATCTGCGGGATGGTCGATGGTCCCAGGAAGGCTGCTGTCTGTTCCCAGCGTGACCCTCTCTGTCGCTGTCCCTGCCCTGTGGGTGCTGGTGGAGTATTTGTAGGCATGGCAGGACCCAGCTGGGGGAAGGGAGGTGCTTCATTGAGTTTGAGTTTAGTGGGGTGTGTTTTGGGGGCTCACTTTCCAGGAGGCAGAGCCAGCTATGCGGGTGGTGGGCCTGACTCTCGGGAAGTCTTTCACCTCTTGTGATGGTTCCAATGTGTCCCCTCCACATTTCACGTGTTGAAACTTAGTTGCCAATGTGATGGTGTCAAGAGGTGGGGCCTTTAACAGGTCATTAGACCGTGAGAGCTGCCCTCTGTGTCCAAGATGGCGCCGTGATTCCGTGTCCGCCCGAGGGGAGGGAGGCTGTGTCCTCAGAGCACTGGCAGGAGGGGGAAGGAGATAACTGTGCGAGAAGCCTCTTTTGTAAGGGCCTCCGTCCCCTTTGCCAGGGAGGATCCCTTGTGATCTAATCAACTCCTAAAGGCCCCACCTCTTAATGCATTTGCATGACCATTAAGTTTTAACTTCTAAATTTTAGGGGGGACATACTCAATTGTAGTATTCTACTCTGACCCTCAAAACTTAAGTCCTTCCCACATGCAAAATGCATTAATTCCATCTCAGTAATTCCAAAGGTTTTAACTTGTTCTAGCATCAACTCAAAAGCACAGAGTCTTCTAAACATCATATGGGTGAGACCCCAAAATGTGATTTATTCCAAGGGAAATTTCCCTCCAGCTGTGAGCCTGCAAAATCAAGCAAGTCATCCACTTCCAAAATACAGTGGCAGAACACGCATTGGATAAACATCCCCCCCCCCCAAAAAGGAGAAATAGGCAAGAAGGAAAGAGTAGCAGATCCCAGGTAATGTCAATACCCGACAATGCAAATGGCATCACATTTTGAGGTTTGAGAATCACCGTCTTCGACTCCATGTTCCACACACACTGAGCAGAGGTTGGGCCCTCAACGCTTCTTGGGGTGGAGTCGCCAGGAGCCCGCATCAGACAACAGAGTTACCGTGCCTTGGCCTTGAATTTCCCATCCTCTATTCTTCATAAATTACCCAGTCTCAACTCAACTTTCTAGCAGCACAAACAAGACTAAGACAGAAATTGGTGCTGAGAAGTGGGCTGTTGCCATAAAAAATACCCAAAAATATGAATGCGGCTTTGGAACCAGGAATAGGGCAGAGGCTGGAATCATTTCAGAATGACTGCTGGGAAAAGCCTGCATTGCCATAGACAGAGCATTGAGGACGATCCTGGTGAGAGCTCAGAGGAGGGGAGAGCTGTCGGGAAAACCCTAGTCCTTCTTAGAGATCACTGAGGGGTCATGATCAGAATGCTGGTGGTGATATAGACAGGAAGGACCATTCTGAGAGGCTTCAGATGGAAAGGAGGAGTGTCAACCTAAAGCGAGAAGCTCAGGCACAGCATGTAATTTTATAGCCTTTACTAGAGCCAGGGTGAGGGCAGCCACCAGGACACACTTTTAAATTGCGTGGGGGAGTGTTCCGAGTAGGTTTTTAAAGGCGAAAGAGAACAAGGGCTGGCTGCTACAAAGCTGTCGGGTGGGAATTCCCACTGTTTACAGGAGGGGCACTGGTCGGTGATCGGCTGTGCACCACTAAACCACAGGGTGTAGTGATGGTGCCTGGCGTGTGGCCCTTTATGGTTGCTTGTTGTCTACTGAGAGCCCACAGAGCAGGTGGCTTCAAGAAGTAATTATTTAGCGCAGGGGGTGTGACGTGACTGCTGTCATATTTTAATGCCCATTTAATGGGCCTGATACTTTAAAAGGGCTTGCATTCTTCAGACAGAAAGTTTATCTTCTTTTTCAGCAACGAAGTATTGGAAACTGAGGGAAGTTATCACACCCTTGTTATAACGTGGCCAAGAACTGGATGAGCTGTGTCTGTGTCCCAGGACTTGGTGGAGGCAGAACTTTGCGAGCAATGAGCTAGGACGTTGTCAGGAATCTCTAAGCAGCAAGGGGCCCAGGATGCTTGTTTTGAGCTCTTATAGTAAAATGTGAAAAGAGGGAAACAAATAAAGGATGGAATTTATAATCAAAAGAGAAGCAGAGCTTAAAGTTGGAACATCCTCTGCCTGGCCAGGTACAGAATGAGAAGAGGGGTTGGGGAGAGAGCACCAAGGGTAGCCAAGGTACCCTTTGATCAAAGGGTGAGTACAGATAGCCCATGGCCAGCTGCTGTTCACCAGACAACGAGAGCAGAAGTCTGAGGCATTTCAGAGAGCCTGGGGCTGCCAAGTCCTTCGCAGGCCCAGAGTGCCAGGCCCTTGAGGGTGGAAGGGCTTCAGGGAGGGGCCCAGGTTGCCCATGAGATCTTGGGGCTCACTGCCCAGGGCTGCCTCAAGTTTCCATTCCCTTCGTTCTGACCCAGCACTCATCAGCCAGCCCAGCTGTGGCTCACGTGGGCCAGGTGAGAGGCTGGACGTGCTGCCCCAGAAGGTCCAAGCAGTGACCTTGGTGGTGTCCACGTGGCGCTGTCCACCCTCTGCAGGTGCACACGGTGCGTGAGCTGAGCAGGCGCAAGCTTCTTCCACCCAGATTGCAAAAGATGCCTCAGAGAGGCATAGGCCCAGGCAGAGCCCCACTGCAGGGGTGGTGTCCCTGCAGAGAGCCCTCGCTGGAGTAATGCCTAGTGGATACATGGGAGCAGGGCTCCCCACAAAGACCCCAGACCCTTAGAGCCACCAGCATGTAATGTCAGCCTGGGAGGGCCACAGGCCTGAGACTGCCACCTAGGAAAGCAGCTGTGGGGCCGCTCCAGCAACGCTGCAGGGGTGGGGGCAGCCGGGAGCCTGCCTCAGATGGTGGAACCGGAGGAGTCTTGTCCTAGCTTTCCAGCCTCCGGACGGTGAGGAGCACACGTCTCTCTTTATAAATGACTCAGCCGGTGGTGTTTTGCTACAGCAGCGCGCAGTATGGGCAGAGGCACCTCTTTTCATAGAAGAAAGTCATGGGCCAGAGGCTGTGTCTTGAGGGACACATCCCGTGAGGCCTGGCCCCCAGGAGCAGGTGGGCAATGGGTCACCAGGGGACCTGGTTTGAAGGGTGCAGAGCCAGAAGCCAGTCTGGGATATTCTTCCCAAGTTGGATGTGTAATTTCTCAACAACTAGTCACTTCTGAGTTCTTTTCTATCAGAATATACTTGATGATGCCATGTACATAGTGATAAACACACCACACCTGTCTGTCATTTCCTGTGATAATCCCACAAAATAGAACGTACCAGGATGCCCGGACCCCTGGGCAGAGACACAGCAGCGCTGCACCCATGGACATGTTGGCACAGGTGAGAACATCCTCAGGTGCAGCAATTACGAAGAATTTTTGTAAAAAAACAGCAATTCTGAGCATTGATGCTACAGGAATATTTGAATTAAATATCTATTCTACTATACAAAATGGTGTTACAAAATTGTTTTGTATGCAGAGATGTTTGACAAGGACACAACCCCAAAAAGTATGAGCAAAAATAATTTAAAACGTAACAGGAATTTGGTCGAAATACTATACCAATTTCCTCGATTGTGTGATGTTTGCAATTGCTTAAACCCTTTTGAATTTGGGATGTGTTGTGATTTTTTGCTCATTCAAGGTAAAGATACACATTTGTATCTGATTTTGCTTTTGTGTATTATGCTATTTTCCTAAAAGAGGGCTCCTCACCTCAGGTCAGCTCTGGCTGGTGTGCCCTGCTCTCTGCGTGCACGTGTTCAGTTTTGGGCCATCTCCCTGGGTAGACCTGCTGACTGCTAAAGACTGGGATGTGATGAAAAACTCCCCGGGGTTTACTGCAGTTGCCTTCTGATACTCGATCATGACTAATTTCTTTCATTTTGTGTTTTGTACCTTTATACACTTTGTGAAGTTTGAGTCAGAAAAAAAAATGGAGGAAAGAAGGAACTTATGTGGCCCTATTTAAGAAGAGAAAACTAAGCAGGGTCCCAGATGAAAGCTGCAGCAAAACTTCTGGTCCCTGGCGCTGACAGACCACACAGGGAGTGTCTTGTAGGGCAAGGGCGGGGTGAAGGGGGCGGAGGGGGTGGAGGGCGTGGTCTCCCCAGCCTCTTCCTGTCCTTCTGATTTCCTGGAGCCCACCCTTCCCTTGCAAAGGACCTGATCCCCGGGTCCCTTATTCTGCCTCTATTTTAGGGGGCAGGTCAGGGGCCCTCCCTAAGTACCCCATTCTCTGATTCTCCTTCTTCTCTTAGTAGAGCTGAGATCAACAATGCAAACACAGTATCAACTAGTACTAACAGGTGAACGGCAGTTAGCCCATGATGACAGCAGAGGCGAAAGCTTCTTTTTTGGTAGAATGTTTATTCATTGGAGGGAATTGCTTGGTGGTGGTGTTCCAGCCGGTCAGGCTAAGTCACGGGAGGCTGTTAAGGCAGCAGGAAAGCGGAGACTGGGCTGCAGCGCCAGGTGTGCCAAGGTGGCCTCCGGGCTCCAGGGCTCCTCCTGCCCTCACCTCTGCGTCTTTCCCCATGAAAGTCCAGGCCCTGATCACAGAGTTTTCAGGACAGTGGAGACTGAACATGCAGTGGTAGAGATGGGAAGAGACAGGAGCACCTGCACGTCGAGGCTGTCCTCGGAACATGCTCAGGCCTTGGCTGTGAGTGTCAGCACGGCTGTCGCAGCCCCGAGCCAGCATCCTTTGGCCTGGGGTGTCCAGGCCTCCTGCCTCCTCTTTCTCTTGGAAGGAACTGGCACGCCCACCTTCCCTGCAAATATGCAGGGTCACTGAGCGACGCAGCTGTGGGTGCGCCTGTGTCTCCGGTTCAAGCAGGGACGATGATCATTGAACTCTTTGATAAGAGGCGGCCGGAGGATATTTCACAGAGGGTACCACCCCCATAAGGTAAATCTCATCTCCAGTGGCAGAAGTCAGATCTCATCTGTGTGTGACAGGCGTCTGAACATTTTATCAAAGCCAAGATCCATTAATTTTTATTTCTTTTATTTTGTCCCCTGCGATGGGAGTACCGTGAATACTGAACCCTAAAGGAACTGATATTCAGTGGGGCTGATGGTAATGGGGGCACTCACTGCTGTTCAGGTGGCTGACTGGCCGGTGTGTCACTCACAGAGTCTGTGCGTGTCCACTCAGGGCCAGCCCCGCTGCCAGGCTCTGGGGACCAGCTTCCTGCATCCTGTGTTCTCCAGGGAGCTCCAGGCCAGTGGGGACATGGTGCAGGGGCTGTGTTTGCCTCACCTTGTGTGGATGCAGCCAGGAGAGCTGTGCCCTGCAGGCCAAGCATGGTCTCCACCCAGCAGTGCCTGGAAGGGCTTGCAGAAGACAAGATGCTTGAGCATGGCTGACTATGGCAGGGGCGTCTGCCAGAAGATAAAAGGGTGTGGGAAGGGTGGTGGGACACAGAAGGCCAAGGGAAGGACCACTTCAAGCAGCACATGTGCCAGGACCACAGCCCTGAGCGTGCAGGGAGCCTTGGCCTGGCAGAGAGGTCCTGTCGATCGGGCTGGAGAAAGAGGCCCCCAATCCTGCCTTGGTCCTTGGACCCCTCTCATAGAAAGCTCTTGGGGTACGGGGCAGGGGGATTGGGAAGAGCCTCAAGGGGAACATCTTCCCTGGAGATAAGCTGGCCTGCCATGGACAGCCGTCAGCCTGGAAAAGCCAAGATTTCCTCCTTTTTAGTTTCCATCCGGTGCCACAGTCGTGTTCCGGTTTTGCAGGGCGCTGAGCCTCTCAGATGGGCAAACCAAATAAGTGAGGCCTTTCTGTCCCTGTGTGTTGTCTGGGCTGAGATGTGCATAGGTGCCAAAGGAAGACAGCCACACCCACTGGCCAGGTACGGGCAGATAAAAGCTGTGATTAGGCTTCACATACACGGTTTCAGGTTCCTGGATGTGCCTACTAAGATGATCTCATGTCATGCTCCATTTCTCATCAAAATATGAGAAATAAAAATATTCACCTGCTTCCCATTTCACATCTGTTCCTCGTGCTTGCAAGAACCAAGCATGCTCGGACCTGGAACAGCCTGGGTCTGGGGGAAAGGAAGGAGTCCATGGGCACTACAAGGGTCTGGCCATAGTCAGTGACCTCAGCAAATGTTAGAGTGAAAGCTTCGACAGGCTGGATTTAGTGGCACATGTGTATCAGCAGCCAAATCTTACCAGCAGCATTTATTGCTCCTTGATCTTAAAATAGCATGTGTGTGTACACATGCAAAAACATATGATCAACAGGTAAATATGTGCATATGTGTCCAGGAATGGACTCAGATATCCATAGGCATGGAGTTTGTGATGAAGAAGACATTTCAAATCAACAGGCGAAATGGATTATTCGGGTGATGCTGTTGAGCAAACAGGGCAGCCGCCTGGTGGAGTACACAGCTGTATCCACACCTCACCCCTTCTCCTGGATAAACTCCATGTGCAAACAAGACCACCATGCAAAAAATGAAACCATAAAACTTCCAGAGAAAATCATGAGAGAATTAGTATGTAATTTTGGAGTGAGGAAATTTCTCAATACAACAGAAAAGCTGGAAGCTCCAAAAGAAAATAATGGAAAATTTGACCACCTAATAATAAAAATTTGAATCACATGGAAACTGTGATCACAAGCAAGGCAAAAGGAGAACAGCATGTCACAAACCTTATCTTAGACAAAAGGGCCCTCTAATTCTATAACCAAAACAAACCCACAGTCCAACAGGACCAGGCTCTGGGCATAAACAGGCAGCTTCCGGAAGAGGAATTCAGGTGCCTTTCTTAATCCCTGGAAAGGTGCTGAAGGCAACGGCGGGGACATCGTCTGTCTCCCTTCATCAGCGTGTGAGTTCCACGGGGCAGCAAATTACATCTGTTTGTTCCCTCACTCACTCCCCACCGCCAAGAACAGTGCCTGGCACATGGTAGCTTCTCAATGTTTGTTGAATGGAGGAACCAAAAGCAAAGTGAGCCTTTATGAAGACACGCATCCCCACTGCTTTGGCATGGGTCAAAGCTCCATGCCGTGTGGTGTGGCCAGAGCGTGGGAAGCCAGGCACGCCGCTGGGGGTTGGAGGTGTGGCTATTAATCAGCACAGTGCATGAGATGGCCAATGCGGCAACATTATCAGAATCTCAAAGGTGTGTATCCTAGATCCAGCCACTCCCCTTCTGGGGGTTTATCTTCATAATCCTCCTGGGGGCTCAGTGAGGGGTACACAGGGCTGTGCTTTGCAGCAAGACTCATATGCACATTTTTCATAAAATTAGAAAAAATATTCTAAAATTCATGTGGAATCAAAGAATAGACAAAGCAATCTGAAACAAAAGGAAAAAGCTAAAGGCATCACATTATCTGACTTCAAATTACATGACAAGGATATAGTAACCAAAACAGCATGGTACTGGTACAAAAATAGACCCGTAGATGGATGGAACAGAATATAGAACCCAGAAATAAGGTCAGATATTTACAGCCAACTGATCTCTGATGAAACTCACAAGACATTGAAGAAAGGACACCCTTTTCCATAAATGGTCCTGGGAACATTGGCTAGCCATGAAAGACAAATGAAACTGGACCCTTATCTCTCACAATATACAAAGTCAACTCAAGATGGATAAAATACTTAAATATAACACCTGAAACTATAAAAATACTGTAAGAAAACTTGGGGAAAACTCTTCTGGACATTGGTCTGAGCAAATAATTTCTGACTTGCATAGGCAAGAAAAAAGTAGGCAAATTGAACTTAATTAAACTAAAAAGCTTCTGCACAACAAAAGAAATTGTCAATGTAGTGAACAGACAATCTGGAGAACAGGAGAAAGTATTTGTAAATGATTACTTTGGTAGGGGACTAATATTTAGGCTATACAAAGAACTCAAAAAACAACAGCAGCAACAAATTTTATTAAAAAGTGTGTAAATGCCATGAATAGATATTTTTCAAAAGGAGACATATAAAAAACCAACAGGCATATGAAAAATACTTAACATCACTTATAATCAGAGAAATTCAAATGTAGACCACAATGAGATATCATCTTACCCTAGTTAAAATAGCTGCTATCTTTTATTTGTTTATTTATTATTTTATTTCAATAGCTTCCGGAGTACAAGTGGCTTTTGTTACATGTATGAATTATATCTTGGTGAATTCGGAGGTTTTAGTGCACCCATCACCCAAGTGGTTTATGTTGTACCTAATGTATAGTTTTTTTTGTCACTCAGCTCCTCACACTCCCCCTGTTTCTTAGTCTCCAGTGTCTATTTTACCACTCTGTATGCTTTTGCATACTCATAGCTTAGCTCCCACTTACAAGTGAGAAGATACAGTTTTTGGTTTTCCACTCCTGTGTTACTTCACTTAGAATAATGGACTCCAGCTTCATCCAAATTGCTGCAAAAGAAAACATTATGTCATTCCTTTTCATGGCTGAGTAGTATTCCATGATGTAGATATACCACATTTTCTTTATCTACTCATTAGTTGATGGGCATTTAGGTTGCAATTGTGAATTGTGCTGCTATAAACATATGTGTGCAGGTGTCATTTTCATATTATGACTTATTTTCCTTTGGGTAGACACCCAGTAGTGGGATTGCTGGATCGAATGGTAGATCTACTTTTAACTCTTTAAGGAATCTCCATACTGTTTCCATCAGGATTGTTCCAATTTCCCTTTGCACCAGCAGTGTACAAGGAGTCCCTTTTCCTCGCATCTATCGTTTTCTGACTTTTTAATAATGGCCGTTCTTGCAGGAGTAAGATGGTATCTCATTGTGGTGTTAATTTGCAGTTGTCTGGTGATTAATGATGTTAAGCATTTTTTCCTGTTTGTTGTCCATTTGTATATCTTCTTTTGAGAAATGTCTGTTCATGTTTTTTGCCCACCTTTTAATGGAATTGTTTGTTTGTTTTTCTTGGTGGTTTGAGTTCCTCGTAGATTCTGAATACTAGTCTTTTGTTGGATACATAGTTTGCAAATATTTTCTCCCATTCTGTGGGTTGTCTTTTTACTCTGCTGATTATTTCTTTTGCAATGCAGAAGCTTTTTAGTTTAATAAGGTTGCATTTATTTATTTTTGGTTTTGTTGCATTTGCTTTTAGGGTCTTAGTCAGGAATTGTTTGCCTAAGTCAATGTCTAGAAAAGTTTTTCCAATGTTGTCTTCTAGAAGTTTTATAGTTTCAGGTCTTATATTTAAGTCTGTGATCCATCTTGAGTTGATTTTTGTATGTGGTGAGAAATGGGATCCAGTTTCATTCTTCTACATGTGGCTTGCCACTCTTCCCAGCACCATTGATTCAACAGGGTGTCCATTCTGCAATTTATGTTTTTGTGTGCTTTGTTGAAGATCACTTGTCTGTATGTATTTGGCTTTATTTCTGAGTTGTCTATTCTGTTCCAGTGGTCTGTGTGCCTCCTTTTAGCAGTACCATGCTGTTTTGATATCTATAGTTTTGTATTACAGTATAATTTGCGGTCCAGTAATGTGATGCCTCCAGATTTGTTTTGCTTAGGATTGCTTTGGGTATTTGGGCTCTGTTTTGGTTCCATACGAATTTTAGAATTGTTTTTTTCTAATTCTGTGACAAATGATGTTGGTATTTTGATGGTAATTTCATTGAATCTATAGTTTGCCTTGGCAGTATGGTCATTTTCATAATATTGATCCTTTCAATCCATGACCATGGGATGTGTTTTCATTAGTTTGAGTCATCTATGATTTCTTTCAGCAGTGTTTTGTAGTTCTCCTTATAGAGATTTTTCACCACCTTGATGAAGTATATTCCTAGGGGGTTTTGTTTGGTTGGTTTTGTAGCTGTTGCGAAAAAGACTGAGTTTTTATTTTATTCTCAGCATGGTCTTTGTCAGTGTCTAGCAGTGCTACTGATTTGTGTACACTGATGTAACCTGAGACTTTACTGAATTCGTTTATCAAATCTAAGGGTCTTTTGGAGGAGTCTTTAGAATTTTCTAGGTATATGATCGTATCATTTGCAAACAGCAATAGTTTAACTTTCTCTTTTCCAATTTGGATGCCCTTTATTTCTTTCTTGGGTTTAATTGCTCTGGTTAGTACTTCCAGAACTATATTGAATAAGAGTGGCAAAACTAGACATCCTTGTCTTGTTCTTGTTCTTAGGGAAAATGCTTTCAGCCTTTCCCCATTCAGTATGATATTGGCTGTGGGTCTGTCACACATGGCTTTTATTATTTTGAAGTAGGTCCCTTCTATGCCTAGTTTGTTGAGAGTTTTTATCATAAAAGTGTGCTGGATTTTGTTGAATGCTTTTTCTGCATCTATTGAAATGACTTGTATGCGTTAAACTAACCCTGCATCCCTGAGATGAAACCCACTTGATCATGAGGAATTATATTCTTGATGTGCTGTTGGATTGGTTAGCTAGTGTTTTGTTAAGGATTTTTGCATCTATGTTCATCAGAGAAATTGGTCTATAGTTTTCTTTTTTGTTGTGTTCTTTCCTTTTTTGGTAAAAGGGTGATACTAGCTTCGTAGAATGATTTAGGGAGGGCTCTTTGTTTCTTAATCTTTTGGAACAGTTTCAGTAGGGTTGGTACCAATTCTTCTTTGAATGTCTAGTAGAATGCAGCTGTGAATCCATCTGGTCCTGGGCTTTCTTTGTGTGGCGATTTTAAAATTACTGATTCTATCTGACTGCTTGTTTTTTGGTGTGCTCAAGGTTTCTATTTCCTCCTGATTTATCTAAGAGGGTTGTATGTTTCCAGAAATTTGTTCGTTCTCTGTAGGTTTTCTAGTTGGTGCATATAGAGATGTTTATAGGGGTCTCCAATGATCTTTTTTATTTCTGTGGTATCAGCTGTAATATCTCCAGTTTCATTTTTAATTAAATTTATTTGGATCTTCTCTCTTCTTTTCTTGGTTAATCGAGCTAATGATCTATCAATTTTGTTTATTTTTTCAAATAACCAGCTTTTTGTTTCATTGATCTTTTGTATTTTTTTGTTTGAATTTAATGTAGTTCTGCTCTGATGTTTGTTATTCCTTTTCTTTTTCTAGCTTTAGATTTAGTTTGTTCTTGTTTCAGAGTGGCTATTACTAAAAAGACAAACAATGGCAGATGTTGGTGAGGATGCAGGAAAAAAAGGAACTCTTGTACGCTGTTGGTGGGAATGTAAATGAATACAACTTCTATGGAAATCAGCTTGGAGATTTCTCAAAGAACTAAAAAGAGAACTACCGTGCCATCCAGCACTCCCTCTACTGGACATTTACTCAAAGCAAATGAAATCAAAAGACCAAAAAGATACCTGTACTCCTATGTGTATCACAGCACTACTCACAATAGCAAAGATATGGAATCAACCTAAGTGTCCATCAGTGGAAGATAGGATAATGGAAATGTGAGATATACATATATATATATATATATATATATATATATATATATATATATATGTATATAAAAAATAGAACACTATTCAGCCATACAAAATAATAAAATCATGACTTTCAAAGCAACATTGATGGAACTGGACGTCATCAACTTAAGTAAAATGAGCCAGACACTGTGAGTCAAATACCACATGTTCTCACTCAGAGTGGAAGCTACAAGATGTGTGCACACAGACATAGAGAAGGGATGGTGGACAGTGGGGACTTGAAGGTGAGGCAGTGGGAGGTGGGATGGATAGTGGGAAGTTATGTAATGGGCTCACTGTGTGTTATTTGGGTGACGGATACACTAACAGCCGTGACTTGACTATTAGCCTATCTATGCATGTCATAAAATTGCACTTGTGCCCTATAAATTTATAAAATTAGAAAAGGAAAAAGAAATAATAAATGGCAAATCTAAGCAGACTTTCTTTTACAAAAATTTGTAACTTCTAGGAAAACCTACATGTCTGTTCTGATGGGGTGGGTTTAATTAATGCTAATCTATCCCCACGGTCAATATTGTGAGCCATTAAAAATTAGGATGCTGCTTTATTTGCCTGTATCTCAAAGATGTATTACTAGATTTTTTTAAAGGTGCAAAGAAAGTATATACCATGGTTCATTTGTGTACAGAAAAGGAGATAGAAAGGATATATACTCATGTTTGTCTGAAAATGCATAAAATAACTAAGGAAACTCGCATAAGAAAGTGGTGACATTTATTACTTTCCGTGACAGTTGTGTGGCCAGATTTAGGAGCAGAGGCAGACATTTCACATTATATCCATCTGTACCTTTTGAAATTTGAATCATGTGAATATAGTGAATATATGGTCTATTCAAAATTAAATTGGTTTTAAAAGAAAAGTGCAAAGTCATGTCCCACGTATAGATAACAATTTACACGTGCAAAAAAATTCCCAAGTCAATATTACTGAAGAATTTGTGCGAGACATCTTTAACTTTTCCATAATAATTATCCTGAATTAAAGCTAATTGTGTGCCCATTATTGAATGTAGGAGTAATGGAAATGTATACATTAGGATTTCTTTCTGCTATACTAATGAGAGACCAGAGGCTGCCGAAAATAAAACTGTTTTTGTAAATATTGGCCTTCCGTTTTAGAAGTTCATTTCTCTCAGACTGCAGTCTATACAGTTCCATGTGAATGGAGTAATTGTGTGGGCAAGAGATGAATCTTTCATCCGCCTGTAAAAACTCGGAAGCCCGTTTCCTAGGTGTTCGCATGGAAACGAGCAGCGCGTGCCCATTTGTACTGTGTTCTCTTGTGTCAGGTGGCACTTCAGTACCCACCATTTCCACTCATAAACCTCGCCATCAATGAGACTAATTGTATCAGAAACAGGCAGGGAACTTCACAAGCATTCAAAACACATAAATAACACAACCAATTAACTGCTGGGACAGCTAAGCCCTCCATCTTCTTGTCAGCAGCAGTGTGCTCCCAGCTCTAATTGCGCCAGAGTCAGCGAAAGGGCCCAGCCCTGCCCGGCTGTCGCTTGGGAAGTGTGCTGGGGACCAAGCTAAGGAGAGGCTGCCTTTCTGCAGAGAAAGTGTCACCCAGGATGCGGAGCCTCCGTGCGACTCAGCAAACCCACCCCTTCCATCAGACACAGGCTCAGCAGCATGGGAGCAGCACCCGGCCCAGCCCTTGAGTGAGGGCACACGGAGCCCTCCCCTCTGCAGAGGATACTTCTCTTTTCTCTTCCATCTGTTAACACCAAGTCCTCCCAGTGCAGCAGGATGGAGTGCCGAGTAGGTGCCAGCTGCATGGGCCTGTCGTGAAAGCTCTCCAGGAGAAAAAAGTGTCCCCAGCGTCTTCTCCTGGGGGCAGTTTTATAGTTGCAGCTCAGTTAGGTGGGGGCAGGAAGTCAGAACTCAAGACCTGAGGGAGACCCAAGGAGGTCCCAGAAGGGGCAGATTATTGATTTTGGCCTTTGGCTTTCCACCATGCCATTCTTAAGGATGAAATGCAGGAGGATGGGAGGCCATCTCCTCACAAATCTGCCCCCTTTTCAAGTACGGGTGGGAGTTGGGGTGGCAGATGGGGGCCGCCCCTGGGTGAGGCTATCCTGTTTGGATAGCAGCAGAACAGGATGGCCAGGTGGAATGCTCCCCGCTGGGCCACCTGGACACCCACACTCGTGTCTAGTACAACTGGAGAGTCTGGACGGCCGACTTCTCAGCTCTCTGCAATGGCTGGGCCTTGGATTAGCTTGGTTTCTGACTCTGAGGTTGCACAGCTCTATCGAATGCCAGCTTCGTAAATAATTACTCCTTCCTTCAACAGACATCATGCACCAGGAGCTGGGGTGGTGGCTGGGTAGTGGTGATTTGACCGACGGGCCTCTGCTGACACTGCTGGCACAGCCTCTATCCTCTGCCCACTTCTTGGCCTGGACTTCTCTATTTCCCTCGGAGCTCATGCCAGCTGTGGCAGACTTGCCTTGTTGTACAGGGACAGAGCGAGTGCGTTGGAGGTGTGAGAGAGTGGGCTGGAAGGACAAGGAGCCCCTGTGGGATGAAGGGCTGCTGACCTAAGGGCTGGAGGTGTGGGGTCAAGGTCAGATGCGGCTCAGATTCATAGCTTCTGACTTTTCAAAGCGCTTTCATTAATATTACCTTCCATTATTCTAAAAATGTTTCTGTGGTATAAATCAAAGCATTATCTTCATCCTTGGTGAGGGGAAAACAAAACCAGCTGATAAGAAAAAAACAAAAACCAACCAATGACAAAACAGATGTCCAGGGCAGCTTGGTGGTGTGGAGTGCCCAGTGCACGAGTGGCAGGCCCAGAGCCAGAGCCTTTAGCGCCTCAGAGCCCTCCGCCTTCACGCCAGAGGCACAAGGACAGGGGGCTCCTCGGGGGCACATTTGGCCCTCAGACACCTTTCTTTTCCTTTCTGTAACCTTCTAGATCAATATGTATCCCTGGTCTTCCAAAATATGTCTCCGATTTGCACGGATACAACTCTGCAGCCATCAGATCTGCAGCCCCGTGTCTCTGGAGCTCCCAGAACTTTTCTATCAGTTTCTGTTACCTCTCTGGACGTCTTATGAGTTGGGTGTTCAGCTTCCTGGATTGATAATCTGTATGTCTATTTTGGTTACCTTTTCTATTCTTTACTGAGGTGAAATTCACATACCACAAGTTAAGTATATTCAAGTGAGCAATTCAGCAGCACTGAGCACAGTTACCGTGTTGCTCAACCACCGCCTCCATCTACTTCCAAAACATGTTCCTCACTCCAAAAAAACCTTCTTACTAATCAGTTTCTCTCCAGTTTCCCTTCCCCTCAGCCCCTGGCAATACTAACCTGCTTTCTGTCTCTATGGGTTTACCTATTCCGCACATTTCATGTAAATGAACCATATAATAGGTGACCTTTTGTGTCTGGCTTTTTACACTTAATGTCCTTGGGGTTCATCTGCACAGTACCGTGTATCAGCAGCTCATTCCTTTTCATTGCAGGATAAAGTTCCATTGCTTGGATAGCCTACGGGTCGCTTACTCACCCATCCGTTGATGCTCATGTACATTGTGTCCACATTTTGGCAATTATGAATAGTGCTGCTGTGAACATTTGTTTAAAAGTACTGATCTGAATACCCATTTTCAATTCTTTTGGGTATAGATCTAGGAGTGGAATCACTGAGTCTTACATTAAGTCTATGTTTAACTTTCTGACTGTTTTCTAGAGTCGTTGAACCATTTTACATTCGGCCATCGTTTTCCCTATACTCTCAATACTTGTTATTTTCCTTTATTTTCTGAAATTGTTCCTTTCTAGTGAGTTTAATGTGTTCTCTGTGGTTTGGTTTTGCATTTCCCTAGCAACTAGTGATTTTGAGCACTTTTTCACATGCGTATTGGCCGTTTGTGTATCTTCTTTGGCAAAAGGATGATTTGAGTCGTTTGCTAATTTTCAAATTCAGTGGTTTGTTGTTTTCTTATTGAGTTGTAAAGAATTCTTTACATATTCTGGATACCAGACCTTTATCAGATACATAATTTGCAAATATTTTCTCCCATTCTGAAGGCTGTATTTTACTTTCTTGGTGGTGTTCTTTGATGCACAAAAGTTTTAAATTTTGATGAAATGCAGTTTATTAATTTTTTCTTTCGTTACTCATGCATTTGGTGTTATGTCTAAGAATCTATTGCCAAATCCAAGATTATGTCTCTTTCTCCTTAAAATCTTTACGACATTCTTCTGTGTTTTGGGTCATTTACTTGATGCTATCTTTCAAACATCTATTTTTTTCTAATTAAAATATATCTATATCCATTTATATTCTTGATGCATCTTGTTATCTAATTATTTTAAAATGATACCTACATCTATATTAACTATATTTTTATCTATGTATATATCTATATGTCTCTATTTTTTGAGGTAGGGTCTCGCTCTGTCACCCAGGCTAGAGTGCGGTGGCATCATCCTGGCTCACTGCAGCCTCAACCTCCCCAGGCTCAGGTGATCCTCCCACCTCAGCCTCCTGTAATTCCTACAGTAATCCCATCTAACCTGTAAATACAGTAGGATGTATATTATATGTGTGTATATATGACTTTCTAGAGTTTATTTGTGTTTTCTAATAGTGACTTTGGGGCCATTTTGTTCTTGCCTCATGGCTAAAGGACCTTCTCAGTCCCTTTGAGGACACTGTGTCGATCCCACTACAAGGGCCCACAGCTTCCTCTGTGAGATAAGAGGCCGATGGGCACTTGTGTACCTGCTGCTGCAGTTTCCTTGTTTGATGCTGAGGCTTGCTCTGGTGCCTGGAGCTCCTGGGCTTCCCATTCACAACTTAGAATCAGCGAGTAGCAAGAGAGTTCCCATCATGACCAATGTGTACACGCAGAGCTGCTGTAGACGCAGTTTCTACCTGAGGTTGGATGTGCCAGGAGCCGACCACTTAGTAGTGGGATCCCTTTCTGACTGGTATGGAGGACTTTGTTCCAGAATAGAAAACCTTTGTGCCAGCTGCCTTGACTCTTGCCAAATATCGCATGCAGTTTCATATTTATTTGCTGATTTGTTTCTCTTTTGTTTGATGGCTCTGTGCATGGGAAGGGCAGATTGACAAGCCCATTTATCTCCTCCAGTGGATAGTAGTTCCCTCATTTATGTATACATTTAGTCAGCCATCCAATATTTATTAAACGTCTATTTTGTGTCAATCACACAGTTGATTTAAAGTAGATTTAAAGATTAAAAGATATGACTTCTATTTTCAGAGAGCTCGCGGATAAGAAATGGGTCATTTAAATGTGATACGCTAGAATAGAAATGTGTCACATTTTTTGAAACACGGAAGGATAATGAAGTCATCGCTTAGTGCACACTCCAAGTGCGGGCTTTGCAAGGCAGGGGGTATTGGAGTGCTCTACTGAGAAGAGAAGGGCTTTGTTGGGCAAAGAGGAGAGCAGCTTCCAAGAAATAGACACTTCCAGGTGAAGATACAGAGACAGAGAGTGTCGTGGATTCTAGGGCAACCCCTGAGCTTGGCCCTGTGGAAATAAGGGCTGGTCACTGAGATGGGGAAGTGAGCAGTCAGAGGAGGTGAGTTGAGTCCCACTGCTATCAGTGCCTGTGCATGTGCGTGGCAGACACACTGCTCAAGATGCAATGCCCACCTCCAAGGAACCTGTCTCCCAAGAAGGAGGCAGACACGTTCACCATAATGTTAGCAACATGTGTAAGAAGAGCAATGCACAGAGTGGGGGACAGAACAAGAGCCCTCCTTGCCCCAACCATGGGAGTGTAGACAGTGTCCAGAGAGCCTGGGCCCTGAGCTCAGATGAGGGGGGAGTCAGTGGTGGGGCATGGGTGTAGCGTATTCTAGAGAGTGGGTACATAAAACTGTATTCTCAGCTTGTTCTGGGAGTGGTCTTAGGTAGTAGATAATTCCTGAAAAATAAGATATTTAGGAGGAACTACTGGGATTAGATTATATCCTACAGAGGGTGAGGGGCCACTGAAATACGAGAGAAGCCCAAGGTCAGATCTGCAAATACAAGTTCTGGTGGATGGACCAGAAATTCTGATTCTAGTTGACAAAGGCTGACCCATTTGATAGGTAGCTCAACAGAACTGGGAAAAGGTAAATCTCAGACAAGAACCTTCAGTTGAGTATTTCCCCAACAAAGGGTCTCTTCGTACCAATTGCTTCATTGTAAGTATAGGATTGATTATTTTAAATGTTTTAATTTCTTTAAAAGAAACAACAAAGAAATAGTCATTAAAAATGCAAGTTCCTTAGAAAATGTCTGCTATGCTCTAAGTCAGAGCAGCCTCTATGGTGGGTAGTGCCAAATAGAACATAGTTATTGTGAGTCTCCCCCTCCCCATCATTTGAAAAATGTGCCTGCCCTCGTCATAAAAATGCATTTTGTGTGTATTCGGGGCTGGCCTTGGCAGAGGAATTATTCTTTCAAGTGATGGGTGGTTTGCTTTGATGCCAACCCAAATTGGATTGTGCAGCCTGACGTTACAAATCAATGCCGTAAGCACTGCACTGTTTTTATCCTTTAGCGCATAACCAGCAATCCCAAGCCTGGATTCGTTAAAGGTTATGTTTGCCTTAAACTAATTAAAGCCATTTGTATCAAATGACTGGAATAACTTCCCTTTAGAAATAAAGAAAATAACTGAAAGAAGTTAGTTAGGAAAAAAAAAAAGTTAATTTTATCAACTGAGATGAGAACTGCACTATTAATTTTATTACTTCTAAATGTGAAAATAAATCAGGTGAGGACTGCATTTTCACATAGATTAGTCTGCAAAAAGTCAGAGCTGACTTGATATGAGCTCTTTGAAGACTAACAGGCCTACAAATGCTAAAGCAGGGTGTGTATAAATCACAGGCTACCATAACCACACGACAGAGGGATCCATACAGTTCTTCTGAAGTTATCTTTTGTTTTGGTCATGCTGAGTTCCGAGAAGCAGGAGCACACTTTTGTGCAAGGGCAGATGCCCTTGTAAGTATCTGCTCATTTAAATCATGCAGATGGGTCAGATTTGGATGGATTTATCACAAAACCTGATTTCTATCTAAGAGGATGTTTTAAATAAATGTTTATTTCTTTTAAATTAGTTGCTTACTGACGCCCTCCCAGCTAGCTACTGTGCTAGCTCTCCAGCTAGGGACAGGGGCACAAAGACCCCGGCCATGCCCTGAGGACCTCCCAGTCTTTGGTGTAACTTTAATGTGCGTTTTTCTCCCTTTCACACAGTGACAATGCAAAATGCATTTTTTTTTTTTTTTTTTTTGAGACGGAGTCTCGCTCTGTCACCCAGGTTGGAGTGCAGTGGCGCGATCTTGGCTCACTGCAAGCTCCGCCTCCCGGGTTTACGCCATTCTCCTGCCTCAGCCTCCTGAGTAGCTGGGACTACAGGCACCCGCCACCTCGCCCACCTAGTTTTTTGTATTTTTAGTAGAGACCGGGTTTCACCGTGTTAGCCACGATGGTCTCCATCTCCTGACCTCGTGATCCACCCGTCTCGGCCTCCCAAAGTGCTGGGATTACAGGCTTGAGCCACCGCGCCCGGCCTGCAAAATGCATTTTTACAGAGGCAAGAGAACTTTCTTCAGGTCTTTTTCCCATGCCTACTCACACGGCAGACTCAAGGCTTCTAAAGGGACCCGAATATTTGATATACACATGCACACACATGCTCATACACACACGTCCTGTGTGCACACACATGTAGTGTGCACACACACCCATGCACACACACATGCTATATTCACACATATGCATGCGCACACACAGATGCTGTGTACACACAGACACACATGCACACAGTGCTATGTACACATGCATACACAAGTGCTATGTGCACACACACACAGGGTGCTATGTGCACATACATAGATACCTTGCTGTTCAGATTGATTTTGATTTCTGTGTGGTGATTCGAAGCTGCATCTTAACACGAGCAATGCTGCCTTGGGAGAGATGAGTGGTTGTTCCCAATGTATTTGCAAAGAACGTTTGCAAAGGTTTCCCTTAAAATGTTCAGGATAGAATAGTGGCTACCACAAGTTTTTGGAATGCTGCCTGGATGAACAAGTGCATTTTGCAAAGATATGTGGACCCAGAGGAGCTGAGTTTGCTCAGGAAGCGAGAGGGGGACACAGAGCGCCTCTCCCTGCCCCTGGCCTACCTGGTCCACTGCAGGTCTCCTCCAGGCCAGGGTCTTCCTTGCTTGCTTGGCCACAGGCAGACGCTGGCAACAGATGAGGCTGGCTCAGCAGGCTCTTGCCCAAACAGTTGTTAGAATCTACTTCCATGAGCCCTGCCGTGGGCACACCTGTGCATGGCACTGAACGTTTAGCATCTCTGTCCATAGTCAGGATCTTCCACATGCTATTATTTTTCCCATTCACTGATGGACACATTGAATCTCAGAGAAGGTAAGCGATGCTCCCCCAACTTCGTGGCTAGGAAGTAGCTGAGCGGAGTGCCGTGCTTAGGCCCGCCTGATCGCAGACCTCGGCTTCTGTGCTGAGCACAGACACTCCCTGGTCCCCGGTGTTGCTGGTGGCACTGTCCCTTCCTAGCCTGATTTCCGTCCTCCCAGGCCAGGTAAAAGGAGAGAGGTGGGCCTTAGCTGAGCCTGGCCCCACTCTCCTCTTTCTGGCCCCAGCGGCCCTCAGGCTCCAGGCATTGGTTCCACGGTGGGGAGGTCCCAGCCCTGGCTGAAGAACTGGAGGTTGTGCTTCAACCACGAAGACCAGGGAGCAGCAGGGAGGCCTGGACTCTGGGGTTACGGTCCATGGCAGGCAGTGGCAGGGGTTGTGCCCTTCCCTGCCTGAGCCCTAAAACTCCCTGGTCATGAGAATGGAGCCAGCGGGGGCTTCTCCTGAATAGCAGCATCAAACTGAGGCACCAGGGACCCGACTTCCCCTCAAAGTAATAGACGTCGCTAATAATAGGATGCAGTCAGTGATGGGAAGCGTGGGGTTTCACACATCTCCCTCTTATATTATAATCACTTTAATACTGAATCCTTTTTTTTTTACAAAAACATTCTTATTTGATAAAATTTAATGATGCAATTTAGAATGTGAATATACTTAATCATGCATTTATCTTCCATATAGAACTGAAGGTTATATTAAAAGGTATTTTGAAGCTTTAAAATCTGCAGTTCTGAATGCATATGCTAAGATAACAAATGTGCTAAATACAATATTTTAACTTTATGGCTCGAACACTTAATTTTAACGTTGTCAAAATACACCTAGGAATAGTACAGGCCCCCTCTTGAAATTCTCTTTCTTCTGCAAAATAATATCAGCAGTAGATAGTAGCCTAAAATAAATGTTAATGTGAAATAATATTAGCAGTGGATAGTAGCCGAAAATAAATGTGAGTGTAAAAATAAAATGTTCTCATTTTTATTATGTTGATGAGACAGTATGTAATATCCTGTGTATGTTGTATATGACCTTAGCAATCCAATGCATTGATGTCCTCAGAATTTGTAATTTGCAGAGCTCCCTGCAATGCCCAGTGGCAGCTGTCCCTACGGCTGGGCCTGAGCTGGCCTTGCTCCTGCGTTGCCTGTCTTCTGTCACTCACCCCTGCCTGTGAGCCACGCCACCGTGATCTTAGCTCTGGGACTTTGCATCCCTATCTGCCATTCCTGTATCATATAGATTCTTCTTTATCCCATCTCTACCCATCCTTGGGGTCTGACTTCAATGCCACCATCCCTGAGCTTCTCTCCCCTCTGGGCTGTGTGCTGGAGTCCCTTGCAGAGCGGGTTGGTCATTACCTGCCTGCCAGACCAGGGAGATCATGTCTGTCTTTCTCCCGACCTCCCTTGGGCCTCAGGCCATGCTCAGAGCAGGGCAATGCTTGGCACATATTTTTAACTAAAACATGAAAAAATCATTGCCAGCTCTTTGTCTTGAAGTCAACTGCTATCACCAGGAGCAGAATGGAGAATTCCAGGACTCCAGACCTGCCGGTGACCACTTCTCTCCACCCAGAAGTGGGTGTGGGGAATCAGGGGTGCCTGGGCCTTAACCTCGCAGAGTCACCACCTCTCCCTATTTGCAAGGGGACAACACCGTCAGTGACGTATGCATGCAGCTGCTTCTGTCATGGTAAAGTGTAGTTTAAGGCTCCACTTCTTGGCTCTGGATAGCAATGTTTTCATTGACCTCAAAACAAAAGCACAAGAGCCAGAGACATTACTGGAAGCCCCTCCCCCCAGCCCTCCGTGGTGGTCATGTCAGTAGGAATGGCTTTGTCTGAACTTTGCAGGGTCATACGGCTGGGCTGGCTCAGTCCCCTTGGCTGCTGTCCAGGCTGGAAAAGGTGGTGCCCAAGGGTGGACCGAGGGCTACTCTGGTGATCACCGAGGGAGGGCAGGGCTGTGTTCTGCAGACCAGCCTCACGTGGGATGTGGTGCCCTGAAGGGCACATTCTTCATATTTCTGTTTAGGGCATTCTTGGATTGAAAGAAAAGTTTAAAAGGCAGCTGAATGGTGCTGATTTTTGGTGTTTCTGTATGTATAACTCAAGCCAGGAAGCCCCATGGTCCTGACTTGGGCATGGCCTGGCCTCTTACTGTGACCTGGGAAACACACAGGTGCTGCCCACATGGCTGTGTGGGGGCTGCCCCCGCTGCCCCACCTTGGCCAGTTCCTGTTAGTTTGGGGAGGTGGGCAGGGAGTGCTGCTCACCTCCTGATCCAGGCAGCCCGATCTGCAGCCCGTGGAGAGAGCTGGGCAGGTGTGTTCACAGGAGCCCCGTCTTCCACCGGCATGGTGCCAATGCAGGCTCAGCCTCCACTGCTGTCAGAGGGGCTGGAGGCTGGGCTGGTGCCGCCATGAGATGGAACGCTCCGTGATGACATGTAGGAGCGTGTCCCCGAGGGATGGAACGAGCACTGATGAGTATACACAAGTAGTGAGCGGGGCTCTCCTGGAACTGCTTTGCTTTCTCATTAAACCATTCATTTGCAGCTCTGTGGAGCACACAGTGAAGTCCCATCTGTTGATTCTGTTGTTTAACTTGATCAGAGAGAGGCTCATAAAGTGCGGAGAGCCAGATCTTCATCCTGGAGTGCGAAGAACAGGCGGATGCCTGGGGAGCAGGTCCCGAGGGATCCCAGAGACACCCAGGGCAGGACGAGCGAGGCCCTGAACTCAGTGCTTGCTGGGAACCCACAGGCGAGACCAGGTGTCTCCCAGGTGCTGGGGAGACCTCAGTTCTGGGAGGGGCCTGAAGGTCTCCACACCCAGTTTCCAAATTAAGGACTGTGCCTCTTCCCAGGCCTTGAGGACAGGCAGACAGACAGATGCATGTCCTTGGGGGAGATGTCTCCTGACCTGCGTGGCTAGGGGGCTTCACCTTCTGAGACTTGGAAGCACATTCCATCATCTGGTAGAACTTTCAAGCTGTTTGCAGACCACTCAGGGCATGAGATACTCGTGACCCCATTTATCACAGCTCAGCTGAGAGGAACAAGAGACATTCAGATACAAACCAACCTCATCTTGTTTCAAAAACTCTTCCAGGGTCCCACGCTAGTCTGCTTCCTTGTTTCCCGGAAAAATCCCCTCCAAGCACCTGGCAGAGTCACCTATGTCACTGTCTTGTGCTAAACCTGCAATTCTAGCAAAGGTAAAGCTGGCAACCTCCCTGGGCAAAGGCTTGGGCCTCACATGGTGCCTCCTGCAGAGCGCTCAGCGGGGAGGCAGGGTCCTCAGGGGGCACAGGTGGGGCCTTGGCTGACGCCCCATGCGGAGGCTCCCCCAACTCCTGAGAAAGCCCTGGGAGTAAAGGGAGGAAGAGCCTGCATGACTGTCCCAGAATGTGGAGGCTGCTTCCGTCAAAATGGCAACATGCCAGAGTCTGTTTCTAGAGAAAAAATAAAGTGGAAACAGACTTGAAACTACAGCAGGGACTCGAGGGGCTGACGGTTCCTGTGTGCAGTGCGAATGTCATGCATGATCAAGAGGGAAAGAATCTGGATTGTGGATCTAGAACAGTCAGAGGTCAGAGGAGACATGGGGGTATTGATCCAGGGTCGCGTGCCGAGAGCCTCCCCTTCAGTCTCCCTCTGTGTCCTTAGCTGACGTCTGCCCAGAGCCTGCTGCTCTGTGCCGGATTCGGAAGTGGGTGTTGGCTGCCTCTGTGAGGGGCTGTCCCGATGGGGGTCCCAGCACACATGCTGCCCTCTGGCATGTGCTGGGCGTGTTAACACCCGTAAAAGGGGAGACAGTGTGGTGGCCAAGGGGACTTACCACTGCCGATAGGCGTGCTGCCCTTTGGGACATCCCAATGGCCCTGTGCTGGGAGGAGCAGTGCAGGGCACACACAGTTCTCATTATAGAGGCAACTTGTTTTGATGTCACCTTTAGATTATTGAAGTCACAATACAGACATTTTGCTTGTTCACGTTTATGTACATGTGTCAGTTTTTCTTCCATTCTTTTCTGGCACACGGAGTGTACAGAGTGGCAGAGCTCAGTAGTGAGCTTGTGAGCAATGCCTTTATCCGCTGTGACAGGTGGCCGAAAAGCCATCATCAGACACAAGCTTTGCTTTGTGTCTGTGTGGGCATGCGTGTGCCTGTGTGTGTGTAGTGTACGTGTGTGTCTCTTCATATGTTTGTGCTTGTGTGTGCATGTGTCTGTGTGTGTGCATGTGTCTCTATGTGTGTACACCTGTCTGTGTGTGTCCATGTGTCTCTGTGTGTACATATGTCTGTGTGTGCATGTGTCTCTGTGTGTACATATGTCTGTGTGTGCATGTGTCTCTGTGTGTGTGCCCATGTCTGTGTGTGTCCGTGTGTCTTGGTGTATGTTCACACATCTCTATGTGTATACACATGTCTCGATGTGTGTGCACTTGTCTCTGTGTGTGCACACATGTTTTGGTGTGTGTACACGTATCTCTTTGTGTGTGCACATGTCTCTGTGTGTGTGCACACGTCTCTGTGTGTGCATGTTTCTTGGTGTGTGTGCCTATCTCCGTGTGTGTACACGTGTCTGTGTGTGCATGCTTCTCTATGTGTGTGCATGGGTATCTGTGTGTGCAGCATTGCCCTCTTGGATGGGCACCAGAGCCCCTGATCCAGCTCAAGCACCCAGAGTAACAGCAGTCTTCAGCCCAGCTGTGACTTTCGTGACAACCCATTTGGAGGAACACCTACTGCTGGGTGCTTGCTCTAGCACCCGGAGGGCTTGGCAGAGCGGCAGACTGAAGCTCTCCGTCTGTTGGCAGCTGTAATTCCCGCACTGCCTTGAAAGGTGGGCGTTGCTTAAATAACTCAGCCTGGTACTGTGAAATGGATTTATGCTTTGAAAAAAGGTTTCAGGAAAATGTTTTAAATGATGGTTACAAGTTCACATGAATCTCTACTGCCTTCCTCCCTGCTTCCTATCTGTACCTCTGTCTCAATCCCTGTCTTCGTTTCTGTCTCTGTCCCAGCCTCCACCTTCTCCTCCTCCTCCATTTAGTCATCTCTTCTTTTCTTGGTCCAAGGTTGGGGTAAAGTCCTACTTCGCTCACTATGTACCTGACACAAGAGTGCTTGGAATTTTTATTTCATTTCTTATACAAATTGTCTGGTTTAATATGTCTCTTTTGCTTTTAACATCCCTGCTTTTGGATAAAGATGAGAACTTTGAGCGTAATTTGTGAATTGCATGGAACTCCCCATCAGCTCATTCATTTACTCATTAAACACACCTGTATTGAGGTCAGAGGTGGGCAGGGAGCTGGCTCTGTGGCTCCCTCCCTGGGCACAGCTGGGACTCAGGTGTCAGTTTCCTCTGGACCGAGCGGGACAAGCCTGCCCCTGGGGTGGGCTGCAGTGCCCTGGTGACTTGGGAGTAGCTCTCTTGGAGGGACAGCGCATTGAAGCTAGTTTTCCCCACAGGCTCTGACGTGCCTCCCTACAGGCAGGCCTCCGTGCAGGCATGCTGCACCAGGTGAGGCAGGCACTAGGCTCTCCTCGCTGCCTTCCGCTGACAACCAGGGTGCTGGTGTCGTCATCCCCACTCCTGTTACCCTCAGATCCCAAAGCTCACTCTGCCGGGTGCAGCACTTCCTGCATCTCCCACCTGGAGTTGGCCTCTCTGTCGGAAGCCTGCCTTCATCAGAGAAGCAGAGTGCCCCAGACCCTGGATCACGCTGGTGAAAATGTCCCACCACCTCCCCAGGCCATTCTGTCTAGTGGTGGCACCAGATTCTCTCTTGCTGGTCAAACAGATCTGCTGGTCAGACAGAACCCACAGAGAAAATCTGGACTCTGGCTGGGTATGGAGGACAGAGACCAATGACAGGGGTGGGGTCCTATTAGAGGCGTGGGTTCAGGTTGCAGGAGTGGGGTCCTATTAGAGGGGTGGGTTCAGGTTGCAGGGGTGGAGTTCCATTAGAGGGGTGGGTTTAGGTTGCAGGGGTGGGGTCCTATTAGAGGGGTGGGTTCAGGTTCCAGGATGGATTCAGGTTGCAGGGGTGGAGTCCCACGATGAGGCAAATTCTCATTGTAGGGCTGAGTCCTGTTAAAAGGTGGAGTTGCGTCTCAGTCCTGAGACCCCTTCTTGTGGAGGAAGCCACGCTCTGGTTCTCTGGTCTGAGCATTTTACAACCCTTTGTTCTTGCAAAGGGAAGTTCAGGATGTTAAAAATGGATGGAAAATTAATTCTCTGCAGCTTGTCAACTCTGTGAAATCACTACCTATGAAAAATTTAGGAGGACTCAGAAATGATTTGCTGTTTGTATGAAAATTATCTCCGTTTATAGTGGAGTTCAGTGAGGTGCTCTGGGATCTCAGGAGCCAGCCTTTGCTGGGGAACAGGCGGGTGAGAGGGAGAGGCAGGTGGAGCTGCAGCCGTGGGCCCTGCTCATAGCCCAGCCCCCACCGGGGGACCTCTGGAGCCCTGGCTGACCTGAGTCGTCACCAACTGCACAGCAACCCAGCCAGCTGGCATCCTCCTGGCCTACTGAGCAGGACCCGGGAAGACCTGCACCGGCTTCAAGGAGGCTCCCAGGGAAATGGCCCCACTGTGGGGTTTCAGCATGTGCGGCTGAGCTTCATGCTGGGCTCGTCCTGTGTGCCGGGCTGTGGTGCTCTGTCAGAGGTGCCCCCGCCCTCCTGCCCCAGTGCTGGCAGCCCCCAGTGCTGTCCTCCTGAGGCGGCAGCAGGCATCTGACTGTGGCCTTATATTCTGGGCAGGTGAGCAGGTCTGTGCAGCACACACTAAGGGGGATCGAGGCCACCACCTATACATCCCCTGGTGAGATGTGGGGATGGACCAGAGAACCCTGGCTCTTCCGGAAACCTAGGGAGTACCTGCCACTCCGACTCCAGCCCCTCCTGTGGCAGTCAAAAGCCCTGTTGGGGGAGGGGCTTCTTGAGGGGTTTGCTCCACTACCCCCTCCCTCCTTCCCAGTCCTGAGCTACCAGGGGGAGCGACAGGTAGCTGCACAGTCTCCCCTTTCACCAGCTCCTCACCAGTGGGATTTGGCTTTCCTGACATCATCTGGAGGACACTGTGCCAGGTTCTGTCTAGAGGGGCAGGCCCTGGAGAAGGGGTTTTAAAAAGACACCTCCAGGCCGTGCCTCTGTGCTCCCAGCTGCCACCAACGTTCCCTGCATGACATGGCACCCCTTCCATTCAAGTGCCCCTCCGGCCCCTGGGCTTCTCTTGTTTTTAACCCCTGAAATCTGTGTCTCTCCTCCTTCCGCCTTCCTCCGGGGCTGGCAGCTCTTGTGAATCTGGCACTCAGCATGAAGACCGAATGCAGGCACCTTCTCAGGGACAGGGTTCCCTTAGATGCTTTGATTCTCATTGAAGAGGCCGACTCGGAAAATCAATGCCGTCACCACGCCTCATGTAGGACCATATACAACGGGCCCTGAGCATGTCATTTTTATTATCTTCAGCATAAATTGTATTTTCCCCTTATTTTATTATCAAATTCTTCAAAGGAGCTCAGTACCAGTTAAATAGATAATTTCTACCCTCCCTACTGGGTTACTTTATAATCTAGAAAATGCTCACCTAATCTGCTTTTCTCAGTTGTAAAAAGAGATCATTGTGCCTACTTTATCTCAGCGTCTTGGAAATTATTTTAGAAAGGTGCTTCTAGGGAGGCAGTAGGCAAGATTAAAATATCATTCAGGCGGGCGCAGGGGCTCACGTCTGTAATCCCAGCACTTTGGGAGGCTGAGGTGGGCAGATCACCTGAGGTCAGGCGTTCGAGACCAGCCTGGCCAACATGGTGAAACCCCATCTCTACTAAAAATACAAAAACTAGCCGGTTGTGGTGACACATGCCTGTAATCTCAGCTACTCGGGAGGCTGAGGCAGGAGAATCACTTGAAGGTTGCAGTGAACCCACTCCAGCCTGGATGACAGAGTGACACCCCTTCTCTAAATAAAAAATAAATAAATAAATCAATTCCTGATGCTTCATTCAATGTAAGAAGCATTTGCTGGTCTTCAGGTGTGTGATGACTACACGACATGCCATCGACTGGACCTGCGTCCTGGTGCCACCTTTGAGCTGAGGCCTGACCCCAGGTGATGATGATACCTTTGAGTCTTCACCTTCCGGGCAGTTGAGGAGAACAGGTGCCTCGGGCCTGGATTAATGACTTAAAAGCACAATATGGAAAAGCTTCCAGGACCCTGACCCTAGGTCAGGCACAAGCAAACCCAGCTCCCCCTTCTTTCAGGGAAACATGGCGAATTGATTGCTGAGCTCCAAGAGTTTCTGAAGCTAAGTCTTGCCCAGGAGATAGGACACAGTTTTTCTTTCCACAGTTTTCTTTCTTTTTTTTTGTTTTTGTTTGTTTGTTTGTTTGTTTTTGTTTGAGATGGAGTCTTGCTCTGTCGCCCAGGCTGGAATGCAGTGGTGATCTCAGCTCACTGTCACCTTCGCCTCCCAGGTTCAAGCAATTCTCTGCTTCAGCCTCCTGAGTAGTTGGGATTACAGGTGCTTGCCACCACGCCCAGCTAATTTTTGTATTTTTATTAGAGACAGGGTTTCACCATCTTGGCCAGGCTGGTCTTGAACTCTTGACCTTGTGATCCATCCACCTCAGGCTTCCAAAGTGCTGGGACTACAGGTGTGAGCCACAGTGTCCGGCCTCCACACTTTTCTTAAAGAGATATTTCGTTGCCCCATTTGATTTCAAGGGGCTGGTGTTGAATACTTTTCTGCTGGACGCCCTCACCAATCCCTGCAGCCCTTAGAGAAAGGAGTGTCTAATTGCTCACAGTGCATCCTCTCACTTCTTCCCCACCAGCAAGGAGCGTTGTGCTGGATTGTGTAAGAGCAGTAAATACATGCTTGTCAGCTGACTGACGTGGGTGTTTTTAGCACAGCCTTTTTTGCTTCCTTCCAGACTTCCATGCAACCTTCTCAGTTCTCTTTGTCTCTCATCACTGCCAGGAGGGAAATTACACTGAAGGCCACCGGGGAGCACTTCACATCTCAGAGTTGGGTTTGATCAATAGAGGCATTGCACAGAAAGGTATTACCGCCATGCCTCTCTTGGAGGGTGGAAATGTATGGCATGCTCCCCGAAGTACTTCAGCGCCCATAGTCTTACAACTTGTTGATTTTCCTCCATAAACTAGTTCTCCCTGCCACTCAAGGGAGGATTTTATGACAACATCATCAGAGTTTGTGGAGAGGCCCAAAGCAAAGAGTACTTAAGCATCTCAGAGTGGACCCCGGAAGTGGCCCCCGGAGAGCCGTAGAATAAGCACTTCCACGGTGGAATGGCTGAGACGCAGACCCAGTTATGTGTGTGAGCCCCTGGTGCCACCCACGCACCTCCAAGGTACCTGCAAAATCAATGACTGTTAAAGAGTGCTGGTTATTAAGAAAAGTATTTAGGGCAAGGCACACACATTTGTCACAGGTATTCTGGGGGTATGTGTCTATGATTAGGGGCTTTAAAATGATCATCAACAATATATTCTCCAAGAAGCACTCACGAGGAGCAGTGTAAATCCGTTTATCTCAAAAGCCAGACTTTAAGATCTGATTTTTACAAAGATCAACTGTTTTCAATATGAAAAATACCTTAATATGTTTTATCAAGGTAATGGGGAATAAACTAGGCAACGCTGTCCCTATTTGAGAACAGTATTACGGGCTTACGCCCTCCTTGCGGGCTGCGTTTTCTTAACACAGTTTTTCACAATGCATATTTATTTACCTGCTCATAGAAGATACAGACACACATTTCAGCTACTGTGATTGCTGTGTGTTTTATAGGCACCTGCCATGTTGAAAACATGGCATAAAATTAACACACAAGCTCAGCTTTCCATGCACGACCCCTCCAGATTTCCTCCCTGGGACTTGCTCTTTGCTGTACTTTAGATAAAATTTAAAACAATTCATTTATGGCACATTCTTAGGTAGTAAAAAGCCATCCACTCATATCCAGTCAAAAAATAGGTCTCAGAGCAGTAGTGAGATATGTGGGGTGCAGTAGTGAGATATGTGGGGTGCAGTAGTGAGATATGTGGGGTGTAGTAGTGAGATATGTGGGGTGTAGTAGTGAGATATGTGGAGAGCAGTAGTGAGATATGTGGGGTACAGTAGTGAGATATGTGGGGTGCAGTAGTGAGATATGTGGAGAGTAGTAGTGAGATATGTGGGGTGCAGTAGTGAGATACGTGGAGAGTAGTAGTGAGATACGTGGGGTGCAGTAGTGAGATACGTGGGGTGCAGTAGTGAGATACGTGGGGTGCAGTAGTGAGATACGTGGAGAGCAGTAGTGAGATACGTGGGGTGCAGTAGTGACATATGTGGGGTGCAGTAGTGAGATATGTGGGGTGCAATAGTGAGATATGTGGAGTGTGGGGTCATCCAATCACCAGGTTTAACTTCCCTCTTCCCGTCACTTGGGCCTGCTTTGTGTTGGGTCTGTGAGGGCAGGGGAAGGGTGGGCTCAGCTTCCTTTGTGTGCCCCCTTGTCCCTCAATCAGGGGGCTGCTTCTGGTGGCTGCAGGATGGAGGCAAAAGGACAGAGCCCCGGGTTTTTGACGAGGGTTCCCTAGGGCGTGGCTGTGTCCCCATCTACTAGCCCCTTTCTGTGGTGTAGAGGTAGTGACCCGCTAATCCCCTCTTGTAGATGAGGAGGCGGAGATGGGGTGGAGCAGGATGGCCCTGCAGGATCAGGACAGAGATCCAGTGTCCGGGCTGCTTGGTGACCACTGCACCTCGACAAGGAATGGCCTCTGGGAGTGATTCTTACAGAGTTCCGGAAATCTTAGTGCAATTCAGGGACCCTGCTTCTCTTCCTGAGTGACAGTAAAATATTTCCACTGCCCTGAAATCTTTTCTTGACTCGGGCTTGGTTACCCGGTTCAGTGAAAAGCCGATAGTCCCTTTCCCAAGGCCATCCTTGAAATAGACCCACGCACAGAGCTGCCAGGCCGGAGGGCGTCTCTTGGGGTGGTCATGGCTGTATGGGAGCCCTGTGGTCAGCCTTGGCAGGCCTCTTGTGAGGGAGAAGTGTGCCGTGTAGACTCTGCGTGGACACCCTCGTAGAGTGGCAATGATGGAGGAGGCCGGTGCCCTCAGGGATCCCTGCTCAGCCTGTTTGCCAGCAGCCTGCACTAAGGGCAGAACAGCCACCCAGCCCTGGGGAGAGCCTGCAGGCCAGGGCCCGGTGCAGAGTGACAGTGGTAGACAGGCTGGGCCTTCTTCCACCGGCTCACTGGATGGAGGGGAGCCGGGGGTAGAATGCTGTGCTTCTGCCTCGTCCGGACTCAGCACCTCCGGGGATGGGGCCTCTGGGCCACATCTAGACTGCCTCAGTGTTGCTGCCCCACATCTGAAATAAATCTGCTAACTGACCCAACCCTAACTAATAAGGGGCTTCCTCCCAAGGGCTCTGGGGAGGGATGCCTTGCAGACCACCTGGCTCTACAGCTGCAAGGCAGATGGGTGCCAATGCCCACGGACGGCGTGACTGCCGGCCCCATGCGGAGCTATGCAGTTCTCCTTCCAGGAGCTGCAGAGGGGCCCCAGTTTGCAGGGGTCAAGGAGGAAAGGCTAGAAGGTGGGGTGTGCCAGTGGGACCCCCAGTCTTGCCTTTCACTTCCTTCAAGCACAGACATGTGACTTGAAGGGGCCACGGGACATCCTTTCTCTGTGTGTGTGCATATACGCTCCTGTGTGTTGTGTGCACACACGCATAAAGTGATTTACATGAATTCCCGACCCTCCCTTCTGCCAGGAAGGAACATACCCGGCCTCCCTGACTGCACTGTCTAGTCTGGAGCTCTGGATCAAGCTAAACAAATCTCTGCTTCCCAAGGGCCCTGCCCTGCACACGCATGAGACCCGGCCAGGGCTTTCCTTTGAGAACTTATCTATTGTTTTAGGTTGGTGTGTGGTTAGATGGTTTGGGTCCTTCTTTTTATTCTTGGTATTAAACAGTGCTCAACCTTGCTTTCCTGTTTTACCCTGAATCTACTTGCAAAATTTTGAGACTTAGACAGACACTTTTGGATAAGACAAAAATGGAACAGTTGTTGGGAATTTGCAGAATCCCTTCCTCCCCTGAAACAAGTACTTTTCAAAGTGCTGTGGATCTGGCCCCCTGGAAAAGCCAGGGCCCACCATGGTGGCCAATAAGCCATGGTCACTGGTGGTGTGGTCTGCACAGAGCCCCTCCTGTCCCCTTGGCAGGGCCAGGACCAAGGGCAGCCCATCATGGCCACCAGCTGGCAGAGCCTCAGCAAGGCTGGTTCTTCTGTCCTACACTGGCCCTTTGTCCTTCTTGGGAAGGGCCTGTGTCCTATTCATCCGTGACTCAAGTGGCCCAGTTCACAGGGGGCAGGTTGACATCACTGGAGGAGGCTGCTGACTTCCCAGAGCACTGGGGGCCCCAGAATGTGAGAGAGCAGCCCCGAGACACTCACGCCTGGGCACAGCACTCCCATCCTGGGCCCACTGGGCTGGGAGTGGTGAGAGCTGTCACGGCCTCACCCTGGTGATTGTCACCAGGTGGACAACAGCCAAGTCTTGGGCCACCCCGTTTTGGACTTGTTTCCTGCTTGTCCTTCTCCAAGAGGCTGAGTCCAGGACGGAGTGGACACTGCCTGAGTCCGGGACGGAGGGGACACTGCCTGAGTCCGGGACGGAGGGGACACTGCCTGAGTCCGGGACGGAGTGGACACTGCCTGAGTCCGGGACGGAGTGGACACTGCCTGAGTCCGGGACGGAGTGGACACTGCCTGAGTCCGGGACGGAGGGGACACTGCCTGAGTCCGGGACGGAGTGGACACTGCCTGAGTCCGGGACGGAGGGGACACTGCCTGAGTCCGGGACGGAGTGGACACTGCCTGAGTCCGGGACGGAGTGGACACTGCCTGAGTCCGGGACGGAGTGGACACTGCAGGGACACACAGGCACAGGAGAGGATGCCAGGAGGTTGGGCCAGGGAGTCCAGGGGTGCATGTGTGTGCCCAGGCCTCTGGCCCCTGCAAACCCATCGTCAGGTGCATCCTCACTTTGGGATGAGAACTTTGTCACTAGACTTCAACCCAAGGACAGGGCAATGTCACTTTCCTGTGGAATGCACAGGGTCTACCGATCAATTCGAATCTTCAGGGCCACATTTGGTCTTTGATTGCTTAGGTTTTCCAAACTACTGTGACAAATGAAATGTTAACGACAGCTTCTTTGGCCCAACAGATACAAGGACAGAGCGGGGCCGAGTGGCCCGCCCACCTGCCCTGATGCTGCGGGCCCAGAAGAAGAGCCGGGCTGGGGACAAAGAAGACAAGGTCAGTTTCGGGGCTCATGTGTGTGTTAAAGACACAAAACCCTGGGTGTGGAGATCCAGGGCCAGGACACCCTCATGCTTGTTTGCTATACGGTGTTTGTGAAATGACTGACATCTGCTGTGTGAAGCAACAGGACCTGGCACTGAAGGGGCCAGGTGAGGCCTGGAGAGCAGGGATGCAGCCCTTGCTGGTCCTGCCAGATCTGGGTCTAGAGCTCCCTGGGGGACCCTGTTGGGAAAGGCTTTGGCTTCCATTTGAACTTTGTCCATTTTCAGAAGGAAGAGAAGACACACAAGTTAGTCAAACTCAGACAGCACTTAGGCAAGAGGAAAGAAAAGCCAACGCTCTCACCCTAATTTCAGGTCTTTCTCTTCACTGGTTTGCCAAATGGCATTTTAAAGACTGACCAGGACAGTGCATTTGAAGCATTTCATGTTTTTAATAGTACAGTCCTTCCTCTCAATAACCCAAGGGAGTCACTTTTATTACTGCATTTCAAAATCAC
The DNA here is from genome assembly GCF_037993035.2 of Macaca fascicularis. NCBI lineage: Eukaryota > Metazoa > Chordata > Mammalia > Primates > Cercopithecidae > Macaca > Macaca fascicularis. The sequence goes on along the minus strand of NC_088383.1, from coordinate 140,150,553 downwards.
AAATCACACTTAATTTGCTCTCATCTGTCAAATACACTGAAGATGCTGGTGGGACTCAGTTACTTGTCAACGTTCTCTCTTACTTCACCTTTCCAAGGTATTTCTCTGCCTGAAGTCACACTGCGAGCTTTCTGTTCTCCCTGGTTTTGCTTCCGTGTCTCCTCTGAGTTCTTGCAGGATGTAGTCGCCCTGTTGTTCACGTCTCCTCCTCAGTCATCGGTGCGGGTGTTCAGTGGTGAAAATTGATCACACATGTTAGTGCAAATTAAACTTTTGCCCTCTGAGGTATGATTTTTCCGATTTTTCCAGATTAACATCCAGGCCAGAATTACATGTTAATTACACAGATAGCCTTTCTAGTGCCTTAAATAACTCCTTTCTCCATCACGCAGTTCTTCGAGTCTAATTCACTTTTATGACTTCAGCGTGGGACAAGAGTTTTATACCATGATTAGCTGTTTTTATCGCCAACAGGAAATCATAACCAGCATGCATCTCATGGAGAAGACCTCGGTAATTAGCAGTAGAGAACCCCAGCCTTGCCAAATTTAAACGTTAGTCCCCATCACAAATTACATCCTACTCTATTTGCTTGAATAATTAGCTGAGGTAATCTACCACTCACAGACTTCTTGGTGAGTTTCTGTTGTTCAATTAACTTCATAATGAAGTCCCCCCTAGTTTTTCTAATTGGATTGGTAATATAAGCTCTAGTCTTAATATATATTTTTTGAGACAAGTGTTTCTGAATGCTCCGTTATGGCAATTAGTTATCCTGACCTTATTTTCTCACAAGAAACGAAGGTTTTTCGTGCTACTAGAAAATCTATAAAAATTTTATTCATAAACTTACAAACTTAAGGATAATGTTATAATATACATTACAAATCATGTGTAAAATACCAAAATGCCAGGATGAACGTACATGAAACAGACCACTCCTTTCTTCCTGTAGTCCCTTGCATGATGTTCGAGAAGATGCCCTTCCCAGGTTCACCCTCACGCTGGAGACCGTGCAAGATGCTTCTGGCTGAGCGCTTTAATCTCCGTGTTTCTTGTCCTCCCTTCTGGGCTGGCATCTCTCAACATGGGCCACTCACTCTGGATAACTCGGTCACCAAGACACAACTTCACTCTGTTTTCCATGGTTCTACCAAACTGTCACATTAGAGAGACTTACTCGTTTGGGCTTTATCTCACCATTGTCTCTTATAGACCCTCGAGATTCTTTTAATTTTTGTTCTAATCTTATGTTTCTGTGCCTCCGTAATTTAGCACTTTCCTTCCTAAGCACTCTGTTTGAAAGCAGCTGACATAGTGCAGATGGGCCCTGGCCCAGCGCAGCCCTCAGGGACCCACATGTGCTGGGCTTTGCCACAGCATCCCCAGCCTCCTAAGCATGGCTGATGTTGCACTGGGAGCTCCCCAGGAGGACTTTGGAGCATTGACTTCATTTAGTTTTGGTTGGTCGAATGGTTAATCATCTTCCCACCTCCACTACCTCATAAAGTGCCAATATCAACAACGGTAGAAACAGAGATGCTAAACTTTTAGGATGATTTGCCATTTTTTTGATGAATCGAGTATTCTAATTACACCTGACATTCTCAGCTCAGAACCAGATTGCTGCTTTGAATAAGGCGTTGGTATCTTTTAATCCCACCTAATTTTCCCAGAGAGAGGACATAATCTATCAGAGCATTCGAAGTTTGAGATTAAAACCATGGAAACAGCTGGAAGAGGAAAAAAGGAAAAAGTTTCTCACATGAGAATTTATTATACTTCATGTGAATTCATTTCTTTCTTACAGCCTTCGAAGATTGTGCTGATACCTCCTTATTTTTTTTTTTTTATTTCTCTTTGTGATATATGGTTCTACCGGCAATAATTTGGTTCTTTCTGCCCAGTAAGATCTGCTGTCTGTCATACATCAATATGGCTAAAGGAATTCATCTGAATTGTGGGCCTCTGTTTATGTGAGAGTTATGATGGACCGTATTTTTAAATCTCAAGCAACTTTTATTTTTCTCCAAATTTTATTCCTAGTGAATACTGATCAAGTGTCCCAACCATAGCTTATTTTTCTCTCTTTTTAATTTTAGGACATAAATCTTCATTTTATTCTAGGTGATAAATTTTCTTTCTTTCTTTCTTTTTTTTTTTTTTTTTTTGAGACAGAGTCTTACTCTGTCATCCAGGCTGGAGTGCAGTAGTGGCACGATCTCGGCTCACTGCAACCTCCGCCTCCCAGGTTCAAGCGATTCTCCTGCCTCAGTCTTCCGAGTACCTGGGACTACAGGTGCGCACACCACACCCAGCTAATTTTTGTATTTTTAGTAAAGACGGGGTTTCACCATGTTGGTCAGGATGATCTGGATCTCTTGACCTCATGATCTGCCCACCTCAGCCTCCCAAAGTGCTGGGATTACAGGCGTGAGCCACTGCGCCCGGCATTTCAAACATTCTTACTTCTTAATGGAAACGTGGACCAACCAAGCATCAGAATCAGAATCATCCCCAGGATGCAAAACAGCCCCCATGAGCCCTGCCCCCAGCTGGATGGTCAGGAAAGGCGGGAGCCTGGGAAGGAACCGCACTCTGTGTGGCAGAGTCATTATTGAGGAATATGGGTTTGTTGCTTCCTCCTGACTTAATGGGACCAGGATGTGGCAACCCCAGCTTTGAGGCTCTCTGCCACTAAATGCTGTTGTTTTCATGGCACAGTGACTCCCACTGCCGGGTCAGCTCATTTCTGGGGATGAAGCCAGTGAGATTTTCTGTCCCAAGACATCAGACCTCAGATGCCCTCTCTTGGCTGCCTCTGACCATCTCTGCTTCTGGAAAAGCAGGCAGCTTAGACAGCTTGGGACAATGAGGGGTGCCTTTGTCCGGGTGATTCTACCCAGTCTGCTCTGCACTGTTCCGTGTTCCTGGCAGAACCTCCCAGCCCAGGCACTGCTGTGCTGAGGTCATTATCTCGGGGCTACTATAAGCAGCCTGCCTGCAGGAGATTTGTTTATTCCTCCCTTCCGTGCTTGTAATTGAAGATGAGTGTTTAAAATTAAAAGTCACTCTCCTGTCTCGTTCTGTTGAAAGGAACCTCCACCGATGCTGGGGGGAGGAGAGGACAGCACAGCCAGAGGCAACAGGCCAGTGGCCTCCACCCCAGTGCCCGGATCCCCCTGGTAAGACACCCCAAAGCCCAAGAGCCACTAGCAATGGCGTTGTCTGGTCCTGGCATTTGTCCGATGTCACCAAAGAGACACTGCATGTTTCTCAGGCATCCTGTGCCTTAAAAAAATGAACTTGCAGCTCCTGGCAGGTATAATTCTGCACTGTGGTCACATTCTGCAGAAAGAAAAACATAGCATTTAAGTGGTGAACTATCCTGCTCTGATCTATTTGTGCATATGTATTAAAATGATAATGCTGTTGCATGTCTATCAGCGAAAGGCAGTGGCTGAAGAAAGTGTAGCATGCCTTACACTTCAAAAGATCTGTTTTCCCTCCACTCCAAGAAGAATCGTAACCGAATGGCTATTAATTAAAGACGTGGCTGTTCTCTCTGTCGCCCTGCGTGGCTGCCTGCTCTCGGAGTATGCCACGCTCCAGACACCCTCCACGAGGGAGCCACAGTCTTTGGTTTTTTAAAATGCCCTTTTATAATGGAGTCATTTGGAAGCAGAATAAAAGGTTATTACAGTAAAAATTAAGTTTAAAGCCTGAAGATGAGAGTGCAGTATACAGCTGGGAGGAACAGCTAATTTAAAGAACAGAAATAGCAACCACTTGTGTCAGCTCAATGTGCCAGCCAGGTACAGAAAGCAGCCAGCTAAGGAGCGCAGGGCCCCTACCAGCCTTGCATAGTGAGTGAGCATGTCCCTGATGACCGGGCCTGCTGTGCTGTCCCCTGACCCTCTGATTTTTAGGGTGAACTTGGTTCCAATCTGGACAAACTGGCACCCCTGCCTTGTATGCCATGGTCAGTGTCGGTGGCAGGCACCCAGCGCCTCCAGCCTTCCATTTGTAGCTAAAGCTCCTCTGCACCCTGGGAGTGCCTCGGGATAAGGCCTCCTTGTACTAATATTGTGCTGTTTTCCAACCACCCATTCTCCAACCCTTACAATTTAAGTCAATTCTGATGCTAATTAGTGGGAGTTAGTGTCAAACCCCACAGGCTGGGGCTCAGTCCCTCAGGCTGCCCTGCTTTAGACATTGGCTGCAAATGGGGTCCCCCAGCTGCCCATACATCTGCCCAGCTGACCACAGATTTGGGGTTCCCATGACTTCCTCTCCACTTCAGTGGTGATTTGCTAGGACAACTCGCAGAACTCAGGAAGCACTTTAGTTGGCATTACATTTGTCTTATCAAGGATACCATTCAGGAGCAGCCAGTGGAAGCAGTGCTCAGGGTAAGGTATGGACCTGACTGAGCTTCTGGGCCTCCCCCGAGCCACCCTCCCAGTGCTGCAGCGTTCACCAGCCTGGAAACGCTCGGAACCTCATTGTTTTAGAACTTTAGCAGAGATGTAACTACACAGGCATGACTGATGAAATCATCGGCCAAGTGAGAGGACTCAGAGGGTTGGGCAGGGCGGAAAGTGGCAACCGTTCGGTCGCGCGGTTGGTGTCTCTGGAGACCAGCACCCTCCCTGAAGCTGCTCAGGCGTCCTGAAATCATTTCCTTGTGCAGCCTCAGGCATGGTCACAGCTCAGGCGTCCTGAAATCATTTCCTTGTGCAGCCTCAGGCATGGTCAGGGACTTGTCCTTGCTCAGGAAATTCGAAGAGTTTGGGAAGCTCTGTGTCAGGAATCATCTGGAACAAAGACCATATACATCCCTGTGCTGCTTAATGACAGGGCTATGTTCTGGAAACGCATCCTCGGGCAGTGGCATCTGACATCCTTTTGTGCACATCACAGGGTACTCTCACACGGGCCTGGTGGCATGGACTCCCGCAAGCCCAGGCTGCATGGCGTAGTCCGTGGCTCCCAGGCTGCAGACCGTGTGGTGCTGACTGCATGGAGGCAGTTGTGACACGGTGGTGGAGATGTGTGTGTCTAAACACATCCCAACGTAGAGAGGGTATGGTAAAATTCGGTATTATAATCGGACGGGACCACCATGGTATGTGTTGTCGGTCTGTGGCTGAAAGAAATGTCACTGTGCGGCACATGACTGCACGTCCATTTGACGATGCCACAAACTGTTTGAGAGCTTCTACAGGCAAACTCTCCGATGTCTCCAAGGCAGGCAAACTGCTGCACATTGCACTGCGGGATTGGGAAACATTCCCCGAGACCCTGTGGAATCCTCACACAGCTTCCGCCAGGCTCCCCTGGGGGGTTGCAGGGATCCGGAAGACTTGACCTTGAGCACTAGAGCCTTCTCACTGTGAAAGCTGCGGCTTTCTTCTCCAGCGACATTGTGTTACCATGAGCAAGGCTTCGTGGGATCCAGCAAATCAGAACGGTTCCCTGGCTGCTGCACTCCCCTCCCAGTCGTGGGTCTTTGCCGATGAATCGTCGATAGGTAGGGGAGTCTGTTGGTTGCTGTGTGATCACACCTGAAAGCACACTATCCCTGCGGCAGTAGAGGTTCGGCACAGGAGCAGAACGAGGGAGCTTGGTCCACATGGGAGGGCGGACCCCACGCAGGACGAGGACTTAGCGGGTCCTCGTGGGTTTCTGAGCGTGGAGCAGCTAAGCCCGGGGTACTTGCAGATGAGGGAATGAATGGGGGGTGCTGGGGATGGGAGGTAAGGGCGGCTGCGGTCAGAGGGAGTGGCGGGGTGTAGGGCCACGGGCTTGAGGAAAGGTAGGTGAGGACTTGGGCCTGGGATCACAGAGGAAGGACGGCCAAGGTCCCACGGGACCTACAGGCCTTCCTGGTCTGCACAGTGACTGGTGCCACTACGGCGGAGGTGCAGTGTGGGTTCCTGGCCATGTCATCTTTAACTGGCAAGCATGAGGGCAAGAGGGAAATATCCAAGGAGCCCCAGGGGGCGCCTCCTGTGTTACAAGAGGAGCGAACACCTGCGAGTGGACGGAGAAGCTTCACGCTGGGAGCACACTGCTTGAATCAGATCTAGGCTTTGCCTGCTGGGACCTGTGCAGTATCATAGAAGGATGGAGAGGTAGCTGATGCTTCACTGCATGTCTCGTTTCATGTTTAGTCTAACCTCAGCCCCACCTGAATGGAGAGAGAGCCTAGGCTTGTTTGAGCAGCTGTTGGAATACGGATGTATTGGCAGACCGCCATCAGACCTCAGAGAGTGGGTTGGCACGTATCCTTAAAAGTGGAGGCACCCTCGACATTGCAGAGTGAGGGGGTCACTCCAGATCTCAGCTTCTCCCGTGGCCATGTGCTCTGTCAAGGAGGACTTTGTGTGCCTCGTGATGTGACATCCTCACTCATGTCAGCATGATGCACACAGGCCTGGGAACAGCACTCTCTCCTCACACTGCAACCTGCGTCTAGGAAAAGCTGTCTCCACTGTGGGGTGGGGTTGGGGGGTGGGTCTATGCCTATTTCACTTGATTAGCTGAATTATCTGCTGCTGTCTTGCTTATAGAGATTTGCTAGCAGTCAGCCTTTCCCCGGAGTCAGCCAGGGTCTCACGGAGACACACTGGGAGCTCCAGGGACAGGAGTGGGGCTCTGTCATCTGTCTCATTTTCCCTCACCCATTTGAAACAACCCATGCTTAGAAAGGGTGTCTTCGCCCAGACAGAGAATGTCTCAGACACTGTGGCCGCCTTGAACTTTCTAAGAAGACCACAGGGGGTCTCAGCAGGAGCTTGGCAGAGCCCCCAGGACTAAGGAGGCATTGGGGAGAGGCCCCAGTGACAGCTTCTACCAGAAGCACAACAGCCCATCCCTGCCCAAATAGATGAGCTCCTTGGTCTTCATCTCAGCTACCGAACGCTTAGACTGAGAGGTCAAGCCCACAGTGCTCTGTAAGGCTCTGGCACATGGCTGGCAGGGCACAGTGTAGTTTGCCTGTTTGCCCTGAGCTGACAGAAACAGCCCTTTCCCCAGGACGCACTGCCCCTTTTCTTGCTGAGGCCCCCAACCGCGAGTGAGAACCTGCCTGCCCCGCAGAAGGTCATCTTGGCCGAGTGTAAAGCAGGAAAAGGTCTTGTGCTTGGGGTTTGGGGCTGCAGTGGAAGTAGGTGGGAAGGATGGTGGGCAGGGGTCAGGTCTTAGAAGGCCAGTTCACGGTCACCTGGGGGACCCCACCGGCACTGTCAGTTGAACTGGTGGCGGGGTTAGCAGGCACGGCAGCGGAGGAAGTTCCGATGGCTCCAGGTGACTCTCCTCCCTCTCATGGCCAAGCCCAGAGCTTGCTGCCCGTGTCTCAGGGAGTCTCCTTCTGTCTGTCCCGTGACCGCGCATCCTCTTTGCAATGGTCCACTTGGCAGTCAGAGACCAGGCCACCTTCAGCCAGGCAGGGGTGGTGGTCCAGGCTGCCAGCTCAGGCCAGATCCCAGAATTAGCTCCGCTGTCTACGTAAGTATAGACCTCAACCTTCTCCTAAGGAAACCTGGCTTCTAGAAGGTTCCACATAGGTGGACCAGCCAAGCAGACTGGGCTAAAGTATTCTCAGAAAGAGTTCCTCTTGCATATCACAGAGCCATCTGGGGGCAGCTGGAATTGGGATGATAAGGAGGTAAGGAGTTTTGGAATCCACTCAACACATCTGCAACAAAAATCAAATTAGTCTTACTCTTGGTTAACTTTTTCATGTAGTTATTAAATACATTTTGAATAAAACGGGGGCTGAGAAATGGAGTGTTTGAGAAGACAGCAGAGTGAATAAGACCCTCCATCTCCTCTGTGCAGTTACAGGGAAGAAACTCACTTTCAAAGGTGAAACTCCTCCAGCGTTTTTCTGATTTGCGTCTGCTCTGGGGAAAGCATCTTAGAAAGCAATGAGGTGGTAGAAACTGGTTTAAAAGTGATGAGAGCAGAGGGTGATGTTTCTCCAGTTCCCTGCAGGAGCTGATGCCCCCTGCTAGAGCTCAGTGAATCTATACGGAATGCCAGCAGTAGACGGGCGGCATCCTTAGCTATTCTTAACTATGTGGGATTCTCTCTGCTCTTCTCACTGCCGAGAAGTGGCCAGACGCAGGGCCTCCTTGAAGGCATTAATGTAATGCTAAGCTCTTGAGAAATGGAAAATTAACACCCTGACCGGAATAAAAATGAAGGGCCATCTACCCACTCTTGTCTAACGGCCTGGGCCAGTTTAACCATTAAAATTGGTGTCGAAGTTCATAGTAACTTCTGTAGCCAACTCTGCTATCTGAAAACCTATTCCGCATTCTCCTGCTGGGTAGTTTCAAGGATACCATGTCCCTGGCATGGTATTTTAAGGAGGATAAAGGAAATGAAGACCATGCATTTACTTTCATACAAGGTGAAATCCGATCCTCCTCTAGAGAAGGTGTCATGGTAATAGTTGCAATGGAATTTGAATTACTTTTTTTTCAAATCTTCTTTAAACGTTCCGGCGTGTTAACAGTAGAATAGCATTATATTAGTCTCCTTAGGAATTTCTATATCTTCTTTTTTTGCGATTTGGCTTTAGACACAAATAGTAATTTTGAGGGAATTAAACCACTCCCACTTACTGGCAGTAAAAAGGTTTTTAGAGAGTTGATGACATGGGAAAATTTCAATAGTAATTGCTCGACAAAGTGTAAAATCCATAGCTTTTGGGTTAAATGACAATAAATGTCAAAAACTAGGATTAATCAGCATCTTAAAATTATTTAAAAGACTATAGATTTACAAGTAGTTAGCTATTTTTTGTAAAAATTAAAAACTATATATTAAATATTGGTTTTAACATTATATTATTTCCTAAAAAATGCAGATTGCTACACTGCAGGTCTTATGTCATGGTCTGTTAGTAGCACAGATCAAAGTTCTTTCTAAGATGGCTTGGAAAGGTATGAAAGTGCACTTTAGGAAGCTGACAGTGTCAGAAGGCACCACTTTCTAGCAAAGCTGATTCACATTTTATCCTAAGAGGCAAAAGTCATTGAAAGGTAAGAAGTACGGGGCACATTGTCAAAGTGAGTATGGTGCATTCCTCTGATGTTAGTAAATGTGTCCAGTCCAAAAGCCAGCGGCTGATTCTGCATTTCTGCCTTGGAGAGGTAAGAGCCGCGGGCAGACACCCTCCTAGAAATGTGATTTGTGAACTGTTGTAGGTGTGAGCATCTTTCAAAGGGCTGTTTTGTATTTTCAAATCCCAGGGATACGCTTTGGTTCTCCTGATTTTACGCTAATGACTTGTCCTTAATTCTGACTTCATTTTATATTTCAGTACCTGTGGGTAACATCTTTTTGTATTAGTTCATAATTATTTATTGGGCATGATATTTAAAAATTGTTTATCTGGATTTTCTAAATACAGGTATTGAGCATGTTTGACTTTTGAAAAACTAGTATCAAAATCATGTTCTGAGATGAAGTTGGTAGAACTTTTCCAAAAAGAAAGGAAAAGTTTCCCAAGACATCATACATTTGGATGGTGTTCACGAAGAAAAAGGTGATTAGAAATTATGGTGATTAAGAGAGATGCGGGGCTCGGTCACATCAGACTGAGTCAGTTTCTCCGGTGCACTGTCCCCTGACTTGCGGTTGCACTCGCTAGGCTGAGGGACATCGCGTCGGTCTTCCTTGACTGAGTAGTACTTAAGAGAAACCAAATGTCACTTCAGCCCTTTTGCATAATTGAGTCTTTTATTATGTCAGAGAAGGGACAGGAGGTGTCACTTGTCGAGGAAGGGACTCTAATGTTGAAGTAAATGTCAGTGTGGTTTAGTGAGGGAGGAGGAGTCGGCGGGGAAGCTGCCATTTAGCTCACATTTGAGAGGTCTGGAGGGAGCAGCTCATGGAGTGGGGGGTGGGCCATGGGCAGTGCCACCTCCAGTTCCCTCTGGGCTGATTTTCCCTGGTCCTCAGGCTACCTTGCTTTCATCCCCAGGCAGCCACCGACTCCCGGACGTGCTGTCAGCCCGCTGCCTCTATGGGGCAGGTAGTAGTTTTATCCATCTTCGACTGGCGACTGGTGGGGAGATCAGAAATCGGATGAGTCCCTGGGTTTAAAGAAAGCTGGGACTCTGCTGGGTGCAAGAGCAGGGTGACACCCCTTTCCAGCTCCATAAAGACCGGCTCTCTTGGCAGCCCCCAGCCCGGGTAGAGCCCAGCTCTCGGCAGAAACCTGTGTTCTCAGAGGCTGTCTGGACCAGAGGCTGCCCTCCCGGCAAGACTCCGGGGGTTTGCGTCTGCGCTGCAAGGCTGGACAGAGCTGGCAGGGCCCCGAGTGGCCTCGGCTCAACATGACTATGGAATAATGGTCTTTCCCTGTGGCTCATTATTTAACAATGACAAAATCCGTTTATGTGAAATAACTAAAGATGGATTGGTAAAATCTTTTAAGAGTTATGCCAAGAAGTTAACAGTGATGCCTTTAGGAGCACAGACACCTAAGCCCAGGGCAAGGGGAATTTTGTTTTCAGCCAAGAAGCCACCGTTGTTGGTGCAGTGCAGGGACGTCCTCACCCAGCTTGTCCGCCATCTCACTTCCAGCCTCTCTCTGGTGCTATTTCCTGGTGTCTTTTTACCTCAAAGGAGGAAGTAGGGAAGCCTGTGCTCTTGGGAGGCTGAGGTCGTGTCCCCAGGCTCCTGGACTCACCGTGCCGCAGGCACCAGCGCCTGGAGCACCTTCTGTCTAGAACGTCACAAGCCGGATCAACTTTCGAGAAAGGATAGCGAGACGACCCATGGCCTGAAGCGGAGAGGCCACATGGTCACTTGGCAGGTGCCCGGCCCAGGCTGCCCCTGCGGCCCCAGAACAGCACATCTGTGCATGTTTGTGTCCTTGTCTTGCATATCTGTACCTTCTTCTCAAATTAAGGGTTGGTGGTGGTGGGAACCATGACCAGACACAGCTGGGCTGGAGAACCTACTCAGGAGGGAAGAAAGGCGGGAGGGAGGTCTCCACACACTCCTCCTGAAGTCCTTATAAGCCCTAGTTCCTCACGCAGCTGCCAGGTGGATGGGCCGGGGCCACTCAGTCCTGCCCAGGTCAGGCCCTTCCCAGATACAAAACCCCAGAAAAGGTGGGGAGGGACTAGGAGAGGGAGAGAAGATGGCAAAGGGCACTGGGCGCAGCCCTTTCATTCTGAGAGCTCAGCCCTGTGTGTGTGGCTCTGTCCATCCCCAAGGATGCTCCTGGCACAGGGCACTCAGGGATGAAAGATAGATGGAGACAGGGAGAGCCTCTGTGGAGTGGGGGACTGGGAGGGATGCATTCCCTCCCCACCAGCCAGCTGATTTTGAAGCTTGGGGTCCTGCTATTTGCAGGATGAGTGTGGGAATCCTTTCATATGACAAAGCAACAACCTCAGTGTTCGTTCAGTGAAACCCAGGTCTTCAGGTATTGCGGCTGCTTGGTGTGGATGTACTGAACCAGACTTAAATAACTCTGATGCACTAACTATATCCTCTGGGATATGGGGACAGTTAGAGAGAAAAGGGAATATGGCAGGTATCCAGAAATTATAAAGTGTGATTAAAGGAGGGGAACACATGCATATTACTTAGAATGGGCATAAAATGGTACATAAAATCAATTCCGCGTGTTACAGCTGGCTCTGTCTAGTGGAAGCCAACCGTAACGAGTGGATGGGTGGATTTCTCCGGGGGAACTGCGTTTATTTACCAGCTACCCGCTCTGGTTCAACTCCATGCATTTCCCCAGGGCTCAGGAGCTGGGCTTTTTGTGGCCTGGATATAAATGGGTGGCGTGTTAGTTGCCATCGCTCGGCCTCCTCCTGGGTGTAATCTCTTACCAAGTCCTAATTAGCTCCACTCCTCGCTGGGAATTGGGAGCTGTTTCCTCACACTTTGGGGCATTCCAGGATGCTGTGCTAGCTGCTCCCAGCATGGGGATGCACCTTGGGCGTCTCTGCATCTGAAAACCAGGGACCTAGAGTCAGTGCATCCCTAGGCACTGCACTTACAACAAACGCTGGCCTAGGATCTGGGGAAAATTTGGCTGAATAAATATAAGTCCCCAAATGTAAAGCTCTTTCTTAAGTTAACAGCAAAGCTGGAGGCCAGCTGGGAAAATCCCTCAGAAAGTCGATGAGAAAATGATGAGGCCCAGTGGATAGGGCTGCCTGGAGCATTCCACCAGGACTCTGGAACACAGGTTTCTAGGGTCTCAGTGCATTTGATTCTCTAGGGAATGAGCACATGGGGCTTAGGGTGAGTGGCCCAGCAGAGGAGCAAGGGAATCCAGCTTCCTCACACTGCCCTGGCCTTTGGTGAATGTGCTTTGGTTTTCTGTGGAAAGTAGGACATCCGGGGAAATTCAGGTGGGTCCTGCTGCCCTGACAGGAGATGAGACTAAGCCAGGCAGCCCTGTCCTTTCCTCCCTCTGCTAGAAGAGGCCATACACCTAGCATCCTCATACACCACTCAGCCTAGTGTCTGGGAGTCTTCAGTGGGACTCTCAACTCTGCTGCACCTCTTCCCAGGCCCACTAACACTGACGCCTGCCCAGGACCCCTTAATGAATTCACCCGCCCAGACCCACTGATATGGTTTGGCTCTGTGTCCCCTCCCAAATCTCACCTCGAATTGTAATCTCCGTAATCCCCATGTATCAAGGGCAGGAGCAGGTGGAGGTAATTGAATCACGGGGGCAGTTTCCCCCATGCTGTTCTCATGATAGCGAGTGAGTTCTCATGAGATCTGATGGTTTTATAAGCATCTGACATTTCCTTTGCTGGCATTCATTCTCTCTCCTGCCACCCTGTGAAGAGGTGCCTTCTGCCATGATTGTAAGTTTCCTGAGGCCTCCCCAGCCATGTGGAACTGTGAATCAATTAAACCTCTTTTCATTATAAATTACCCAGTCTCAGGTATTTCCTTAGAGCATTGTGAGAATAGACTAATACAGTAAATTCTTACCAGGAATGGGGTGCTGCTATAAGGATACCTTAAAATGTGGAAGCAACTTTGGAAATGGGTAACAGAAGAGGCTGGAACAGTTTGGAGGGCCCAGAAGAAGACAGCAAAATGTGGAAAAGTTTGAAACTTCCTAGCGACTTGGAGGACTCAGAAGACTGGACGATGTGGGAAAGTTTGGAATTTCCTAGAGACTTGTTGAAGGGCTTTGACCAAAACATCGATAGTGATATAGATAATGAAGTCCAGGCTGAGGTGGTCACAGATGGAGATGAGGAACTTGTTGGGAACTGGAGTAGAGGTCACTATTTCTATGCTTTAGCAGAGACTGGCAGCTCTTTGCCCCTGCCCTAGAGTCTGTGGAACTTTGAACTTGAGAGAGATGATTTAGGGTATCTGGTGGAAGAAATTTCTAAGTGGCAAAGCAGTCAAGAGGAGGAAGAGCATAACAGTTTGGAAAATTTGCAGCCTGACCATGTGATAGAAAAGAAAACCTCATTTTCTGGGGAGAAATTCAAGCCAGCTGCAGAAATTTGCATAAATAACAAGGAACCAAATGTTAATCATCAAGACAATGGGAAGACTGTCTCCAGGGTATGTCAGAGACCTTCATGGCAACTCCTGCCATTACAGGCCTGGAGGGCGCTAGGAGGGTCCACCTGCTCTGTGCAGCCTTGGAACAAGGTGCCATGCTTCCTAGCTGCTTCAGCATCAGCCATGGCTAAAAGGGGCAAAGGTATATCTGAGGCCATTGCTTCTGAAGGTGCAAGCCCCAAGCCTTGGTGGCTTTCACGTGTTGAGCCTGTGGGTACACAGAAGTCGAGAATTGAGGTTTGGGAACCTCCACCTAGATTTCAGAAGAAGTATGGAAATGCCTGGATGTCCAGGCAGAAATTTGCTGCAGGTGCAGAGCCCTCATGGAGAACCTCTGTTAGGGCAGTGAAGAAGGGAAATGTGGGGTCATAGCCCCCACACAGAGTCCCTACTGGGGCACTGCCTAGTGGAGCTGTGAGAAGAGGACCACTGTCCTCCAGAACCAAGAATGGTAGATTCACCTACAGCTTGCACCATGCACCTGGAAAAGCCACAATTACTCAACACCAGACCGTGAAAACAACCAGGAAGGGGGCTGTACCCCGCAAAGCCATAGGGGAAGACCTACCCAAGGCTGTGGGAGCATGTCTCTTGCATCAGCATGACTTGGATGTGAGATGTGGAGTCAAATTATATCATTTTGGAACTTTAAGGCTTAATGACTGCCCTATTGGATTTTGGACTTGTGTGGGGCCTATAGCCTCTTTGTTTTAGCCAATGTCTCCCATTTAGTATGGGAGAATTTATCCAATTCCTGTACCCCCATTTGTATCTTGGAAGTAACTAACTTTCTTTTGATTTTACAGTCTCATAGGTGGAAGGGATATGCTTTGTCTCAGATGAGACTTTGGAGTTGGACTTCTGGTTTAATGCTGGAATTAATTAAGACTTTGGAGGACTGTTGGAAAGGCATGATTGGTTTTGAAATGTGAAAAGAACATGAGATTTGGGAGAGACCAGTGGTAGAATGATATGGTTTGGCTCTGTGTCCCCACCCAAATCTCACCTCATCATAATCCCCATAATCCCCACATGTCAAGTGTGGGACCAGGTGGAGGTAATTGAATCATGGAAGTGGTTTCCCCCATGATGTTCTTGTGATAGTGAGTGAGTTCTCATGAGATCTGATGGTTTTATAAGTGTCTGGAACTTCCCCCGCTGGCACTCATTCTCTCTCCTGCTGCCCTGTGAAGAGGTGTCTTTCGCCATGATTGTAAGTTTCCTGAGGCCTCCCTAGCCATGAGGAACTATGAATCAGTTAAACCTCTTTTCTTTATAAATTACCCAGTCTCAGGTATATCCTTATAGCAATGTTAGAATGGACTCATACAGCCATTGACCTGCCCTCAGCCTAGTGCAGGGTAACAGGAGATCCACATGTGCTATCAGGGCCCAAAGTTGAAGTCCTGTTTCCCTTAAACTCTGCAGTGGGCAGAACAGAGCTCTTACTGGTCCCTGCCATGCAATGGGTCATCCTCTCACCTCTTTCAGCTTCTTCTTCCCCCTGTCCTCTGGCCCTCATCAGGACTCACCCCAGGTGTTCAGGAAAGCTGGTGAGTTCCCAGGTTAGGAAAGCTCCCCAAGCCAGTGGGAGGGTTGGGATTGGATGAGGCTACTCAGCCAGTCTGAGCCTGTGTCCCAACACCTCTGGCTTCCGGATAATTCTCCCATGGCCCTGTTGCTTGTGGAATGCAGTATGAATGCCTGACATTGCACCTAGCAGCTCTTAGTGAACTGGAGATGCCTCAGTGAGCATCTGGCCCTTGGCTGAGCATCCCCACACTTCAGTGACTCTAGAGGAGCACACAGATCCCCCCAGCTCTGGGTGAGGCTGTTGGAGGCTGGGGTGCTATGCCCAGATCATTGGTGTGCATAGAACCGTGGGGGCAGGATGGCCTCCTGCCGGAAACATGGTGGTCAACAGATCTCTCTGCTGTACCCACGTCACAGTGAGTTGTTCTTTGTTCTCCAGGTGAGGTCAGGCTCCTGAGGAGACCTTCGTGGGTCTACACAACAGGTTTTAAGTCTTAAGTGGCTAGCGAGGAACACAGAGAGCCAAGGATGCTTCTAGGATTTGCCACTGAGGCCAGTTGCAGCAAAACATCATGAAAAAACGTTCTAAGCAATACTGTTAGAAATGGGCCCTCTTGCTGCCAGGAGCTTCAGGCTTGGAGCTGCCTTTCCAGCCACTGTCCAGTCATGGAAGCTTCTGAAGCCCATGTGGGGCCAGAGCTGGGCTTGCTCTGGTCCTGACACACCGGGCATGAGACATACAGCATGAGGAGGTGGGCTCAGGGTTTCCTCACTCCCTACATTCCTGCTGGCAATAGGGTCCCATCAATGACTCTAACTGCATTCCTTGCAAGGGGGGTGCTGGGAGACAGAGCCCAGTGTCACACTAGTAAAACCATCCACGTCCTAACCGTTCCTCAAGAGCCCAGGCCTCACGGGGAGCTAATAACAGGCTCTGCATGTGGCCCACTCACTCACAGGTCCACCTGGGGAGGAGGCCATCACCAGGTCTACGTCTGGAGGAAAGGAGTCAGTCCCTGCCCTGGGCTTATGTTCCCTTTTGGCCCACACTGTCTGCAGAGCTCATGCAGTAGCTGAATTGTGCATAATTTACAGCACCGTGTAATAACCTTCAGCTTTAGACTCAATAAAAACTTCTATGCTAGCCGGGTTCTGCACCATAAATGCATACCCACAGCCTCCCTGCAGGCCCTAGAGGTCAGATATCCCTGACCTGGGCTTCCTGGAACAAGGGTCTGCCTGATCTGAGAGCAGGAAAGGATCCAACTACCTGGGCATGGAGTCTGCTGCAGTTGGCCAGCCTCATCCTCCAGCCTCCAGCATGGGCCTGGGCAGCGCCCCATGGGCCCGTGAGCCTGCCTTCCCTGAGGGCAGGGCCTGGCATGGGAGTGTGATACTCTCTATCTTGGTCCATTTCCCTAGTGGGGTGGACTGTTCGGGTAAAGCAAATTCCCATTCTACTCCCCACCTGAAGGGCTGAGGGCGTAAGGCCACCAGCAAGGGGAGGCGACCTTCTCAGGGTCACCTGGTAGGTCAAGGGCAGAGTTAGAGCTGCAGAGTTTGCCAGGCAGAAGGGCAGGTCATATTCTCCCACATGAATGACCAGGCTGACTGTGGCCAAGGCCTCCAGGCACAACACTTGGGGTTCGGGTCAGGGCTCCCAGATGCTGGCACTCAGGACAGAGTGGCCCCGACAGGGAAGCCCATTGATTTATCTCCCACAGACTCAGGGCTCCAGCAACACACATTGATTATCTTACAGTTGGGAGGGTCAGAAGTCTGACACAGGTCTCGCTGAGCTAAAGTCAGGGTGTGGGCAGGGCTGGATCCTTCTGGAGCCTCTGGAGAGGTCCATTTCCTGCCTTTTCCATCTTCCAGAGGCCCCTGCAACCCTGAGCTCGTGATTCCTTTCTTGAGCCTCAAGGCGAGTCATCTCCTGATCTCTCTCTCTCTCCGTGTGTGTGCACACGTGTGTCTCTGTGTGTGTGTCTACGTGTACATGTGTGTCTCTGTGTGTCTGTATGTGTGTGTGTTTATGTGTGTGTCTGCATGTGTGTGTCTCTGTGCATGTGTATATGTGTGCATGTGCGTCCCTGTGTGTGTGTATATGTGTGCATGTGTGTCTGTGTGTGTCTGTGTTTATGTGTGTATATCTGCATGTGTGTATGTGTATGTGTGCATGTGTGTCTCTGTATGTCTGTGTGTTGATGTGTGTGTCTCTGTATGTGTGTGTCTCTGTGTATATGTATATGTGTGCATGTGTGTCTCTGTGTGTCTGTGTGTATGTGTGTTTGTGTGTGTCTCTGTGAGTGTGTTTGTGTGAAACACCTCTGCCTCCATCTTCCTATCTCTTCCTCACTGATCTTCCCGCCTTCCTCTTAGAAGGACCCTTGTGATTACACTTGGGGCCACCTGAATGACCCAGGCTATTCCCCCACCTCAGGATCCTAATCCCATCTGCACAGACCTTTTGCCATGTAAGGTGATGCACACCTGTTCTGGGGATCGTGGACATCTTTGGGGCCATCATTTTGGCTCCCACACTCATGAACGTGGCTGGGCTGAGTAGTGGACCCGGCACATCTTCTCAGGGACATTTCTGGGGAGGGTCCTGGTCTGCCCAGGGTTGCCAACATGCAGGGCCCCAGGCCCTGAGCCCTATGCCTGGCCCATGGAACGTGCCTGGCTGAGTGAAGTGTGGAGTAATTTTCTCCACGCAGAACAGAGTGGCTTCTATTGACACGGATCCATAGCTCCTCCAGAACCTGTGCTAGGCTGGCCGGAGTGAGGCGTGAGTGGGCTACTGGGGACCCAGTCAGTGCCCAGCAGGTCGGGAGCCTCCCTCAGAGGGAAGTCAATAGCTAGAGGTGGGTACATGGGTGTTCTCACCCATTCATTCCCGCACATTTGAAAAGTCCCAGGAGGCTTGTGGAGCCAGAGGGACCTTCTGAGGTCACTGCAGGAAGCTGAGGCCCAGAGAGGGGAGGGAGCTTGCCCCAGGGGAACCTCCCAGGGGGTCCACACCTAGACCAGACCTTGGTGCCAGCACAGGCCTCAATCTCTACAGCACCCTGATACCACTTAGGGGATAAACCCAGAGCCCAAGCCGGCCTTGCTGGCCTTTATCTCATGGGGACAGTGCGGGGCCAGAGTGTCAGAGCGCAGAATCTTCCATGCACCTCCATGCCGCAGGCTCCGGGCCCCACATTCCTTAGGGAGGGACTTTTCTCCTTTCCTTCCCTCTCATTATTTTTCTTCCTTTCATTTTTTTCTTTTTTTTTTTTATTATTATTATACTTTAAGTTGTAGGGTACATGTGCATAACGTGCAGGTTTGTTACATATGTATACTTGTGCCATGTTGCTGTGCTGCACCCATCAACTCGTCATTTACATCAGGTATAGCTCCCAATGCAATCCCTCCCCCCTCCCCCCTCCCCCCTCCCCATGATAGGCCCCGGTGTGTGATGTTCCCCTTCCTGAGTCCGAGTGATCTCATTGTTCAGTTCCCACCTATGAGTGAGAACATGCGGTGTTTGGTTTTCTGTTCTTGTGATAGTTTGCTAAGAATGATGGTTTCCAGCTGCATCCAAGTCCCTACAAAGGACTCAAACTCATCCTTTTTTATGGCTGCATAGTATTCCATGGTGTATATGTGCCACATTTTCTTAATCCAATCTGTCACTGATGGACATTTGGGTTGATTCCAAGTCTTTGCTATTGTGAATAGTGCTGCAATAAACATACGTGTGCATGTGTCTTTATAGCAGCATAATTTATAATCCTTTGGGTATATACCCAGTAATGGGATGGCTGGGTCATATGGTACATCTAGTTCTAGATCCTTGAGGAATCGCCATACTGTTTTCCATAATGGTTGAACTAGTTTACAATCCCACCAACAGTGTAAAAGTGTTCCTATTTCTCCACATCCTCTCCAGCACCTGTTGTTTCCTGACTTTTTAATGATTGCCATTCTAACTGGTGTGAGATGGTATCTCATTATGGTTTTGATTTGCATTTCTCTGATGGCCAGTGATGATGAGCATTTTTTCACGTGTCTGTTGGCTGTATGAATGTCTTCTTTTGAGAAATGTCTGTTCATATCCTTTGCCCACTTTTTGATGGGGTTGTTTTTTTCTCTTGTAAATTTGTTTGAGTTCTTTGTAGGTTCTGGATATTAGCCCCTTGTCAGATGAGTAGATTGCAAAAATTTTCTCCCATTCTGTAGGTTGCCTGTTCACTCTGATGGTAGTTTCTTTTGCTGTGCAGAAGCTCCTTTTTAATCTTTTCTGATAACTTTTCACAGATAAGGGGTTTAAAAATGGCACATGATTCCTTTTAGATATCTTCAATTTCCATCTATGAAAATACAAATCTTCATTATTTGCTCATCCACAAATGAGCAGGACACCGGGGCTGTGGTTGCTAATGAAAGCAGCCCTTTTAATTCTGCTGCTGTGGGAGGGTAATGAGCTGTGGCCGTGCGCATTGCTTCACGGCCATGAAGAGCTCGACTGGGGAAGTGTAGGGAGCCACTCTCCAAATTACTCCATTGCCGGAACCGGGGCCAGAGGTGCCCCAGAGTGCTCTGCATCTGAAATGGAATTTCACTGAGGCAGAGACAGCTGGTGGGCTGGAGAGAGCTCTGCCCGCATGTGACCTTCATGAGCTGCTTGGTTTCTCTGAATGTTGGTGTTCTTCCTGGTCTAAGGCTGGTGATGAGAATGTCTACCTGTTAATCAAATGAATCAGATCCATAAGGCCCCCTAAAAAGTCAGGCTTTGTCTTTAGCATTCATATTGTCCGTAAACAAGCTTTGCAAATGCGTGGATTGCAGTCCTGAGGGGCTTTTTCAGTGAGAGTTCATGCTAATGACTTTCTAATTCAGTGTCTCTGACAGCCACTGAGATGAGTTTTTCCACTCGAACAGGTGTGTGGTGTGGACGGGCGATGACCGAGTTTTCTTCTTCAACCCAACGATGCACCTGTCTGTCTGGGAGAAGCCCATGGACCTGAAGGACCGCGGAGACCTCAACAGGATCATTGAGGACCCGCCCCACAAACGCAAGCTGGAGGCACCAGCAAGTAAGTAAGCACTGGGTTATTTACATCTCTTTTGAAGTGTTTAAGCTGCTTATTTCTAATGAGTGTAAAGCGAAAGCATGTTTCTTCTTGGTTATGTTGAAAATTGACTATTAAGGAATCAATCCTGTGCACGACTGCAGAGTTTAGTAATCAAGTTTTTATGGCACTTCCTGCAGAAACCTTGATCCTTCCAAGCGGTCAGCTCTGACTGTCTTTTTGCATCACGTAAGGTGATTAATGCAGAGAGAGCCATTCATTCCATCAGCCCCTTGAAGCTTCCATCCAGCATCACTGTTACCCGGCATTTTATTCTTGTTCCAAGTGTCTTATGAACGCCCCTTGAGAGACCAGATGTACACAGATGGGAGTGTATTTTCTTCCACCTTACATTCACTTTAGACCTTTGCACCACATCGATCTGCTGTTGTGTTTGGATGGATGCCTCAATTCGATAAAACCCTGGTCATGGACGGGGGAAGAGATTCTCTTCAGCCGTAGAGGAATGGGGTGCTTGGAGAGGCGGTTGTTTCTGACAATGCCTGTAAATCTTGTTTTGCCAAGAAACAGAGAGGAACTTTTAGCATTTTCACAAAGGATCTTTTCCGATTAGATCTAATACATATTTTATTAGCTGCTGCTCAGGGAAAGCCCTCCTCCCGCAGCATGTGGATTCAAACAGTCTTGACTCCACTGGAGATGTTTGAGAGCAGGAGCTCTCCGCCAACTTGAGAGGCAGAGACGCCTGGCTGCAAGGCCAGGCCGGTGCAATGGGAGCTTGGCTCTTTGTTTTAGTTTTGTGTGGAATTCTATTGGGTTCATAGTGGTATTGGGTTCATAGTGGCATTTTTAATCACACATCATTGCAGGCTAATACTAGATGACGGCAATTCACACTTCGTGTCAAATCCAGAGGTATTTGCCTGGAGCTTTAGAAGACAGTATTATAGAAGTTTTATCAGCATTTTTAACCATAGTAAGAGACATGGCGACAGTCTTTTAAGATTGAGAGATCTCACGTTTAAAATGTTTGCTCCACTTAAAATAGTAACAGCGTTCTCCAGGGACTGAATCGGCATGTTGGGAAAAGAAAAATCTCCAAGGTGCATATGGAATTGAATCTGTAAAATGTTGCTGTATTTAGGGACAGTGAAGATTGAATTTGGCGATTGTGTTTCCTCCTTTGATCAGGCCACATTCATTATGAAAAGGGGGCCTGAAAGAGTGCTTTAAAATCGTTACAGAAAGCACCCTCTCAAGGCTCCTACTCATGGACCAGAGGATGGTGCACGAGTTGGGAAATCACGACACCCTCAGACCCCACGAGAAACACTGAGGCACAGTTTGTCCTGACGATGATTTTATTTGCTTGGCAAAGACAGATCACGCTGGCAGATTCCTCAGTCCTTTCTTTAACTTGCGTTCTTGTAGATAATTGGGTGCTGTTTCTTTCTTCCCCAAAAGAATTGGTAGTAAGGAGAAAGAAATGAACTTATTAAAGGCAATGCATAGCTGCTCTCTCATTTCTTTTGTTTGGACCAAATCAGGTCAGGTCCGAAAAGAGGTAGGGAGGCGTCTGCAAACGCCCCCACTGGGCCACCTGCTGTCTCAGGGCTCGCCAGGACTGTGGGTAGACGACAGGGGCCTGGATTACCTGGCTCAGAGCTCCATGCTCCATTTCCTTCTTTTAACAAGAATCTCATGTAACACTCTGAAAAGTAGAGAGTTAAGGTTTAACAACCAGAAATACCTGATCAATTTAGATTTAGCATGTTATGGTGTTTTGTCTGATACCCATTTTATTATGGTGGACCTAAGTACTCTACTTAGTAGACAGACATGTGATTACAAAATTACATGTAGTTATAAAACGATTTTTAATCTTACTTCCCTCCTCATATAAAGAGAGGAAGAGATTTGTCTTCAACCAGTCTTTTTTTTTTTTTTTAACCTGAATCTTAAGGATATGCAAATGACTTCGATTCTCGACTTCCGGTTGCCAGGGTAGAATTGATGTTTAAGAGCACAACTTCTAATTCCCTAAAATGCACTCAGAGAGCTTTGCAGCGAAACAATTAGGACAGGAGGTGTTTCTGGAGGGTTAATTAATGATCAGGGAGCAGAGTTGATGGCCTGCAGCCATCAGGAGTGACTGGCATTCTCCCTGGCCGACGTTCATCGCGGCTCGTCCGATATTTAACCCTGATGATGAAAACAAGCTCCAGGGGAGATGGCTCTGGGTGGAGAGTTTTGTTTTTCACATTTTGTTCAACTATCAGTCATTGTCGATGTGAATATATCCATACCTATTTGAAGTCTGAAATGGGACAATTACGCTTTCAGTCGACACCCATTACTTTTCAAGAGGCAAATGAAATAGAAGAATTTTGTAAAATGGCTACAACATTTAACTGCTCTTAGGTCTCAGGGGCGTGTGTGTGTGTGAGCTTGTGTGTCTGTGTGTGTGTGTGAGCTTGTGTGTCTGTGTGTGTGTGTGTGTGTTCAGTGGGGGTGTGAGACGTGGAAGTTGTGGCTCACAGTGCTGGGCAGCTGTGGGATGCAGGATGCAGCACCGCCAGAAGTGCTGAGACGTTCGTAGATAAGGGAAGAGGCCGCTTTTTCATTCTGTGAGCACTGCTGAAGGATTCGAGCGAAGTCTTGAATTATTTTCTAATTACCTTGCAGAGCATCCAGATTTTTTATCGCTGTATAACTGTGCTGTTAGTTGAGAATAAATGCCAGTAGAACTGGAGGAAAATGAGAAGTGCCAGGCTTCACCCTCACCCCCATCCGTTCCATGCCATGCCGTTCTCAGGGATCTTACCGACACTTCAGTTGGGAGGGTGCTGGCTGTTGCATTCCCACCTGTGCCCACATTTCACAGGCCTATCAGAGGCACGGTTCTCTTGCTGTCTTCGCCTGCAGCAGCCGAACCCTCTCTTGCTAGAGACGGCAGAAACTCCCCTGCCATCTGGCCGTGCACCTGCAGCCCGGCCACCTTGGCCTGCTCTGCCTGCCCTGGCCACGGGGGCCACCTGTCACTTTACTGGGACATTTGGTGCAGCCTGGTGGGAAGTGTTGGAGCTGGGGCCCTTGGGTTCTTCGTCTGGGGTGGAGGGAGGAGAGGTGGGGGAGAGAGAGGGAATACAAACCCCGGCCTCTCCTCCTGCCTGGCTGTCTCCTGTTAGTGCCTCCCAGGGGTGGAGGAGGACCGGGAGCCCTGGGGTAAGAAGTGAAGAGGGGCCTTCTCACTGCCTTGGGGAGGGGAGGGACCACCGGGTGGGACCCTGGGTGTGTGCAACCCCCACACTTGGTTCCATTGACTCCCCTCCTCAGTCCCACGCAGCAGATGCCATCAGCATTGGAGACCCCTTGCTGCTGTAACAAATGATCACCACGGGGATAAAAGTCACCCAAGGTGATGATCTTACAGTTCTGGAGGGCAGACATTAAGCAGAGCCTCACTGGCATCGGCAGGGCTGTGTCTTTCCAGGGGATTCAGGGGAGATTTCCTTGACTCCTGGCCCCCTCATCCATCTTCATGCCTCTCTCTTCTCTCTCTGACTCTGGCCCTTCTGCCTCCCGCTTCCACTCTGAAGGGTCCCTGTGGTCTGTGGGGCCACCTGGATGATACAGGATGGTCTCCCACCTCAAGGGGAACTGTTTAGCAACCTCCATCCCCTTTTCCAGGCAGCCCAGGGTATGCACACCTTCCAGGATTCAGATGTGGGCATTGGTGGGAGGCATTAATCTGTGACCCATGCCTGATTTACAGAAGAGGGAATTTCAAAAAGGAGCTTAGTTAACTTGCCCAGGGTCACACCTCTACTGAGTGGGGAATGGGGATTTGCACCCTGGCGAGTCTGATGCCAGGCCTGAGGGCAGCCTGGCCAGGCCCCCATGAGCCTATGATGGACACAGGTGACTTTTTGTGCCAGCTCACCTGGCAGCAGCTGCAGCAGCTGTGCACTCAACACTGTCCCTCCCTAGCCTGCAGGCAGATGACATGAACTTCACTGGACTTAATTGCTCTATAAACACTTTAGACATTTATATTCAAGACCAATGTAAATTGACAATGACATTCATTTCACCAAGTAGGATGTAAAATTGTCCGGTGAGTAAACACAGCTGTGACTCGTGAATGGGTCACTTTCCCCAGCGTTGTTTGTCCGAGAAGACAGCGCACACTGGATCTATGACATCCAGGGCCCCAGGTGACTGGGGCACTTGGGGGGACCCAGGGCTGCTGAAAACACAAATGCCAGAGCCCTGGAGGGTGGTGAGCTAGTGTGGTTCTGTCCATGAGGATTCTGGGCAATGTGGAAGGCTCTGCCCACCTGGAACCCACCTGCCCCAGGCTCTCTGGGAGGAACCCTGGCCTTCATGTCACGGCACCCTCTGCTGGCCTCCAGGCCCTGAGCCTCCTCTTTGAACAATGAATGAACCAGGTGGCTTGTTTGCTAAGCTCCATTTTAGTGCCCACTTTGTTTAGTCTCTGTAACATGATGCCAAGATGAAGCAGATGAGCTGCGACAGGTGTCTCTTCCTTGCAGAATCCCGAGTTGACCGTGCAGGAAGTTGAGTGTGAGGGTGGAGCTCGCAGGGCAGCCAGTGCAAGGGAAGGAGTGAGCTGGGGGAGTCTCTAGGACGCTCTGATCACACTCACCCCTCAGCTTGCTGTGTTTGGCCTCAGCCGGGAGGCCAGGTGGGCAGGGCAGGGGCCGAGCCAGGCTCCGGGAGGCCAGGTGGGCAGGGCAGGGGCCGAGCCAGGCTCCGGGAGGCCAGGTGGGCAGGGCAGGGGCCGAGCCAGGCTCCGGGAGGCCAGTTGGGCAGGGCAGGGGCCGAGCCAGGCTCCGGGAGGCCAGGTGGGCAGGGCAGGGGCCGAGCCCGGCTCCTGGATGCACCAGTGGATTCGGTGGAGAAGGACAGACGCTAGAACAGCATTTTTCAGAGTAGTTTCCCCAGGACCTAAGACATGAAGCCACCACCCACCTCCGGGGCCAGGAGCAAAGGAAGGAAAGGGAAGGGAGGGGAAGTAGGAAAGGAAGAAAGGAAAGGAAAGAGGGAAGGGAGCAAGGGAAGGGAGGGAAGAGAGGAAGTTCATTTTCTTCTGAACCAGTCCTTTATTTAGGGACTGGTGACTGGCCAAGCACTGGACTGGACACAGGACACCAAAGATGAGCAGATGTTGGGCAGGGAGCGCCACGTCTTGCATACTGGGGAAGAGAAACAAGCAACAATGGATGGGTGGAGTGGGGTGACCCAGCGCACCAGCCAGGGGCTTTTCCCTGAGGCATGGTCACTCACACTGGACCCCAGGAGGTGGAGAGGGGAGGTAAAGGGTGTGTTTTGAGCTCTAAGGCGGGAAGAAGAAGGTGTGCTTGTGGCTGAGCTGAGAGCGGTGGAGGGTGGCTGTCTGGGGCTGTCTGGGGACAGTGAGCCTCAAGGCGTGGAAGGCTCGGGGAAGCCCTGCTGTGATCACGGCACCTGTGCTATGGCATTTCCAAGTGGCCACGGAGAGGTCCCCATTATTGACCAAATCCAGAATGTCCTCCCTGAGTTCGGCTGGGAGCCCAGGCCTAGCAAAGCAAAGTGGCCACATCAGGTCCGTCTCCTAATCGGGGCAGTTGCAGCTCTGCTACGGCTCTTTCTATCCCTGAACTTCACACCCATCACATTTCTCTCACACGCAGGATGTGATCTAGGAATACAGAGAAGTCCAGTTTTGGCATCTGCGGGCACCTGGCTGGACCTGCTGGTGGAGTGGGGCGGATCCAACCTGGCCCCTTCACAGCCAGCCTCTCGCCCCTCAGCACAGGCGGTAGCCCCACCACCTCTCCTGGCAGGAGCTCATCCCCCAAGACCCTGCTGCCCTGAGCCATGTGCCTTGCCCTCTCCGCCAAGGGCTCCTGCTCCGTATCTCATCCCGGTGCCCGCCCTTGTTTGCCTCCTGGGCACCCCTCGCACAGCTGCCTGCCTGTAGATGAGTTCTGGCCCAGCCCCTGCAAGGTGCTCTCTGGGGTCCCGGACCATGCAGGAGGACTGTGCCCCTCTTTGTGCCCAGGAAAGCCACAGTCCTGGGAGAGCACTGACTTTTCCACGAAGATGCCGAGCCTGAGTGCCGCCTAGATGGGGGGGACCCGAGGTTAATGTGTGACCTGGGGTTTGCATCCAGCTCACAGGGTTGAGCGCAACCGCCTGGAGAGGGAGGATGACACCACCTTCCAACCTACCGAGCCCCATCCTCCTCAGGACTCAGGATCCGAGCAAGCGGGGTAGGGCACTGGACAGGATGCAGAGCAGGAGGCCCCATCAGAGAGGGCAGAGCACAAAGCCCAGGGCCACTCAGCAGCAGGGCCCTGTGGGGCTGAGCTCCTGCCAGGAGTAGGGGTGGGGGTGTCACCTGCACCAGAGGTGAGAGGCCTGGCTGTGCAGGGGCTGGGTCCACCAGCAGGTCCAGCCAGGCACCCACAGATACCAAAACTGTAGTTCTCTGTATTTGTAGGGTGCAGTCTGTGTATGAAAGAAATGTGATGAGTGGGAAGTTTAGGTGTGCCAAGGATCCCATCTGAATGCAAATTTGCCTTACGCACCAACATTCGGCTCCTACGATTCCATAGTAAGTTCTACCAAAGATTGTGCCTACCCTCTCTAAGAAGACTGACAAAATTAGGTATATTCCCCACCACTCACAGAAAGGAAAGCATTTGGCTCAGAGACTCAGGACTTTTACTACCTGATGCAACCAGCCACACTCCCTGAACTCAGTGACTTACAAACACACTCAGACACACACACAAACACATATATACACACACAGACACATACACAGAGACACACACAAATGCATACAGATACACACACATATACACACACAGACACACACACACAAGCACATGGACACACACAGACACACACATATATATACAGAAACAGAAACACACACCTACACATGCACACAGACACACAGACACACACACACACAGATACACACACACACACAGACACACAGACACACACGCACATATGCATAGCCTTTCTGGCAAATGCATAAAAAACAACACATTTTAAAAATACATAGATATTGTTGTGTGTGCATTAATAAGCATGTTAGAGATTGACCCACTGCTGCACGCTGCCTGCATCGCACCTGTAACACGTCTTGGCTATCCTTCAGACCCAGAGCCTCCCTGTCTCCTGCACCCTGTTCCCTCTCCCTCCAATGCCTTGCTTTTCTCTCCTATCCATCTCCTGTGCCCCCACCTTCGCCCTGTCTGGACACATGATGACTTCCTCAGAGCCTCCTCTTGGATGGACGTCTGGGTCATCTGCTTTGTGCTCACACACACAGTGCTGGAAAGAACATCTTTGTACCTAGGTATTTACCTTAGGAGCGTTTCTGCAAACATAGCGATTGTGTAATTTCATGTTATTAGAACTGTTGTCTCAGAAGGTACATGCATTTTAGATTTTGGGCAGGTATTGCCGAATCTTCTCCCAAAGAGACTGATCAGTTCACACTTGTACTGATAGATTCTGCATAATCTCCTTAGCACTGTAGAACATCAGACTTAATTCTTAAAGCCATTCTTTGTTTCAGTTGGCATTGCTTTAATTTTGAGTGAAATTGAACCGTTTTTCACAGGTTTGTTGGCCATTTGTTTTGTGTTTGTGTTCTTTAGCTTTCCTATTGAGTTATTTGGACTTGAAAATCAAGGCTATCAGTGTTTGGCTACAATAGTATCACAATATTTTTCCTGGTCTTTTGATTTTTTTTTTTTTTTTTTTTTTTTTTTGCCATAGAACAAGTTGTCCTTGATTTTTTTTTCTCATTGTGGTAAAATATACATATCATGAAGTTGACCATTTAACCATTTGTAAGTGTACAATTCAGTGGCATTAGGTATGTTCACAATGCTGTGTAGCTGTCAACACTACTGATTTCTACAACTGTTTCCTCACCCATAGCAGAAACTCTGCAATGATTAAACACTGTCACAAAGATTTTCCCCTTACGTTTTCTTCAACAACTTTTATAGTTGTAACGTGTACGGTTAACTCCATTTGAGATACTTTTTACACGTAGACTTGTTCAGGGATGATTTCTGTCAAATATTTTTTATCGGGTGAATTGGCCCTACTTTCCTGGTTTTGCATGCTTTTGAGTTTTTGGTTGAAAAATAGATATGGTAGGCATTGTAATGGGGCAGCTATGGTGGAAATCGGATTCTCCCACTTCCCAGAGATCGCTGACGTGGGCTTGTGCAGACTGGAGCCATCCAAGTGTGCCTTTTCCAAAGTGATGGCCTTGAAGTGTATATTCTTCATCGTGTGTGGTGACTGAAGCTTCAGTTCCCTTGTCTTTGCAGTCAATTGAGAATGGCAGCCTCTCTAGTGCTATTCTTTGATTTTTCTTTATTTTTTTATTTTTTCGAGACGGAGTTTCACTCTGTTGCCTAGGCTGGAGTGCAATGGCACAATCTTGGCTCACTGCAACTTCTGCCTCCTGGGTTCAAGCAATTCTCCTGCCTCAGCCTCCTGAGTAGCTGAGATTACAGGCATGTGCCACCACATCCGGCTAATTTTTGTATTTTTAGTAGAGACAGGGTTTCACCATGTTGGCCAGGCTGGTCTTGAACTCCTGACCTCAGGTGATCTGCCCACCTCAGCCTCCCAAAGTGCTAGGATTACAGGAGTGAGCCACCGCGCCCAGCCTCTAGCACTATTGTTACACCAGTCCTAGCTTTTATAAGTGTCTGTTCTGCTCCCAGAGAGCTGAAATACTTGCTTCCAATCCCCCTACAGCTTGACGGCAGTCTTGGTGGAGACCCAACCAGAGAGCTTGCTACGCCGCCGTTGTGCACGGCAACCCCTCTGGTTTTGTATTCTTTAAGTCTGTTAAATTTATACATACTTTTATTTATGAGTCTGGATCGTAATTAGGAAAACTATGCCCATGTTGAAACTATTCAAAACCTAAAAAATTACCTATATTTTAAACCCTAAAAAATTACCAATATTATACACATGTACTTTAAATGATATGCATGTAATTGTATGACCTCATTTTTTAAGTTTTAAGAAATGTGGATGTTTCCCCCGTGGCCTCCCTGGGTACATTCTGGTGTGGGTGGAGGAGAGGTGCCATTCCCAGGCCTTCTTCCAGGCAGAGCTGGAATGTTCCCTCCCCTGGACACAGCAGGCAGGAGGCACACCTTGGAAAAGATTTCAAACACCATGAGGTGCAGAAAGGCAGTCAGGCGGAGGGTCCTGGGGAGCTGAGAGAGCCTCTGTGAGGCCAAGGAGCCTCTGGATGAGACAACCAGAAGGCCCAGTGACCTAGGTGGGAATGGCCAGGAGGGACCAGGGAAAAGCCACAGCACCAGGGAGGGAAAACCAGGAGGGCACAGTGACAGCCCAGGACCCAGCGCCCCAGGGGGAGAGGACTCCGGGACACAGGAGAGGAGTCCTGCATTTCCTTGGAGGGTGTTGGGTGCAGAGGCTGAGGCAGGGAGCAGGGTGTGTTTTGATCTTTCGCCCAGGCTAGAGTACAGCAGCACAATCTCAGCTCACTGCAACCTCTGCTTTGTGTTTTCAAGCGATTCTCCTGCCTCAGCCTCCTGACTAGCTGGAATTACAGGCATCTGCCACCACGCCCGGCTAATTTTTGTATTTTTAGTAGAAACGAGGTTTCACCATGTTGGCCAGGCTGGTCTCGAACTCCTGACCTTGTGATCCACCCACCTCGGCCTCCCAAAGTGCTGGGATTACCGATGTGAGCCACTGTGCCTGGCCAGTGTCCTCAGTTTGAATGGGCAGAGCAGGTTCCCACAGCCAGGAAGTAGAAATGCCTGGAGGTGGCCCGGCATGGTGGTTCATGCCTATGATCCCAGCATTATGGAAGGTCGAGGGAGGTGAATCACTTGGGGTCAGGAGTTCTAGACCAACCTGGTCAATATGGTAAAACCCTGTCTCTACTAAAAACGTGAAAATTAGCCTGGTGTGGCGGGTGCCTATGATTCCAGCTGCTTGGGAGGCTGAGGCAGGAGAATTGCTTGAGCTCGGGAAGCAGAGGTTACAGTGAGCCGAGATCGCACCACTACACTCCAGCCTGGGTGACAGACTGAACATGGAGAGCCGCTGAGTGTGGACCTGAGGGAAGGGCTGCTGGGGGCCACCCCTCCCTGGGGCAGTGGCCACGGAGGTGGCCCCAGCCTCGCGGTTTCCTCTCAAGAACATGACATAGAAGTGCTTACAGCAGGCCCTCATCCTGAAGCTGGGCAGAGCGAGAATCCGCCTCAGGAAAAACCAGAAATGCCTGGAAGTGCTGGGCTTGGCACGAGTGCAGCTTGGGAAGCAGGGAGCATAAAGTGTGTCCTTTGGGGTCCTGGCCTGGAGGGCTGTGTTGGGCTGTGGAGCACATGCAGAAGGCAGCCAGAGAGGAGGAAGTGGATACCCTCCAGTGTCCTCTCTTCCCTTCCATGGCCCCCCGGTTGTCATCAATGATCTTGGCTCTAGACCAGTGGCTCTCAACTGGGAAGGGCAAATTTACCCCTGTGGACATTTGGGAAGTTCTGGAGGCTTTTGCATTAGCATGGTGGGGAGGGGCAGGGATCAGGGAGGCTGAGAGACACCTGCAGGGTGCAGGGCGGCCTCCAGGGCAGAGCAATCCAGCCCTGGAGTCAGAGCTGCCAGGTTCAGAACCAGGGGCTGCTGAAAAGTCAGGAAGCTCCGCCTGGGCTGTGGCTCCTCCGCCCTCCCAGGGCCAAGTTCTGCTCGTCCCCTACTCTGCACTGCCCACGGGAATTCCCTTCCCCGAGGCCTGCATCCTTTCAGAAGGGTGGAACATCCACTCAGGGTGTGCATGGTGGACACTGCGGCCTTGCTGGAAGGTGCAGGGCGGACATGCCGTACCCCGGTCCTTCTAAGGCAGCCTCCGTGGTCCCGTGGCTTACGTGGGCGGGGCGACCATGAGCTGCCTGGGAAGCTCAGATGGCAGAGGCCCCCAAGGATGATGCAGCATGACTGCGGCGAGCCGGGGCTTCCAGAGCCTGACCCTCTCCTCTTACCACGGGCCCCACGCTGCACATTGGAAACAAGCCTGTAAATAGATTTGAACGGTGAGCTGGTGACAGAGCTATTATTGGGATTCTAAAAACAGGTGTGGGGAGAATTGTAGGGTTTTATGGAAAGAAAATGTGCAGAGACCCCTGCAGTTGTTGAAATTGATGTCTTTTCTCATCAACTCTGCACTCGTCCTAAGCTGAGCACTGTTTTCATTGCAGACCCTGCCAGGAAGGAAGTGCAGGCTCCGCAGTCACTGGGAAGGTGGCCCAAGGCTGGCTGGGAAGATGGTGGGACGCTCTGCCCAGCCCAGCCCAGCTCAGTTGGCCACCCAAACTGGGAGGGGCGGAATGAGCCAGAGGTAGACACAGAATGAGAAGCAGGTGGGAGGCCGTTGTGATGCTCGGCGCGTGTGGAAGTCACTCCGCCTGTCAGGGAAGAAGCGATGACACTCCAGACCATCTACATGATCATCTTTCCTCTTCCCTCCCGGAGACCCATAGGAAACACCAAAGTACCTTTTTACTTTTTCATTCCAAAAGCTCATCAAACATTTACAGGGCCGACCGCCTCAGAATGGAAATAGGGACCATGTCTTCAAAATCGATTCGGCTTTTGGAAGTAGATGGGCATCCATAGTGAGGCACGGCTGCATGCAGGGTAGGGGAATCTCGTTATCTATTGTAGTGGATGGAGAGGAGCTGAGCATGGGCCTGTTGGAGGTGCTGCTGGGGGCCACGCTTCCCTGGGGCAGTGGCCACAGAAGTGGCCCCGGTCTCATGGTTCCCTCTCAAGAACATGACATAGCTTTGCTCATCCTGGGCCCTCGCCCGGAGGCTGAGCAGAGGTCCACCTGTAATTCTCCACCCTCCAGCCCCTCTGGAAGGCCCAGCACCTGCTAAACAGACAGTATCTAAGGAGAACCACTCTGCAGATCAGCACAGTCAGATTTCTGTTCCGCTGAAATGTGAAAGCTTGTGTGCCGAGAGGAAACTCGTTGTAGGATTTCACATCAATCTTTAAGAGAAGCCTGTTGTCTTAATTTCTAGATAAGTCTGCTTGAAAGTGGTTGTGCCAAAGCCCTGAGCGCTGACAACTCTAACCCTGTTCATCTGATTTTCTTTCAGCTGACAGCAGCGATGGGTCCAGTTCTGAAGACGGCAGGGAAGACCCAGATGTGAAAACCAAGAGGAACCGGTAGGTGGCCGTTCCCTTCCCCAGCGGGTCCTTCCCTACTGGGTACTCAGGTGATGTAGAAAGAAAAGGCATCATTTTGACCACATTGACTGTGAGCAAAGAGCTAATTCAACCGCTGGACAGATGGTAAGAGGTCTCAGGCTCCGTCTTAGCAGTGTCCTGGGCACCTGCTGAAGCAGGTATCTCAGAGGCTTGGGGCACTTCAGACAACTTCAGACACTGTACACAGGGCCTGCCACCCCCAGCCTACCCAGGCGCCCACGTTCTCAGCCCTGCTGTGTTTCCCGAGTCCTGTAGAAGTGGTCGTGGGGGCCAAGTGCGTAGGTGGTGCCATGTGCTGTGTCAGGTTAAGTTTAGGGGTCAGGCAGCCCTGGCTTGGTGCTGCAGCTCTGTGTCTTGCCTGCTTGATGACTTTGGGCAAAGTCAGCCAACCCTGATCTCAGATTTCTCATATGTAAGATGAGGCTTTGCAGAGGCCCCAGTGGGCCTTGGGACAGCTGGATGAGATGATGCCTGCGTACCTGCAGGGTGCACACGGCCAGTGGGTCTCCCTCCAAGTCAGCTGGTCACGGTTTGGTTTTGGGAGTTGCCATGCACCGAGGTAGGGAATCCCTGTTTTCCATCAAGCCAGGGGATGGCTCCTGCCCTTTAACCCCTCCTGTGTGGCTGCTGCTCTGCCCTGCCTCACCTGTGAGTTTCACATAAGGGGATGAATGTGGAAGTGTGTTCCTTCCCAGAACAGGGAGATGCAAGGAATGCTGTGGTTGCTGGGCCCCATGTTTGGCAGAGAAGGGTGGGGAGGACTCCGAAAGGCAAATCAATGAGGGGCGCTTCCCAGGCTCTTCCTGAGCTGGGCTGTTATTGGCCCCAGGATGCCCAGACATTCTGTTGGACCCTGGGTCCTGCCACGGCCCACAGGTGCGTTCATCCTGCACCAGGCTCCTGTACCAGCCCTGCTCATGGGATACCCTAGGCCTGCAACAGGAACCCAAATGAAGTGGTCAGGAATCTTAGCACTATATGCGTTTTCTCTTTTAAAAAATGTACTTTTGCAGTAAAAATATTTGCCATAATGAAGGTAAAACAAAATCTTGACTCAGAGCCTGTGCCCATTCTCACCTTTTCAGTCCTGTCAACTTTTTAGCAAAGGATGAAAGGATGGTAAGGGAGAGAGGGGAAGAGGGAGCAAGAGCTGGGCTTGGGGGTGCCTAGCAGGCCCAGCAGCCGGGGGGTCAGGGCGAGCTCTTCTGTCTCCTGAGTGCCCATGGAGCCACGAACAAAACACATAGAACTAGATCTGAGTGGTTCAATAGTAAGCAGACACCACAGAACTTTCAGGAACAATGCGAAGAAGAATAACAGTGTCTTCCCTAAGCCAGGGAGGTGATCAGGTAGGAGATGGAGCTCTCCTCCCCCAGGGATCCTGCCGCCTGGCCCCACAGCACGTGGAAGCCTGTGAACCACTATGTGGGGAGGTCTAGGGCCGCAGGTGGCAGGGCAGGGGCTCACTGGCTGTGGAGGGAGGACACCTCCTACTCAAAATCTCCTGGGCAGCTGTCTTCTTGCTAACCCAAATCTCCTCCATAAAAAGTCACTTTTGGGGGCCAAAGGATGTTGTGTGGGCCACAGGGGATGGACAAGGAGCACCTCTGATGGGGGCCAAGGATTCCAGGAAAGGACCCAGTGCAGCCTCTCTGATTTCACCATCACATGTGGACCTCAGCTAAACTGGTCTCCGTTGGTCTTTGGGTATGTGTGCTTAATTTAAAACACAAGAGGAGCTTCCTGAGGCACAGGAAACATGGAATGTGGCCATGAGTTGATGAATTTTGAACTTGTGTGGGCGGAAAAGCATGGCGGGATCCGAAGCAGTTGGGCTGTCCTCCTCCTCACCCGGCTGCACTTCCCGACCCGTGGGTCTGGCCTCGGTTCCCAACAGTTGGCATTCAACAACATCGAAACGCTAATTTTGGTTTTAATCATCCGTATGATTTCCGTCATTGAAAACCAACTTTGAAACGCGCACAGAGGTTTTGCATGGAGCTGCCTCCGTTTTGGCAGCTGTTCATTTCCACGTTGGTTCCAGCCTTGAAGATTCCATGGGAGAAGGAGACTCTCGGGGAGGCTGCGGCCCGCTCTGAGGTATGGGAGGAAAACGCTTTGGTGTTCATTTTGCAGCCAGCCCGAGGACTGAGCACGCCCATCCCGTCCTGGGCATTCGTTCATAGACCGGTTTACAAAGCCACACCCTCTGTTTGGAAGCATCACCATCGGGCAGGTTTTCCCAAAGCTCTTCCAAAGCACCAACCTGCACGCCACCGGTTCAGAGCGAATCGCCACAGGCCGGGTGATGATCCCTCTTTGGGAAGGTTAGGGTCAATAAGTCCACATACTCCTCAAGCTCCTAACTGCTTTTATGTATTTCTATGTCGTAGAATCTGGCCCGTATAGTTAGAGAACGTGCCTCCAGGGGGCCTGCTGAAATCTGGCCATTTGGACCTGCCCTTTTTGTGAGGATAGCATAATTTTGCCTCATCAAAGAACACTAAAATTCTCCCAGAACGTGTGATACATCAGCAGTCAGATTATGATGTTTAAGAAACAAGCAAATAAGCTGAGATGATGATTGTTTTGGACACCGGTCTCTACTCCCCACATTTCCTGTGAACCCTGGTACAATCGATACACATTTTGGGCATTCATGCCCAGATGGAATTAAATCGATTGTGAAAGTGATTCAGGTCCACATGAAACTTTTCCTGAAATTCTCTTGGAGGAGAAATATGTCACAATGACAAGCATTCAAATTGCTGAAATATTCTAATCTACATGGTGAGTGTCATTTCAAATAGCTTGTTATTTACTGTTTAGAGGGATGTGTTCGCAATGACCATGCATCTTCCCTGGGACTGGAAAATAGACTCATGACGGCTCAGCCCCTTTCTGCTCAGGGCCTGGAGGTGCTGCCAGTTTCTGATGAACGGGTCTTTTCATAGTTCAGACCTGCTTTGATCTTTGATCTTCTGGCTTTATAACTCTCCCTTTCAAATGGGCTCTGGGGAGCATCCCGTCCACAGTCCCCTTCTATCCCTCTGACCTCACATGTACAGGCTGGTGGTCTCTGCTGAGTGGTATCGCTGCAATTGTCTCCCAACGTCCCCCAAGAATGAGGGCCTGAGCATCAGAAACCTGGACACCACGGCTCGAATCACACCTGTGATTTCTGGAATTGCTGTGGTGTTTTGAACTGGAAATATATTTTCTTAAGTCAACAGATTGTTTTGTGTGGCTGTGGCCGTGGGCTTATGAAATGCACAGTGTAGCTTGCATGAGTGCTCACGGGAATGCTCCACCGATTTGCTTCCCTCCAGAGGGTGGGCGTGTTTTCAGTACTCTTTTCATATAATTCAGTTACCCCGTATTTGTGACGTAATTAGGGTTTGCCGGGGGGTTGATGCCCATCCCTGCAGGGATCCAGAGATCACCGAGTGAATGGGGGAGTCAGTTTCCCCCAAAACTCAGTACTTTCTTCACAAGGCTGGTTATCAAATATTTGGCTCGCTCTATCACCACTTGGAGGTATAAATTTATCAAAATCTCAGGTAGTTTCCTCTCCCGTGAGAGAGAACGTATTTGTTCTGTATTATGAGAAATGACAGGTTAACTCTTCAGTGTGGTCATCACTTCTGTGGTAAGAAACGCTCAACTTGAACGAGGAGGAAGAGAGGGTCAGAGCAGATCACAGGATGACAGGCAGAGGGACACGGAGGCGTGGGCCCTGAGGGGACAGCCAGGGTGGGAGAAGCCAAAGAGAAAATGGTCATGTGCAGGGGACATGGGTGACGTGGTTTGCCGCTGGCTGTCCACCCAACCCTCATCTAGAATTGTAATCCCCATGTGATATGGTTTGTCTGTGTCCCCACCCAAATCTCACCTTGAATTGTAGCTCCCGTAATTCCCACGTGTCAGGAGAGGGACCCAGTGGGAGGTCATTGAATCACCAGGTTGGGTCTTTCCCCAGCTGTTCTCGTGATAGTGACTAAGTCTCACGAGATCTGATGGTTTTATAAAGGAGAGTTCCCACACGCACACTCTCTCTTGCCTGCCACCATGTAAGATGCGTCTTTCGTCTTCCACCGTGATTGTGAGGCCTCCCCAGACACGTGGAACTGTGAGTCCATTCAACCTCTTTTTCTTTATAAATTACCCAGTCTCGGGTATGTCTTTCTGAGCAGCATGAAAGTGGACTAATACAGCATGTGTCAGGGAAGGGGACTTGTGGGAGGCGATGGGATCATGGGGGCAGTTTCCTGCATGGTTGTCTCATGATAGTGTGTGAGTTCTCACAAGATTTGGGGGTTTAAAAGTTTGTGGAAATCTCCACCAACTGCATTCTCTCTCCTGCCACCATGGAAGACAGGCCTTGCTTCCTCTTCAACTTCCGCCAAGATTGAAAGTTTCCTGAGGTCTCCCAAACCGTGCGGAACTGTGAGTCATTAAACCTCCTTTCTTGGTGAATTACCCAGTCTCAGGTGGTATTTTATAGCAGTGTGAGAATGGACTAATACAGCAGGTTACGTCAGTTCAAAAGATCCCAGGAGACGGAGTGATTTCCATCAAAGCCAAACAGTTCTATTGTGATAGGAGAGACAGATGGCGTAAGACGGCCCAGTGTGTGCTTAGCTGCCTGACACTGGGTGGAAAAGGCTCAACAAATATATGAAAAAACAAATATACTCAATTAAGGAGTAATAGTTATTTTACCTACTTTTAACTTTTTATTATGGAAAAGTTCCACATAAAAGTTGGAACAACACAGTTCACCTCCATGCATTCATTTCCCAGCATCAACTCAAGGCCAGCGTTTTTCTGCTTTAGTCCATGCCCCTCTAGATTAGTTTGAAACAAACTCCTCCCAACATCATATAAATCTTATTTGTAAATATTCTACAATACTAAAATACAAGGATGTTAAAAATATAAGCATGGTAACATAGTCACATCTTTAAAAACAGAAATAATTCCTTAACATTATCAAATGGGCTCCCAGTCATGGTTTAAATTTTCTTGACTGTTTTATTTTCTCTTAGAGGTTTGCTTTCATATCAGGACTAAATCAGTTTCGAGTATTGCCCTCTGCTTCTCTCCTAAGTCTCTTTTAACCTGCTGGTGTGTTCCCTTCTATGCTTCATTTTTATTTTCTTCATTTGTTTTTCAATAAGTGACAAATTTTTTACAAGTGTACGTTTCCTATCGTTTGGACATAGGTCATTTCATCCCTGGAGAATGGTTTGGACATAGATCATGCCTGGGGCATGGTTTAGGGGTGTGTTCTTCTGTCCTCTGTATTTCTGGTAAATCTGCAGTCAGATGCGAGTTTTATCAGGGTCAGGTTTGATTAGGACTAATGGTGGCTTTGAGCTCCTTCCATCAGGAAGCAGGTGATGTCGACTTGTCTGTCTTTACATGATAGAAGCAGATGATTTATCTTGATCTAAGACTTCCTTAGAGATTGCTGAGTGCTCATCTCTTAATTCTGCCATTTTATTCACATTTACTAGCTTGCCTACTTTCATAAAGAGGAACTTACCCTCATAAACTATTGACTCCCTCAAGGTATCGTTTAAACTGAAAACACACAATGAACAGTTGATTCTTTCCTTTAAATATCAATTTCCAAAATACTCCATCGGTTCCCTGGTATCCTTGAAAGATGACCAACTTACTGTGAATTGGATGCAAACATGGTTGATGTTTTAGTCAACTTTAGTTACTATCTTTATCCTTTAGAAGACAATGATAGAGCTAACTCTTGGTGATTCTTGGTTCATTTTCCCAGATATGAGGTGTATCTTATAAAAATGTAGGTGGATGCCTTTCTTCCATCAGGGCATTTTCTTGAATTGCTTTCATGTCTTTTCTGTTTCGTGGCTTGGAGTCACCTGTGAACTGTTTGGTTCTCCCTCAGCTTCCTCCTGGGTCACCTCCTTTGCACGCTGTTGACGCTTCATCATTATGCTCTTTTTTTTTTTTTTTTTTTTTTTTTTTTTTTGAGACGGAGTCTCGCTCTGTCGCCCAGGCTGGAGTGCAGTGGCGCAATCTCGGCTCACTGCAAGCTCCGCCTCCCGGGTTCACGCCATTCTCCTGCCTCAGCCTCCCGAGTAGCTGGGACTACAGGCGCCCACAACCGCGCCCGGCTAATTTTTTGTATTTTTAGTAGAGACGGGGTTTCACCGTGGTCTCGATCTCCTGACCTTGTGATCCGCCCGCCTCGGCCTCCCAAAGTGCTGGGATTACAGGCGTGAGCCACCGCGCCCGGCCCATCATTATGCTCTTTCTGGATTTCCTCTTCCCTTCTCATCTTCTATTCCTCCTATGATGTCATTTATGACATTTATTCACTCTTGTGTTCCTTCTAGTTTATTCTTCATTTCCACTTTTTCCCCTTTCATTTCTAATTATTTCCCAGATTTTCTCAGACTGTTTTTCAAGTCTTTGACCAATATTCTTTTTTACTCATTTTAAAATAAGACATATGCTGATATTTTGTAACACCTATTTTTTTCTTTTAATGTTTAGCTCCTTTTTGAATAGTCAGCTGAATTGTCGTTCAATGTCTGGGTGTGCCTCCCTGCGGTTCCTCTGCCACCTGGGGACGTTTCTCTGAGCGTCAGTCCCTCTTGGTGGTGGTCTTGGTAGTGGTATATGGGGTGGGACCATGGTGGTTTTCTATCTGTCATCCCTGTTTAGATGAGACTGTGATAAGAGCAGTGGCCCCGGGCAGCGTCCCAGGTCTGTGGCTCTGGGACTCCATCCTAGATTCTGCTATTGTGACACGGGCTGTGTTTTTGGGGGACCTGTCTCCAGATCTGTGGTTCTGGGGTTCCCTCCTAGAGTCTGTGATTATGACGGGGGCTGTGTTTTAGGGACCTGTCCCTTCGCTCTGCATTGCACTCTATCTGGACCTGCCCCTCCATTCCCTGGCATCTCTGTCTGTTGAGGCAGCTGCTGTACTGAGCTCACCAGTCTGTGTCTAGGGTCCAGCTGTTTGGAACTTCCTGGGCCACCCGGGCTCCTAAGAGGTTTGGACCCTGGAAGGCTTCTGCTCTTGTCTGCCTCTGCTTACCATCAGCCTTTTAGCTGCAGAAGCCTGGGGGCTGCCTCTTGGCCTGGGAATGCTGCTCATGACAGGGTCGCGGGCTGGCTGGTGCTCGGGGCCTGGCTGGGATGTGCTTCGGTCTCTGTCTCTGTCAGGGCCCTGGCCTGGACTTGCCATGCACGATGGCATCTCTGTCAGGGCCCTGGCCTGGACTTGCCACGCACACTGGTGTTCCTGGGGGTTCTTCACCCAGCAGTATGTGAAGATGTTGTCTATGGGCCTTTTGTTCTGTTGCTCTGACAATTCGGTGTGAGCTTTTGTGACTTTGGGGAGATAAAAACACTTCCCTTCTGCTTTTGTGGGTTTTAGTTTCCTGCCGTTTGTTTTTGTTTTAAATCTCAGAATTCCTCAGAGTCCTGTGTCCTGAGATGCATGTGACTGGGCTGATGTGTCTCCTTCAATATTACCTAAAATCAACACCT
Source organism: Macaca fascicularis (assembly GCF_037993035.2). NCBI lineage: Eukaryota > Metazoa > Chordata > Mammalia > Primates > Cercopithecidae > Macaca > Macaca fascicularis. The sequence continues at coordinate 140,110,504 of NC_088383.1, read as the reverse complement.
GGAGGCAGCAAGTAGAGACAAGAGAAGAGGTTTTTGTTGCTGAGGGTTTGCTTTTTCAGTGATTAATCAGCCTCCGTCAGCCATGCCCCAAATTCTAGAGCCAAGGTGCCCTGACTGTCTCCCTCAGCTCTTGTCTGGCCCCGTCTAGAGTTCTGAGAGCTCTGAGACCAAGATGTCAGATTGAGAGCTTTGGTAATTTTGCAAATGTTACCAAACTACCTGCCAAAGGACAGGACATGGCCTGGTGTCTGTGCTGCCCTGGGTGGAGGTAGGTGCTGCCTGTCTGGAGCCACCAGTGAATTCTCACATGAGGAGGCTGCACAAGTTACAAGTGCAGAAACACGTCCTGGGGAGGGGCTCAGGGGCATCCTGATTAATTGCTGGGGAAGCCTGGCAGCCGGCACTGAAGCTGGTACTGAAACACAGTCTCCAGCAGAGCTCGTCACAAAGCAGGAGCTCAGGCCAGAGCGGCTGCCTTGCAGCACGGAGCTGCCCCGCCTCCCGCAGCTGAGAGCTGGAGCTTGCTGCTCACTGGGATTCTGCCCCCAGCCAGAACGAGGCCACCAGCAAACCCTTTTCAGCAGATGTTTCGCCTTCTGAGTGGCTCATAAACCTCAGCTGGCAGAGACTTCAGCCCTTCCCAGGCCTTGGTGAGCCTGCCTCTCAGCATGGTGGAGGGTCCAGGAGGCCACAGCTCCCATGGCCTGATCTCTCCTCATTCTGCCCCCTCTCCCCAGCATGGCCCATGTGCCACAGCCACACGGACAGCAAGTGCACACGGGACAGATGAGTGTGGTCACACTGAAGACTGGGAGTGAGCTGTCCAGCCACGGTGGGGCCTGTCTGGCCTTAGGCAGAGCCAGAAATGGGTTTGTGATTCCCGGAAGGGGTGAAGCGGGCGGGGCAGAAGCAGGGGTGCTAGGCATTCAGGAACTGGCCAAGCCAGATAGGCCAACAGTGAGCCTGTGGCTGGGGCACAGGTCCGTGGAGATTCCAAGCAGCCCAGACCCCAGCTGGGAACTCATGATCACTCCTCCAGGAAGATTTTGCATCCCTGCCCATCCCAGAGCCCCATCTCTGTGCACTGGGCAGTGTCACCTCTGCGTAAGGGCAGAGGAGCAGCTGCTCCAGCTGAGTTCACCCAGCTGCCTGCAAGGTTCCTACTCAGGGCCAGCACCAAGCCCCAAAGCCAGGGTTTTGTTGGTGGCCGTGATCCATCCTGGGGAGGCATCCATCTCGATGCCATCATTGGCTGTGAATCCCGACCATCCACGTGAGCAGAGCAGAGCTGGCGGAACCGACGCCCCTGTGCTCCTGTCTCACCCAGGGGCCTGCAGCCCACCCTGATTGATGTGCCAATCTTCCTTACAGCTGCCAGAGGCACGCTTCTGCACTGCACAGTGTCGAGGCTAAAAAACTAGAGAATACAGATCTTTCAAAGTTTGTCTCATCTGAAGACCATTTGTTACAACCACACGTTAGAATGTCTGAGGCCCCATAAGGCAAAAGATTCATAGAAACTTTGATTCCTGCAGAATTTCGCATTGTGTCTAACATCAGATTTACAGTCTGGCAGTATTTTGATGATAAATTCCCAGCCCTCTTTGCTGGAAGAAAGAACAAGTTCTTCCCATCCATAAAATTAAAAAAAAATGAGATGTCATCCAGATGAACAGAGGGCTGGAACCCAGCCTGGAGAGAACGGCTGTGGATGATCAGAAGCTGCCAGAGATGATGAAGGTGAAAAATCATCACCACCACCACCACCATCATCATCTTCACCACCATCTTCATCACCATTATCATCATCTTCATCACCATCATCTTCATCACCGTTATCACCATCACCATCATCTCCACCACCATCTTCACCATCATCTTCATCACCATCATCATCTTCATCACCATCATCTTCATCACCGTCATCGTCACCATCACCATCATCACCACCACCATCTTCATCACCATCATCTTCATCACCGTCATCATCACCATCACCATCATCACCACCACCATCTTCATCACCATCATCTTCATCACCGTCATCATCACCATCACCATCATCACCACCACCATCTTCATCACCATCATCACTGTATCATCATCACCATCATTGTCATCAAAACTATTACTAGACCAGCCATTGTGTTAAATATTTTAAATGCATTATGTCAGTTTTTCCACCTGGACAGTGGGGTTGTGCTGGTGATGAAATGAGGTTATGGAGGGATGCTGAAGAGGAGAAGATTCGACACAGTGAGCCCTCAGTGGATTTAAGGGATTCTTCTTATTTCATTTAATTCTTACAAGCAAATCCCAAGGGGTTGCTACTATTATTATTTCCACTTTATAGAGGAAGAAATGGAGGGTTGGTGAAACGAAGAGACTTGCTTAAGAACAGAGCACACAGTGGGAAAGCCCAGGTTGCAAGCTCAGAGACCACGCATTTCATGAGCGCCCAGCACTCCCTCCCCAGCTCACCCTGCAATGCAGATCCTGTTGTTCTTATTGTTGTTGTTGTCATTTGGGCGATAAAGAAGGTGAAGCCTGTAGAGGCCAGTGCAATGCACATCCACAGACAGGTAGCAACGAAGAGCCAAGCCAGCAGGGGGCCCAGCCTTGCTTGGGTCTCGAAGTCTTGCTCTCCGCTCCTGCATGGCGTAGAGCTGAAAATGTCAAAACCGTAGTGCACTTGCAAAAAGTCACCTTGTTTTATAAATTTCTCTGGCAATTTTGTTCAATGAGAGTAGAACTCAGTGGCCACTCATTCGGAAGGCTTACAGAAATGTGGCAATAATTCCATGCTGGACAAATTCCGGAAACATCGCTCAGAAGGGCAAGGTCTGCGATGCCAAGACAAAGGCTGGGGTGGGGCCAGCCTGGGGGACGGGGACTCCTGCATGCTAAGAGAGGAAGGCTGGAGACCCTGAAACCCTGTTCCTTTAGAAAGTAGAATCTGGAGCTCGGCTGCATAGGATGCTAGTGGGTCTTAGATGGGTCTCCCGCAGCTCAGGAACCTGGCAGTGGGCCCTGGAATTACAGCCTTGGAGACCTGTCAGAGGCCAGAGATCTATGGGATGGTCAAACCCTGACCCAAGGGCCAGGCAGTGTGTGCAGATTTGTATCATCTTGTAGCATCAGCCAGGCAAGGCAAGTTGCACCTTGGTCTACGCCACAGTGATTGACAGAAGAGTGTCCCCTCAGTCTCCAGGAGCCTCCGCTGCCAGGACAGCCTGATGTCATGGCTTCACCTGGTGAGGCATCTTTTCCTCCAGGTGGCCTCCACCCACTCATGCCCTACCTGGAACAATGCATGATTTTCAAAAATCCACCAAGGAAATCATGGGGCAGTCTTGGATGTCCAGGAAAACATTTCTGAAATGCATTTGAGAAGACAGGGGCAGGGCCTCGTCTCCATGGGGTCCTGACGGAAATAACCACGTGCTCTAGAGGCAGCTCCGGGCAGGAACCTACTCCCGCCCTGGCTCCCCGGGTGCTGCCCAAAGCTGTCTCTGCACTTCATGGCTCAGGGTGGCCCCTGGCCAGGCAAGCAGAGAAGCGAGCACTAAGTCAGGACTCGGGGCAGTCGGAGGCCAGGATGCGTTACTTTCAGAGGCTCTGGGGTCCCATGTCCCTGGGAGTGAAAGGTCACAGCCCTGCCATGGGTGAGGAGACATCAGGACCTGGACCCTCGAAGACCTCTGAGCACTGCCCCCCATACCCTCCCCTCACTGACCTCCTTGCCACTGTCTCTGGAATATTGTTAGATGCTCCTACCTTAGGGCCTTTGCATAGCTGAGCCCTGAGTCTGGAATGAGCCTCCTCACCTCTTCCTAGGATCTGCTTGTGGGTGTCCTGCCTGCCTGGTGATGGTCTCAGACCCTCCCCTCAGCTGCGTTCATTTGTTTGCTTTTTGTGACTTCCTGAGCATCCAGCATCTTTGAATACACCACCCAGTTTACTAACTTGGTGGTATTGGTTATTTGTTACTCTCTGTTCCTCCCTCTAGGATGTGAGCCTGGTGAGGGCAGGGGCCTGGGATCCCAGGGTCTGGAGCAGGGTCCGCTGCAGACACCAGCAGCCATGTGCTAACCAAGGGGCCCCACGCAGCCCTCTGCAGGCCCCTGCAGGTGAGGGTTTCTGTTCAGTCTCATGACAGCCGTGTGGGGCCAGTGGGTTGTGTAATAGATGAACGACCTGGGAGGCTCAGAGAAACGAGGCAGGTTGCCCCAGTTGGGAGGACCACAGGGTAGTTCCCATGGCAATGCCTGCTGAATGTAATTGAAGCGAATTTGATTGCACCCGAGTTCTGACAGCAATTCTCTGACACCAACTGGGTGTCCTACAATTAAGTCTAGTTCTGACACCAACCACCCAGATACTGCAGACCCCACAGGGGAAGGGCTCAGCCCCAAGAAGACCATCCCTACCTCAGACACCAGCTGCAAGTGGGGTCCCCAGGCTACCCTCACATCTGTCTGATTTGGTTACAAATTCTGGAGCTCTTGCCACCCTCCTTCAGGTTTGATACTTTGCTAGAATGACTCGTAGAACTCACGGAAAGTGCTATGCTCACGATTCCCGTTTTATCTTATGATCAAGGTGACAACTCAGGAACAGCCAAATGGAAGAGACTCATGAGGTGAGATCGGGAAAGGTCTCAAGGGCAGGGAAATCCACTGGTAATATTCTTTTCTCTGTCCCCCTACATTTGTCTTGCTGCCAGTATACTGATTTGTTCACCAACCAGGGCACTCCTGAAACTCATTGTTCAAGGGTTTTATTGGGGTTTTATTACAGAGAAATGATTGATTAATTTATTGATCACTGGTGAGAAGATTTAATTCAATCTCCAGCTCCTCTCCTCACCCTGGATGGCAGGTGGTGGGTGGGGCTGGACATTCCAACCCTCTAGTCTTCAGGGCTGCTGTTTCCTGGCATGCCAGCGCCTTCGTTGAGACTAAGAACCCAGTGAGTGGCCTCATTAGTGCAGCTAAGATGTGGTATGGTGGAGAGGTCTCCTTATGAATAGCAAAGGTCATTTCTAGTGCTTAGGATGTTCCAAGAATTTTTTGGATCTCTGCCAGGAACTGGGAGTAAAGACCGGATTAATTATTTGTTATATCATAGGCCTAACATTTTGGGTTCCCAATCCACTCTTCCCCAGCAAACAATACTGCCAAAGGGCCCTTGGGGAGGCTGGCAGTGTGTGGCATGGTGCAGTCACTTGTTAGAAGTGAGGCTGCAAGAGACATTGTTTATGATAAAACAAGACTGAAGTGAGGGCTGGCACAGCCTCTGGAAACTTCCACAGACTGGCTGTCAGCACGGACCTCTGATGGTAGCGTGGCACCTGCAGGCTGAGACAAGACTATGCCAGAGGCAGGCCAGGGCCGAGGGGCCTGTGCCCATACCTGGGCCTCACAGCTCATCACCAGCATGGGTGTGTGGTGCTGTCCGTCTGCAGGGCTGCAGCTGGGAGACCTGGCACCTGCAGGCTGAGACAAGACTATATGGGAGACAGGCCAGGCAGAGGGGGCATCTCTGCCTCTGTGCCCACGCCCAGGCCTCACAGCCCATTATGAGCGTGGGTGTGTGGAGCCATCCATCTGCAGGGCTGCAGCTGGGAGACCTGCTAGAGGCGTCTGTCTGGTGCTTCCTGTGGAACATTTTTATGAACAAGCTGGATGAAGACGCAGGAGGCCTATTTATCAAATTTATAGGAACTGCAAAGTTGGGAGGCAGAGCTAGTAAGTTGACGGCAGAGTCAAGATGTTTAAATATTTCATCAGGATGAAATTAACAGGATCACATCTGCATCATAGAATTGCAGTATTGCGAGGCATTTTCAGATCATCTGGTCGGAAGCATATATCTTACCATGAGTAAGATCCAGAGAGTTTCCATATTTTGGCCAAGGTTGTACAGCAAGTCATCCTCACCTGTAAGGCTCAGAAACACCTTGACCTCGTCACATCTGCAGACAGGCCTCTCCAGAACCAGGTCCTCCCTCCTATGTCTGCATTTTCCCCACGTCCCATGGCAGCACCCTGGCAGAGTGACGCCATCTCAACCTGTGTCATCGTCTGTGTCTCTTCCCTGCTCATGTTCTGTCTTGGAGCCGTGGTCCACTAGAATGTCTGCTGTTTCTGCAGAGTCTCTCAAATAATTGTGTTCATGGGAACACCAACCGGAAGCCCACCACAGGGATACCTCTGACACTGACCGTCTCTGCACTGTGGATTTCAGCCCTGACACACCTGTGCACCTGAGGCTTCATGTGTGTGTAACCTTAATTCACGTCCCACTAGACTGTAAGCTCCTTGGGCAGTGAGGGGCTCCTTGTTCCAGCTACAGTGTCGCAGGGCCTAGTATGGGTGGACACACCACACCTGCAAGCTGGAGAGGGAGGGAAGGAGCAGGAGGGGTTGCTCTGAGGGGTCGATGTGGACCATCTCACTGAATCCACACGACAGCCCTAGGTGAGTGCTAGGACCACCTCATGGGAGCATGCTGGGGCTGAAGGCGTCAGTACATTTGCCCACGTAGAGGTTTGGATCTTGACCCATCCAGCTGGGCTGTCTGAGCCTCCATCCATCTGGGTCATGCTATGATGACACCTGGGTGTCAGCCTGCGAGGGAATGGGTGGGTGCCTCAGCCTGGCTGGAGAAGCTGAATATCACACATCCTCTAGCCTGGAGCCAGCAACTGCTTGGTGTTTGTCATTCCTCTGCCAGGGCAATGGTTCCAACCTCAGAGATGGTTCTGCAGAAAGGATCTGGGTGGAGAGAAGTGACTCTGAGGGTTTAGGGGTGCACTCTGCACCCACAGCAGGTGTGCACAGCCTCAGATGGACCATTAAAGTGTCTTGTTTACAAAGGGAAAATCATGGCTTTGGTTGCAGTGCCCGGAACCCAACTCCACTGGATCTCGGATTTGTGCATTTTACTGGATAATATGCTGCCCTCTGCACATGGGCAAAATCAGAAAACCTCAGCTTTACAGACTTACCAGCGTGGGACAGATGCCTGCATGTGCACACACACAGGCTCACTCACACACATGAATCATTAACAGATCAATTGGCCAGCTCAGAGGCTGGGGGAAGGGACAGAACCAGGAGAAGAGAGCTCAGGGGTGGGATGGTCACCACACTGAGGGGCAGAAGGCAGGGAGGGGCTGACCCTGGGCGTGAGGGCCCCCAGCCCAGGGTTATGGTGCCCAGATTTCAGGAGCACCTACCCTGGTTAAAGGTTGACCAAGACCAGGCCCCTTTCAACCTATACGCTAGACCTGGAAAACTTCCCAAATCCATGGGTTACCTTAACGAGGCTTCTGTGATGCAGTAAGGCTGCCTCCCCGGCTGGCAACTGGCAGTGCTTGTGCACACCAATTAGTGCGTCCTCGGGGACGCCGCCTTTACCGGCAGGAAAACCGTGACTTGAGCTATCTTTACTAAAAGTATTAGAATTCACTTTTTGTTAAAGGTACAGAAATCATTCAGCCATAAGAATATCAAAGATATATTTAGCTAGTTTGCATTTGCTTTCAACCGATTCTAACAGAACTGATAGCCATTTGGAAGGCATGCAGCAGTCCTGAATAGAGTATTGTGTTGAATAAGCTTCAACACACCATCACCGCACAGTCTAAATGTGCCTTTTCTTCTTATTTCAAGTTGCAACAATACAGGCCTTGTTTCACATTTCTATTTTTAACTAATGAAAATTTATTACAGGGAAATCCTAATTATACCCTTTGGAGTACGATACAATTGGAAATCCACTGGTAATATTCTTTTCTCAAAATTCCATGTAATTGCATAAGAAGCAGAGAATGTAAATTCTCTTGGAATAGTTGGTCTATAAATACAATTCTCGAATGGGCTGAGCAATCTTTCTGTTTCTTTGCACATTTTGTATTCGTTGGGATTAATCCATATTACAGCCCCTGTGAGTGAAAACCCCTTGTTAGACATAAGGCGTTGTATATTCTCAGCACATCCTCAACATGGTACTAATGAATTTCCCAGGACCTTGGACAGACCATGAGGAAACATTTCTCACTTGGCAGGTGTTGGGAGGCCTGGACGGCCGGGTCTGGCCCCTAGATGACCACCTGTACCTTTTCCCGTCTGACCCCTTACTTCCTCTCCAAATGAGAAAAGTAGTGTAATCTTCACCTAGCATCCAAACCTCCTGGGGGAGGCCCACTTGGGCCACATGAGCCTGCATGGTGGGAGCTGTCCTGTGCATTGGAGGACACTTCACAGCATCTCGAGTCTCCACTCCCAGGTGCTGGTAACATCTCCCCAGTTGTGGCAACCACAAATGTCTCCAGACCTTGCCAAATGTCCCCTGGGGCAAAATCATCCCCAGTGGAGAACATGGCACTATTGTCAAAACCAGAGCTGGACAGTAGTTAAAGCCATAAAATCAGATTATATTCACGACTGTTGCAAAGGAGGAAAAGAGACCAGGCTCAATTCCAAGTTTGGCATGGAAAAACAGGAATTGATAGCCACGGTCAGGGTTGGGGGTCAGTGGATGGAAAATTAGCAAGAGCAGACTTCAGGGATCAGGGAGTTTTGGCTGAACCAACCTCAGCAGATTCTTGCTGAGTCAGATCTAGGGGATGGCAGAGGATGAGAAATCTGATAAGGTGTCCAGGTGAGCAGAGTAAGGGAAGGGCAGGGAAGACCATGGCTAATCAGTTTAGCGGTACTCTTAATGCAAAGGTGAGCATGGAAGTTCAAAATCCTAGGCCTACTGAAAAGTTCAGGGGAGCCTGGGGAGACCATGGCCCAGGAGAGACTCTTGCCTCTAGGCCAAATCAGAAAGCTCAGACAAAGGTTCAGAAAAATCACAGTTCAGATCCCAGGGTGATCTGGTTTTGAAAGGAGCAGGTAAGGCCTTTAGATGCACGTTCCCGCCATTCCTACATCTCCAGGCACTTAGGGAGCTCCCAGAATGTAGGAGGCCCTAAGCCACTGCTTATGAGAGGACTGCTCTTCATGATTGCTGGCTGAGCTTGACCTAAGTGCAGCAGAAAATGAGGGAGCTCGGCTGGGCGCGGTGGCTTGCGCCTGTAATCCCTGCACTTTGGGAGGCCAACGCGGGCGGATCACAAGGTTAGGAGATCGAGACCATCGTGGCTAATATGGTGAAACCCTGTCTCTACTAAAAATGCAAAAAATTAGCCGGGCATAGTGGCGGGAGCCCTTAGTCCCAGCTACTTGGGAGGCTGAGGCAGGAGAATGGCGTGAACCCAGGAGGCGGAGCTTGCAGTGAGCCGAGATTGCACCACTGCACTTCAGCCTGGGCGACTGAGTGAGACTCCATCTCACAAAAAAAAAAAAAAAAAAGAAAGAAAAGAAAATAAGGGAGCTCTCAAATGGGTGGTCTGATGATCCATGGGTAGGTGTGGGAGCAGGGCCAGGCCATGGAGCAGGCCCATGAGGGCTCAGCATGGTCGGACCGAGGGTGTGCCAAGCCTGCGTGGATTGAGTCTGCCCATCCTGGAGAACAGGCTGCATCCTGAGGTGCGGGGGGCAGCTGACGGACCTGCTCCCAGGCAGGGCCAGAGCGGGAAGGAGAGGAAGCCAGACACAAGAAGAACGGTGTCTGCATTTGGCCAAACACGTTCTCCCAGCAGCAAACATTTAATTTTTTCAAAAGAATATTTCTAGATGCTTCTTAGAATCCAGTGTAGAACCATAAAGAGATCTATCCACGTGCAGTTAAAATAATGCAAGGGGGAGAGTTGGTACTTGAAAAAGGTGGGCCTCTCACATTTCTTCCATAGGAGTAGGGTCCCGCCTCCCTGCCCTTGTGGTTTGAAAGGGAGTGCTGGTCAGCTTCCCAGCCTAGCACAGTCAGCTCGTGGGGTCCCTCCCTCCCTGCCCACCCTGGGTTCCACCTTGTGCAGCTCCTGCTGCTGCCCACAGTGTCTGGGGCCTTGGCAGGGGCCACCCCTCTGCTGTAGGAGGGAACTTCTCCAGGGCCCCTGGGTGATCCCATTCTCCACTGTCCTCTGTGCCTGGGGAGGGGTCCCAGCCTCCTTCTTTGTCACTGAAGTTTCCCTTTGGGGTTAGATCTCAGGACACAAATGGTTCTGTGCATAACTGTCTTCCAGGAATTTGTCCAGAACAAAGGGGCCATGAATGAGTGAAATGATTGTTCGGATGAAAAGCCTGCTACTTACCCCTCCATGACCCCATCTCTGCAGCGGCACCTGAGGCCTGGCTTCCCTGCCATGGGCCGTGGGCAGCATGGAGTCCTGGAGTGAGGGCCTGCCCGGGAGACACGCCGGTTGGCCTCCGGGGTGTGGTTCTGCCTGCACCTGAGCTTCAGCTTCTCGCAGCCGGGCCCAGGGCTGGGACTTCAATTCCAGCCTCCTGCTCTGGACTCAGCCAAGCCCCGTGCCTGCCAGGAGCAAATGTGCCACCCTTGCTGGGGAGACCACGTCAGGCTTTGTGAAGAGCTGTCAAAGAGACTGTGTTTCTGAAAGAGTTACCTCAAGGAGGGTTTGTAAAGGTTGTAATAAGAACCGGCTGGGTCCCCATGAGTGTGTCTAACTCTCTGCATCTTGTGTCCCTGAAGGACCGAAGGCTGCGGGAGTCCCAGGCCAGAGGAGGCAAAGAGAGAGGACAAAGGCACAAGGACGCCACCCCCACAGATCCTCCTGCCCCTGGAGGAGCGTGTGACCCACTTCCGGGACATGCTGCTGGAGAGAGGGGTAAGGCGCAGCAGCTGAGGGGCTGCATTCCGGCGGCAGACCCTGGGGAACAGCAGCTGAGTGGCTGTCCCTGCCTGAGGGACGTCTCCTCCTCACTGAGTTCATGATCAGGCTGAGTGACTGTCCTGGCCTGAGAGATGATGTGTCATCCTTACTGAGTTCCTGATCAGGCTAAGTGACCATCCCAGGGCCTGAGGGATGCCTCCCTCTTACTAAGTTCCCAGTTGTGCTGAGTGAGGGGCAGGTGCTAAGTGAGTGGAGGCTGAAGGGCAGCCAATGTGGAGAGGAGGTCCTGCTTCACCTCTGAAAGGAGAAAGGTGCCTTTGTGGTTTCTCCTGTGGGCATGAGGCCTGAGAGGCCGGCAGGTGGGGTCCACAGGGAGGCCAGGTCCTGGGTGGCCTGAGGAAGCACGCACTGCGCAGATGGGGTTCCTGCGGGAGCTGGGCCAGGTTGCGGTGCCCGACCTCCCTGTGCAGCTTCCCCATGGGGTTGTCCATCCTACCTAGTGGGACTCGCTCCCCTAGGGATGAACGTGACTGTTTTTAAAATAAACTTAGGATATCTTCAGTGTAGCTGATTTCCAAATCTCACTTTGAATTGGGGGCCAGGGGGGATTTTATATTCAGATCCCCTTTCAATGACTATCATTTCCTGCTTTGGCTCTGGGTATAACATGAGCCAGAGGCAGTATTTCAGCCCCGCTGGATTTCCTCAGAAAGTAAGGCTGAATGCAGATGGCAGTGATGGGCCCCACGTGTGAGGATATTTATAATGAACACACAAATGGCCTTTCAGACTGAAGAGCAAGTTTCCTCTGCAGCCAGCACCCACCCCCAGGCTGCTTTCTGGCCCTCCCACAGCTGGTAACTCCCAGGGTCCTGGAGAGGGGCAGGGACGGAGCTGCCTGGAAACGCAGCTCCCTGCAGAACAGAGAGGTCTGAGCAGAACCCTCATAAGGGTTAGGGCTGGGGCGCTGTCCTGGGTCGGGGTTAAACCCTGGGGGAACAGGAAACATTGAGCAGATCCTACCCCTTAGGAATTTTATGGAGGAAGGAGCTGGTCCCACCCACCCCCAGGGACACGTCTCCTCCAAAGCCCCTTGAATTTGAATGTGTGCACCTGTTTATGTATTTCATCATTCACTCAAAGGTAAAACACAGCCCTGGGCCTCAAGGAACCAGAAGGAAACTTAGGCGCGTAAGCTGGTGACTGCAGTGCGTGTGTCAGGCTGAATTAACACACGCGCCGAGAGGCACGGAGCACGATGTGGACTCACACGTGTGTGGAGCCGGCCCTGGCACGATGCACCGTCTGGGTGTTGGTTTGTTTTTCAAAAAATGTTATTTTAAAAGCTGTTTTTACTAGCCTCAAATTTTGTTTTAAAACGAGACTTTAGTCCCTCCCTCTTCCTGCCCCCCCGGCTTCCTGCCCTCCCGCCACTCTTGGCATGGGGGTCTTTGTTGTAGTTTCTCCTAACTTGGTCTCTGCAGGATGGCGAAAAGCTCTCGCCCTGCCCCTGCCGCCAGGTGTTCCCCGTGTGCCTTCACGGACTCTTCTTTTTTTTTTTTTTTCTTTCAAATCTTTTATTATTATTATTATTATTATTATTATTATTATTATACTTTAAGTTCTAGGGTACATGTGCATAACGTGCAGGTTTGTTACATATGTATACTTGTGCCATGTTGGTGTGCTGCACCCATCAACTCGTCAGCACCCATCAACTCGTCATTTACATCAGGTATAACTCCCAGTGCAATCCCTCCCCACCCCCCTCCCCATGATAGGCCCCGGTGTGTGATGTTCCCCTTCCCAAGTCCAAGTGATCTCATCGTTCAGTTCCCACCTATGAGTGAGAACATGTGGTGTTTGGTTTTCTGTTCTTGTGATAGTTTGCTGAGAATGATGGTTTCCAGCTGCATCCATGTCCCTACAAAGGACACAAACTCATCCTTTTTGATGGCTGCATAGTATTCCATGGTGTATATGTGCCACATTTTCTTAATCCAGTCTGTCACTGATGGACATTTGGGTTGATTCCAAGTCTTTGCTATTGTGAATAAACATACGTGTGCATGTGTCTTTATAGCAGCATGATTCATAATCCTTTGGGTATATCCCCAGTAATGGGATGGCTGGGTCATATGGTACTTCTAGTTCTAGATCCTTGAGGAATCGCCATACTGTTTTCCATAATGGTTGTACTAGGTTACAATCCCACCAACAGTGTAAAAGTGTTCCTATTTCTCCACATCCTCTCCAGCACCTGTTAGAATGGCGATCATTAAAAAGTCAGGAAACAACACGGACTCTTCTTTATCCTGGTGGACGGCCTGATGCCCAAGAGTCCAGCCGGTGACTGGGTGGCCCTCTCACAGGAAACCTGCTTATATCAGCACATGCCCTTGTGACTGCGTCTTTACCAAGATAGTCACCTTCTAGGAGAGCCCTGCCTGGGAGCAGGGTCAGGTTCGGGGGTGTCACTGGGCAAGAGGCAGGAGAGGCCGTTTTGTGATCCACAGGTCCAAGTGCAGGCAGTTTCCCAGTCCTTACTGTTGTGCCCCTGCGACTACATGGCCCTTGTGGAAATGGCTGTAATTCTGAGTTTCCGAATAGGCCTGGCCAGGCTGGCCTGGTTGGATTATCAGGCAGGAGACATGACTTGTCTTCCCTGAAACATGATGGCATCACGAACATTTGGGAAATAGGAATAAAACATTCCCTTTATCATGACTCGTCTTCCCTGAAACATGATGGCATCGTGAACATTTGGGAAATAGGAATAAAACATTCCCTTTATCTTACTAACGTCCAAGTTTTCCATCTCTTTGTTTTGGAAATGAGGCAGGCCCAATTTACCAACACAGTTTTAAACTGACCTACCTGCTCAAGAGGCCGGCCTTCCCTTCCCGGGCAGGGATGCTGGCGGACTCAGTTTACGTGGCCTCTTGAATTTCTCCAAATGGCCTTGGCTGAGAGATTTTACTAATGAGATTTTCAGAGCCTTTTTACCCCAATGAGAGTGGGTGATTCATTTCAACTTTTTCTTCTCAGATTATTATACAGGAATCAGCAAAGTCATCTGAATGTGAAGCAGTAACTACAGGGTGTGTGTTTACCCCAAGAGAAAGGGACTGGGGTGAAGCCTAGTCCCGTGTCTCATGAGGATCTTCAGGAGAGGCCCACACGCAGCTCATGAGTAGAAAAGATCAATCCAAATTTACTGTGAATATCATAAAGCAATGCCACCATTTATGACTTTTCAGCTTTGTAAAATCAGCTGGCAGATCTGCTCATGCTCAGGAGAATTTCACAGCTAAACCCACAAGGTTTCTAGATGCCTAACAATGAGGTACAGAAAGGTCAGTTTTTCATGGACTGAGTGATTCATAAGATTTTTTATTGCATTTGTTCAATACTTCAGTTCAGAAATTCATGTACTTGTGGAGTGATGAAGGGTGGACCCTGGGGTTTTTAGTAGTTTAGAAAGGGCAGAGTTTGGGCCCTGCCATGGGGATTGTGCCCTGGGGCAGCGGGATGAAGGTTTTGTGGTTTTGTGGCATGTAAATGATGGTTCAGCAGAAGGTTTGTTTTTTGTTTTGTTTTATTTTTGTTTTTTTCTTGCTAGTACAAATCCCAAAGAAGCTTTCTTTTAAAACTTCAGTCCATCAGGAGCAAGTTTAATTGAATAGCAGGTTATTAATTTAATCCTGCTGTTTAGGTGAATTCATTAGAGACATTTTATTGAGAATACTTTCCTTCTGCAAAGTACCTCTCACAAGTCGGTGATGCTCACCCAGGGGCCAGGAGAGAAAGTCCCTCTGAGAATACTCGATTTTGATTTAGGGACTTAGGGGCCGTCCTTGGTCCTTTTCAGGGATCCCTCTGCGGGTGACCCTGGGCCAGAGCAATGACCAGCCTCGGGGACCCTGACTGGCAGTGTGGTGGGCTACACAGGAGAGCCCTGGGACCACGTCTGCATTGGGATGAGGAATTCACAGAGCAGGGTTCCTGCAGGCTTCGCTATGATGGTTTCTCCCTACACTAAGATGGGTGTTGACAGCGAGGCTATGGGGTGAGTGGGTACAAACCAGACAGAGGCCCCTACAGTCCTAGGCAGCAGGCGCCCCTCCCAGGCAGCAGGAAGGGCAGCGTTGGCCTGTCCGTCTCCCCGGATGAGTAACATCTGGTGCCTTTACAGGCAGCTCTGCCTCCCAGGAGCTTCACCAGGCCCTCGGCTGGGACGTGCATGCGCAGAAAGGCCTAGGCTGTTACCAGGGAAGGGGAGGTGCCTGTGGGGACAGCACCCTTAAAGGTGCCTTTGCGAGTTGGGATTGCCGGCTCTAATTTCTGGAATGGGATTTTTATTACACCTGTGTGAAGGTAACCCTCAAAAGTAAGTGAAATCAGCTGACTATATTGTGGAATAACCATGTAAAATTGTGTTTGTTCAGCAAAAGAGAAAACAAAAAGTTAGTAAACTACTCCGAGCCCTGAAGGTGGGGGTAGGCGTTGATGTGCCTCGAGGCAGGGTAACACAGGGATGCAGACGGAGGCCTCGCCTGTGGGCCCAGGTTCCCTTCCACGCTCACTCACAGTTGCCTGGGTCCACCTGGGGCCACCTGGGCTCACAGGAACTCTGTCTGTGCTGGCCACTTCCACTGTTAAACGTTAGGGATTTAACGCCCCAAGGGCAACCCTCAACCAACGAGGGTCAGTAGGTGAAAACCTGCTTCCCAGTCCTCAGTGAGGATACCTCTCGGGCAGGTTTGGGCACCTTCCTCGCCCCATGGCCCACCCTCCATCGCTTGCTCCTCTCCTTCCGCGTGTCCGTTCCCAGGACGGCCTGGAATCACCTTCCAAACAAACGCCTGCACCCTGGCCCTGGCCATGCGGCTTCTTTAGGGGTCTGAGCGTAAGGCAATGGCCTCATCTTCAAGGATGAGGTGGGAGCCCGGTCATTCTGCCCTGGGCTGCCGCACTTTTGATGGTCGGGAACTCTGGAGCAGCCGCAGCCACAGGCTCCAGGAATGTTCCCCATCCCTGAGAGCAGGCAAAGTCCAGGGGCCAGGAGAAGAGGGCCGCAGAGGGGCACAGGTTGAAAGGAAAGGAGAATGGCCAGGCAGTTTCTCAAAAATGAAGTCTGTCCACATGCAGCTGGCATCATTAGGGCTTGTGGGATCATTAGGGCTTGTGGGAGGCACAGTGTGGGCCTGGGGGACAGGGGGAGAAAGTCTGCTGGGGGTGGGTTGGGGCATCTGGGCTCAGGAGGGGCCAGGTGGGCTGCAGATCCAGGCAGGCATCTCCAGGACAGTGCAGGAGCTGGAGCTGGAGAAACAGAGCAGGCAAATCTGGACAGAGCTCGGGGACAGGGGTGTGGCCCAAGTCTGCAGCCCCGGCCCTGGAAGCGGAGGTCCTGGGCTCAGGCCCCAGGGAGGTTTTTGAACCCTCCTCAGGTGGCCCCTGGGAGTGCTGTGTGGCTGGGGCCCACTCCCCCACTCTCAGTGGTCTTGAACTTCTGCTGCCCCAGCAGAGGCCTTTGATCAATGTTCCTGAGACCAGGGGAGGCAGGAAGAAACCGGAGAGATGAAGATGGCAGGAAGGGAGGGAGGGGGCTGGCACTGGCCACACAGCCTGCAGGCTGCGTTGAGAAGAGAGGCTGGGGGGCGGGGCCCATGACTAGGGACCAAGGGACCTGGAGATGCATTTCAGCTGCTGGGGTCTTACTTGGCGGCGGCAAGGGCAGGCCGCCCTCAACACCTTGGAGCAGCCTGGCTTGTCTGTCTGTCTTCTTGTGTTTCCAACACAGCATGAAATAATATAGCATAATGTTACCTGGGAGCTTTATTCATTTATTTACATGAGCGAATTCCACACAGGCCCCAAGATAACCAATCGCAGCCTGTCCTCTGCCCACAGGGCATGGGCGAGGGGAAGGGCAGGCTGTGCAAGGAAATCGTGATCGTATTTCAAAGGTCCAGCTGCAGGGTCGTCAAGAGAGGAAGGTAATTGTGACAGATTGCTTCCTTCCTTAGGACGTTCGCACTCATAAAAGCCAGAAGGAAAAATCACCTCTAATTCGATTAACACTTCATGCTCCCGGTCTATTACGGCCATTTGAAGATACAAAGAAGTAAAAGTAAATACATTTTGTTTGACAATCAAATTTCATCAAAACATTAGCTTCCAGGACTTTCATAAAAGTAACCAGGTTTGTCTTTGAGATGGAAGTTCGCCACGTTTGGGAGACCCTGTATGACCCAGCTTTCCTTGAGGGACAGAGACCGCGGCTCCCGTCCCTGGAACACACTGAGGACCACAGCAGGGAGCCATGAGGCTGGGTGGGGGCGGATGGTGCAGACGGACAGACAGACACACGTTTCTGCAGGCGCACACGAGTCTGCCTGGCTAAGCCCAGCCCCAGCGTCAGGGTTGGAGAGGGCATGGCTCCGGCTTTCCTTGGAGAGGCCATGGACTGTGCCCCTGACCTGAGGCCCTCTCAAGGCTGGGGCTTTATCCTCCAGTTCGGGACTTGGCAGGCGCCATCCTTTTGCCAGCTTTCGCCCTTTACTCTAGTCATCAGGATCCCTGGCCTTTTCCGTGATCCAAGGATTGAAAAATACTTGAAAGAGCCTTTTTGGTTTTAGAGATAGAAGGTAGCATTCTGCTTCTGTCGGAGGCTCCCTGCCAGACCAGACCTGTCCCGTCCTTGATGACCTCCGAGAGCCGCACACGCATGGGGCACCTCCAGGACGTTGGCATCCCACAAGTGGCTGAGCCGTCCTCGAGCTCTCAGCCACTTTAGTTGAACTGAACCCCCTTTTCTCAGAGCTGACGCATCCACCGGAACAATGCACGATGAGTTTCTCAGTCTCCAGAGAGGCTTTTGGTGAAGCTGGGACTGAAGTTAGATCTAGTTTTCCCTGGCGTTGTTTTATAAATGGTGACCTTTTCCTTTATGCCCAAGGTCTTGGCCGCCTTCCCAGGGCTGAGGTGCCCGGTTTCAGGCAGGGGCTCACCCAGACCCATCCACAGCAGGAGGCATGGACAGTGCTGGGCTCGGGCCGTGCTTTAGGGTCTCTTCCCTGCTGAGAGTCTGCTCAAGTTGGTGTGGGTGCTCAGGGAAACCTGGGGCTCCTGGCAGCCACTCATCACTCGGCAGCACAGAGAAGCAGCCCCCTGAATGCTGGGAGGGAGCTGGGGCGAGACCACCAGGGCCTCGAGCACCCAGCCGAATTGTGGACTCACCTGAGGGCTCAAGGAGGAGAAGTTTTAGAGGGTGTGAGTTGAGGGAGGTGACGTGGCAGGGAGGGGAGTGGTTAAGAGACAGCGGTGTCTGTCCCAGAACCAGATGACCATGGCCACATGCTTTGCCCACGTGGCCTTTTATCTTGCCACTTGATCTGGAAAACACTTTTGGGTTCTCCAGACCAGGTCCTTGGCACGGAGAGGATGTTGAAAACAGCTGTGAAAGGGACAGCCCAGTTCCTGTGGCTGTGAAGAAGGTGCAGTTTCCCTTCCCGAACCTCAGACTCCAGGTGCCTGTCCTCTCTCCAGCAGAGATGCCTGCGGGCTGAGACGGTGCCACACGGCAACCTGCAGTCAAGGACGCCTGCTGCCAGCCGGCCACTATCTGCAGGGTGATGCTTGGGCAATGTCCATTTTATGGAGATATCTGCCGAGTTTGGAAACTGCCTCTCTGGCCTGCAACCACACTGCCTCCTCTGCAGCTAACTTCTGGCACCTGCATTTCTAACAACCAGCTCTGGCTTCTTCCACTGTGGAAATGGGAGGGAATCAATTGCAACCCGGACACTAATGAGGGAATAGAGGAGCTCCAGCCGGCGTTCCCAGGGAGAGAGGAGAGAGTCCCACTGCAGGAGGCTGAGAGTGGAAGAAAGGGCACAACTCCAGCCCAGCCCACATGACCTCCAGTCCCCACTCTCGTGATTCAGGCGGGGTGGAGGAACAGTCCTGAAACAGCGATCAGATGAGAACGTGCAGTGAGGGACCAGCAACGTGGTCCTCAGACAGAGTCAAACACTCGCTCCAGCCCAGGAGCCAGAACAAGACCCTGTTGTTCTCCCACCGAGGCAGCTCCAGTATTTACAGACACAGCCACTATCACAGACACAGCCACGGTCACAGACATAGTCACTGACATGGCCACGGTCACAGACACAGTCATGGTCAGAGACACAGCCACGGTCACAGACAGGGTCACGGTCACAGACACGGTCATGGTCACAGACACAGCCACGGTCACAGACACGGCCACGGTCACAGCCATGGTCACGTCATCCACAGGGAAACAGACAACAGGCGTGCTGAGACAGGCGCCAGGATCGCCGTTGCTGTTCGTCCAGGGGGTGACGTGACGATGTACAACAGGGTGAGGAAGAGGGTGGAATCACACACTTCTGCAGGAAAGGGCCTGAAGTTTACAGAAGAATTTAGGTCTTTAAGGATCAAGTCACATATAAAATGCCAAAGAATCAAAGAAGTGTTAGGCAAGAGGAAAGAGAGAGATCTCTGCTGAGACGTGGAAACCCCTGAGGGAGGAACAGCGTGTCCTGGTCTTGGGGCGTGCTGGGCAGACAGGATTCTTAACACCACCCGCTACCCCACCCCACCGCGCTGTGCTCATCCTGTGCGGGCCTCTCCTTGAGCGTGGATGGGGCCCATGTCACACCCGTGGCAATGTTGCACTGTGTTGTGTAAGACTCTGCCTTAGCCAGGGAGAGATTCTCTCTCTGGCTTGAAGAAGCTGCCCCACTGTGGGGGTCCTGGGGCAAGGACCTGCAGGCAGCCGCTCGGAGCCAAGATTGGCTCCCAGCTGGCTGAAGACATGGAAAGCTTCAGCCCTGCAACCACAAGACCTGAATTCTCCCAATGTCCAGTGAGCTTGGAAGAGGACCCCAAGCACCAGACGAGAACAAAGCTCCTGCTGGCACGTCGTCTCAGCCCAGTGGGATCTGGGCCAAGGAGCCCAATGTCCCATGCTGGACTCAGGACCCATGCAGTCCATGGAGTGATCCGAGGTAGTGCTTGTGACCTGCTGAGTTTGAAGTCGTTGCTTATGCAGCAATAGAAACTGAGATGTGAAGGAGATTCCCTGGGCACCGGTCAGCCACCTGTGTGAGGCTGCTGAGACAGAACGCCCACACACACAGCAAATCATCTGAAGTGGGTTTATTCCCTGCAGACAGAAAACAAGGGTGGTAGAAGATGAGGGTGCCTTGTGAACCAGTCCTGCAGGCCCAGGAAAGCGGCAAGGAGGGGACGGAGCCTCCTCTACCCTTTGCTGTAACCAAGGGGCTCCAAAAAGCAGCCCACAGTGGGTTTTATACCCTGAGGTCATGTGAAATGCTGGGCTAAAGGTGGAAGGATGTCTTGTTTCTGGGGTGGGACCCAAACAAAGCCTGGCTGTTCTCAGCCTGTTGCATTCCCAGTGCATTCCAGTCATTCTGGAGAGGTACCAGCCAGAAACAGGGAGAACCAGGTTTTGTCCACGGCCACCCAGAGAACAGTCCCACAGCATAGCTGGACTTAAAAAAGATATGCAGCTTGGGCCGGGCACAGTGGCTCATGCCTAGTCCCAACACTTCGGGAGGCTGAGGCGAGCGGATCATGAGTCAGGAGATCGAGACCATCCTGGCTAACACGGTGAAACCCTGTTGCGACTAAAAATACAAAAATTAGCCAGACTTGGTGGTGGGCGCCTGTAGTCCCAGCTACTTGGGAGGCTGAGGCAGGAGAATGACGTGAACCTGGGAGGCGGAGCTTGCAGTGAGCCGAGATCGCACCACTGCACTCCAGTTGGACGACAGAGCGAGACTCCGTCTCAAAAATAAATAAATAAATAAAGGAGATACGCAGCTTGCTGTCTACTCAGTTGATGGGCTTTCTCTTTCTTTCCCTGGTTGTTCTGCAACGTTGGACTTCCTTGGTGGTGGTGGCGGTACCGTGTGTGTGTGTGTGTATGTAGGCACACATGTGCATGTGTGTATCAGTGTGTGCATCTTTGTGCATATGTGTGCATTTGTGCAACTATGTACATGCGGGTGTGTACACACGTGCCCGTGTATGCATATCTTAGCATGTCCTGTGTGTGTTCATGTGTTTGCATGTGTGTGCACCTGCATGTGTACATGCTGTGGATGTTTGTGTGTGTGCTTATGTGTGTGTGTATAGTCACACACACATGTGTGTAATCTTGGCCCCATGGAATGTACTCTCTGGGCAACGTAGATATTTCACACAGGCTCGGGAATGTCAGGCTTCTCTCAGGAGCAGTTCGCAGGACTCCTCGTCCCCATGGCTGTCAGGACCCCTTCTTTGGGAGAAGTCCTGCGCCCACCTGGAGGGCAGGGAAGGACCCTGTTTTACACATGGCTGTGCAGCCTTCACTTCAGCCCCCACCTCCATCCTGGGTCCCAGCCACTGTGCTCTCACCCTTCCCTGAACTGTCCCTGACATGACACTGTTGGGCTTATCATTGTAAGTTGTGATCACTGTAGAGATGGCTTATCTGACCTTCTATAGAGATTATAAATCCCTTCGGCAGCAAAAACTACACATCATTAATTGAAAAATTATTTTATTATACTTCTAGAACTCCAACATTTTTCAGAAACTGGTGTCTTTATGCCACACACGGTCTAATCCTCTGTCCCTGCAGAGCTGGGACCGTCGGGCTGTGCACAGGTCCCCGTGAGATGGGTGTCTGCCATCTGATTGGGCTGAATGGAGGCTGCCCACAGCTTCTCTAACAGCTCCAGATGCTCCCAGGGCCACTTGCACTCAGTCAAAGCTAAAGGGACCCATTCTGCCTGGAGACCCTCCCAGAGTCACCCCCTCACTCTGAGTCCCAGCAATGCTTCACCGTGTTCTATGGAGGAGAATCCCTGGCTGGACCCTCGGTCATCCCACCCAATGAAAGAGCTTGTGGGTTATTACAGAAAAGGCTGAAATTTGATAGTTAAAGATAGAAATTGCCAGTGAAGTAAATTCATCTGTTATGATAAACAGATAAAGCACGTGTTTATTGAAATAGTACCTCTATGAGGAATATTTTAAGAATGCGAATGGGGTTTTGTTTTTGTAAACTTTCAATTACCTTCCCCTCCCTGACCCTGCCCAGGTATTCATCTCCTGCCCAGATCCCAGGGTGGCTTTCCTCAAACTCATGCCCCATCCGAATTTTCTTCTCCCCTGTCTCTCGAGAGAATGCCCAGGCTCCTGACCGTGTCTCAGACTGCCCTGCACCTCAGCCTCTGGCTCTGCTGCCTCTTCCTTGTTCCTTCATGGGCTCTGGCACCCCCAGGCATGTTCAACCTCTTGCGATTCCTGCATTCCCTGTAGTTCATGACCCAGCCTTTGCCCTGACTGCCAGCCATTCCTGGGATACCCCCCAGACTCCTATGTGAACCGTGAGGAGTATTCATGTTCCAAAGTTACAGAACTCTGGAAGCCACCTCCCCAGGCTGCTGTGGGTCTTTGCTGGGTCCCACTAGTGTCCAGGTCTGTCTCTGCTGTGGCCCTAGTGCCATCTTAAGAGTCTGCTAGCTCCTCACCAGCACTACCCTAGACCATGGGCTTCCTTGATTTATTTCCTCAGGATCCTCAATACCCAGCTTAGGGCTCAAGGCACAGTGAATGCATAGTCCATGTTTTTAAATGAATGCTTTTATGTTCTAAATGACTTAAGCATTCCCTTGCTCTATCAGCTGAGAGAGTCTAGAAGCAATGACACCTCATTAACATTGAACACACCAGTGCCCAGATCTTGGTTTCTAACACCGTTCTAGGAAAGGAGCCAGGGCTTATTGGAGAATTGACTGATTCAAGGGCAAAGGTGGGACATGCAGAAGATGACCCTGGAGTATTCTTAGTGGCAGAAATTAAGGAGATGCCCAAAAAGCCAAGTGATGAGCTCCTGTCAGAGGCGCACAGGAGCCAGGAACCCCCCACAGAGCTTGTCAAGGCTAACCTGGAAGAAGCTGAGCAGGAAAAGAAGCAAAGTCACACTGGAGTCCAGCCCAAGCATGGGCTGAATATCCGAGTCCATAGCAATATAAATAAAAGATTGAGTACATAAGCAATGTGGAGGCATGAACGAGTATTCACCACCCCCCGCCCCCAGAACATTTCCCAGTCACTCATGTAGCTACTTCTCCTCCTCGGAAGTGGACACAGCCCATACCCCTAAGTGTGAGCTGTGCATGGCGATGTCCTTCCAGAGAGGACAGCATGGAGAGGTGCACTTCACAGTGGGGAGACCTCAGCCAGCCGACCACGGCCACCACTGACAGTGAGGAGTCATGTCAGCAGTGTGTATACCCTTGTTATGACATGATGAGAATGGCATTTACCTGTGTGGTCTTCCTCCCAAAACCCATAACCTCAGGCTATTTATGAGGAAAACCTCAGACAAATCCCAACTGAGGAGCATCCTGCAATGCACCTGACCAGGGCTCCTCAAACCATCATGACTTTGCTCCTCAAAGTCATCAACAGCAAGGGCTGTCTGAGACCCTGTCACAACCAAGAGGAGTCCAAGGAGATATGGCAGCCAAATGTGACAGGATCCTGGACAGAAACAGAAAATTGGGTAAAACCTAAAGAAATCCGAATAAACGCAGACTATTGTTAGTAATAATGTATCAGTGTTAGTGGTGATGAATCTAGCCTACTGATATGTTAACAACATGAGAAACTGGGTATGAGTATATGGTGACTTTCTGTAATATTCTTGCAAATTTTTAGTATGTGTAAAACTATTGCAAACAAAATAATTTATTTTTAAAATGACCTGCCTAAAAGAGGTTAAACTTTGATTGCAAATCAACTAAACTCAGCCTGTTTTCAAGACGTTACTCTTTGTTATGGTCTGTAGGGGTTCTGAAAATTTTTACAAATATAATTTCTCCTTTTGAAGTGGGGTGTTCCAGAATGCCATGCCTCTACAGATATAATTGGGGTTTCACACCAGGGGACACAACCCTGAAAGTTACCCAAGAAAGAAATGGTCATGAGTCTAGAAATTAAATTTTCTGATGTTCTAGGTATTGATTTTCTTGGGACGTCTGACATGTCTAACACTTATACTCCACCACATCACTGAATCTATTGTACTTTAATGCCGGTTTTTGTTTGTTTGTTTTTAACCATCGATCATTTCAGCGCGGCTTCAGGCTTAGCATTAGATGCTAACAGCAACTCTATTGAATATCTTTCTTTAGGTGTCAGCATTTTCTACCTGGGAGAAAGAATTACACAAAATCGTGTTTGACCCACGCTATCTCCTGCTCAACTCTGAGGAACGAAAGCAGGTAATGGAGTGGGAGGGCACTTTGACTGCAGAGAGGGGCATGAAAGCGACTGCTGCATCCTGGATCTGGGGAGCTTTTCGTTCCTGAATGACAGACACTGTGTTGTAAATGTGGCCAGTGGGGAGGAGTTACAACTCCAGCACTGGAGCTTGCAAGCTTGTGAACAGAAGAGTTAGAGGGACTGAGGAAGGCTATTCTGGTCATTATTCTTACCTCACCATTTGGTTATGACCCTGGAAGACAAATACTTTTAAAGATGAAAATGTAGATTTTAGGAGCATTAACCCTCATTCCAAATGACCATAAATCATATGTTAAAAATATGAAATACTGAAGGTATTATATAAAGATACTGAAATAGGTGGTCTTATGTAAGACCTTAAGGTTTTATATGCTTAAAGTCTTATATAGTATGAAAGTTGTCAGAATGAAAATGAAGCCAGTAATGTTAAGAGAACCCTGACAAATAGAATGGGGGAAGGCCATGAAGAGAGGGTTCTCACACTTGTGTACCTGATAACTAAAAAGGCTCTATGAGAACCACAGTCTTGCACACAAGGCCATCAAAACCTTCTATTCTATTCTATTCTATTCTATTCTATTCTATTCTATTCTATTCTATTCTATTCTATTCTATTCTATTCTGTTCTGTTCTGTTCTGTTCTGTTCTATTCTATTCTATTCTATTCTGTTCTGTTCTGTTCTATTCTATTCTATTCTATTCTATTCTAGACAGGGTCTGGCTCTGTTGCCCAGGCTGGAGTGCATTGTTCCAATCTCAGCTCACTGCAACCTCCACTTCCTGGACTCAAGCCACCCTCCCACCTCAGTCTCCTGAGTAGCTGGGACTACAGGCACCAGCCACCAGGCCCAGCTAATTTTTATACTTTTTGTAGAGATATGGTTGCTCTATATTCCCCAGGCTCATCCTGAACTCCTGGGCTCAAGCAATCCTTCCACCTCGGGCTCCCAAAGTGTGGGGATTACAGGTGTGAGCCACTGCACCTGGCTCATCACAAACTTATACACACAAAAAGCACTTCTCCAAGGACGCCTATCCAACAACTGCCTGTCCAACCTCAGACTGGCTTTGTCTTGTTATGGATCTCTGTAGCCAAAGATAATTATTTCAAAACAATGATTTAATCCTCTCATTTATTTTTCCTTAAAAATTACTGTCTTTTTTTTACTCCCTGAGTATTATTGTCATTTTTGATGGCATGTGTATTCCCATTGCAATGCTCTCTTCCCAAATAAGCATTCATTTCATTTTAGAGAGCCTCTTTCTGCTTGTTCTTCAGGTTGACAATAATACTAATGAAATAGGAGTGGTCCAGAGAACAATAGCAGCACAGTAAAGGGTGGAAGTTCTACAGAACATCGCCCAGAAAACAAGGAATTGATTAGAGGGGGTTCTCTGGGGGCTATTTTAAGGAGAGACTTGCCAGGGGTCTGCCCTAGCTTTTCACAAAGTAGGTGCCTGAGCCAACACTGCTTTCCATATCAAACAGACAGAGGGACAGATGGTGTTGGCTCACAGGAGGGGCCTGTGGTTGCTGGGGGAGGGACCAGCACAGCCTGGGTCTGTGTGGCCCGTGGAGCGCGTCTGAGAAGGGCCCTGAGATAGACTCTGGGAGGTCCGGACTTCCCTGCCCAGACTCCATGCGTGCGGTCACGTCTTGCCCTCCCTTTGCCCTTTGAGTTCAGAAATGATGCACGTGGAAGGTGAGCTATTAAGAAGAGCGGCTGAAAATGGAAGAGCCATAGTTAATTTGGGGAAGAGGGATTCTGTGACCAGGGGCCCCAGGTTGGTGTCCACTGGATTTCTCACACCAACAGAATCTGATAAAGCCCCAGACGGAGGGTATGGGAAATTGCCATTTTATTTTCAATTCTGTCCTCTGCTCATCAAGCCCCTTTAAGCACATGCCTGAGGTGATGTCAGTGGAGCACTAACCCACAGGGTCTCAGTCACATGGACCCACGTTGCTCGTTGTAACCAGCTCCCACTCTGTCCCCATGCCCGCTCCCAGCCCTTGCCCCACCACTCCACTCACTGGAACTGGACCGTCTCCCTGGAGCAGGCTCGGGGCAGGCTGGGCAGTGTGACGTGTTCCCAGGATTGACTGCCTTAGGCTGGGCAGTGTGACGTGTTCCCAGGATTGACTGCCTTAGGCTGGGCAGTGTGACGTGTTCCCAGGATTGACTGCCTTAGGCTGGGCAGTGTGACGTGTTCCCAGGATTGACTGCCTTGGAATACAGAACTTGAACTTTTCAAGAACTTGGAATTAATAATCTTTTATTGTCTTCTAGCTGAGTTTCATTTTCTATAAAGAAATATTTTAAAATATGTGAAATGTGTTATCACAGTCTCAAAATAATACTACAATAGAGTTAGCTGAGTTTGGGTGTTATATATTTTTTTCCTATAGTGAAGGAAAACCATAGACTTTGATAATTGGCAATATTTCACCATTTTGTTGCAATTTTAAAAATCAAAAATTTCAGCTATGGCTGGGCACAATGGCTCATGCCTGTAATCCCAGCATTTTGGGAGGCCGAGGTGGGCGGATCACCTGAGGTCGGGAATTCGAGACCAGCCTGGTCAACATGGCAAAGCCTTGTCTTTACTAAAAACGCCAAAAATTAACCAGGTGTCATGGTGCTTGCTTGTAATCCCAGCTACCTGGGAGGCTGAGGCAGGAGAATCACTTGAACCCAGGAGGCAGAGGTTGCAGTGAGCCGAGATTGTGCCATTGCATTGCAGCCTGGGCAAAAAGAGCAAAACTCCGTCTCAAAAAAAAAAAAAAAAAAAAAAAAAAAATCAGCTATGAAAAAGCATAGAAAGGAGCCTGTGATTTTACGTGACAGACTCACTGGAGGACATAGTCAGGAACCATAAACTAGGTAGTGTCTAAAAATCATCAGTACATCTGGAGTGTGTGTGGCGTGTGTGCTGTGTGTGGCGTGTGGCTTCTGTGTGGCATGCGTGGCGTGTGCCACGTGTGCCATGTGTGCCACCACAACTAGTTTGCTGTTGTCAGTTGTTCTCTCTCTGTGCCATGGATACCTTTTGAGGCCATTAGTCCCTTTAAAAAACATTGAATAAGTAAGATCATCTCCATTGCAAAAAGAAAATTCCAATTTATGATCAAGCCCTTCCAGATATTCTAGTTTAAATGCCAAGGCACATCTCTTAAAACAACTGGGAACACAGGGGCCCAGTCTGCTTGCTGGGTGGAAGTGGTTCATGGGCAGGGCAGCGCCAGCCCCCTGATGTCCCCCCGATGTCCCCCCTGATGTCTGGGGGACATGGGCATCCCATCCAGGGCTCATCCAAGCGAGCACTGTGAGGCTGGACCTTCCTCAGGCCATCATCAGAGACAGCAGATGCCAACCCTGATGGGGCTAGGCCTACCTGGGCTGGGATGCCCTGCCCTTGCCTGGGTGGGTCCTCTGCAAATAGATGAGATGAGAGTATAGCTCATGCTAAGTACCCGTTGCCTGGGGAAAGCCTTTAAGCATCCCTGTGAAATCACCCAGAGGAAACTGTGGGCCTGTCCCAATGTCCTGCAACTTGGTCCCAGAAGGTCCAGTGGGAAAGAGGAGGAAGCAGGCCACACTGTAGCCAGCGCACTGGAGTGGCCAGAGGGCATTCAGAAGTGCCTGCAACCTCATCAAAGGGGAGCATGGCAGCTCGTATGAGGAGGAGGATGGAGAGAAATCATAGCAGGTCCCCATCCAAAGACCACAGTCCTATTTAGGAAGAAATCGGGTTAGAAGTATCAGACGTAGAATCGGTACAGGACCTCGTGTCACACAGTGTGTTCACGGGGAAAGCTAAGGCCCCTGGTGTGAAAATCACAGCCCTTCCTCTGCCGGGGGAGCTGCACAGGAGAAGAGTGATCCTACACAGAACCAGGGTCGAGGGAGGGTGAAGCAGGCCTGTTTCTATGGCAACAAATAGCGTTTTGTTTTATTGCGCTAGAACGTACAGCAGTGATGTAACGGCCAATGGAATCTCTTTTAAAAAGTCATGCTCCACTTTGGATAAAGCTGGTATAATTTGTTAAGGATGAAAAACAAAACCTGCAATGTTAAATTATAGCAGCATAAAATAAAGTAACAGAGCAAAGCGAGAGGAAAGAGAGGAGCGTTTGATGAGATGGAGAAATGGTTCTAGGCAGAGAGAGAAGCAGGCATTTCTGAAGAGCCCTGACCCCACGGCCAGCGAGGCTTTCTCTCCAGGTCTGAAATTAATAGAGCGAAACTCTAGCTAATGATGGAGCCATATGCTTTTATTTGGATAATAACCCTGCATTCATTTTTTTTATTAGTTAAATATAAGACAACTGAGAACTTACATTGCTATAAGAAGCCAATTATGGCCAGGCACGGTGACTCACACCTGTAACCCCAGCACTTTGGAAGGCCGAGGCGGGTGGAGTTTGAGACCAGGCTGGCCAACATGGTGAAACCCGTCTCTACTAAAAATAAAAAAAAAAATTAGCCGGGCGTGGTGGCACACACCTGTAGTCCCACCTACTTGGGAGGCTGAGGCAGGAGAATTGCTTGAACCCAGGAGGCAGAGGTTGCAGTGAGCCAAGATCATGCCATTGCACTCCAGCCTGGGCAACAGAGCGAGACTCTGTCTCAAAAAAAAAAAGAAAAGGAAAAAAGCCAATCATATTCTTACTTACATATACATGCACGTATTCTCAATTTGAGCCATGTTTGTGGATGTTTCATTTTGCTGCTGTATCTTCAGGAGACCAGTAGCATTGTGTATTCATAACCCTGTAAAGGTTTGCCACTACTGACATGGAATCTGAAACAATGAGACAAAGTGGGAAGGAAACCGCTCCAGAGAAGGGGCTGAGCGGTGCTGGGGTGGAGGCTTTCACCTGCCCACCTTACTTTCTCATCACCCCCTCACTTGGCATGAGTGTCGGAGGAGCTGCCTGCTTGGTCCTCGGTCACATTCTAAGATCTGCCTGGCCGTTGGTTGGATTGGTGCACAGTTGCCATTTATCGACCTTATAGGATCCTATGTGGACTTTCTCTTGATATTTTTGTTTATGTTTATCTACATTTGCATAAACACTCATCTTCAGTTTATTTTTAATATTCTTGAGTTTGGGGTAGCATTAGGAATGAAAGAACTTTGTCCCTCTTTGACTCTGTAGTCTATAAATGACAATTTTTCGGTTGTTAGAACAATGATCCATCTTCCTCTGACAGAGAAGAGGTTTTGTGGCCTGTCATAAAGAGATTGCATCTCGTTATGCGGGCTGGCGGGTTCCAGGAGAAGTGCCCTGGAGCCTTGCCCAAAATTGCCTGCCAGCTGATGTGCATGTCCTTCCCACTGAGAAGCAGGGTTTTCCTGTTTGGGGCAGCATTTGAGACGTACTTCTGGTCAGACTGGGGCATGCCCAGTGCCCAAGGGTCAGGCCTCCTGGTCAGTTGTTTCCACCCTGATGACCCAGGCAGCCTGGCATCCCATGACCTCCTCAGAAGAGGCCGCTTGTGCACCCTGAGTCCTCCCCAACGCGCCAGACTCCCAGGTTCACAAGTGGGGATCAGAGATGCAGAATTTACTTTCTTTTCACAAGTTAAGGTCATTTTTGGGAGACTGGAATGTCAATTACGTCACCCTAGGAAGTGACTAGCACGAACTGAGTGCTCTGCTGTGTTCTGGTGCCACTGGCCATGATGAGAAAGTGAGGAGGCCGTGCAGTACGGATGCTGCTCGGAGGCCACAGCGAGGACCACTGCAGCCCTACGGCATGAGTTCCAAATTGCCACTTGGTTCCAGATGCCTGCGGAGAGGGCAGCCAAGCCATTCTCCGGGTTTCTCCAGCAGGGCTGTTTCACATTTGACCCAGAAATGGCGCCTGCATGTAGAGAAACGCCAGGCCGTGTGGGGACCCAGGTTTAATTATTCAGACCGCTTGGATCCTGGAGAGCTATGCTGAAAGGCTGTTGCTCATAACTCCAGCAGCTGTGAACAAGGACAGCTTTTGCCATAGATTCTTGCTGCTTTCTCATGTTGTGCTTGGAATACAAGATTTCATTTCTGATATGCAATTTCATGATGTTTTTCTTCTGTGTCTGTGTTTTAAGATATTTGAACAGTTTGTCAAGACAAGAATAAAAGAAGAATACAAGGAAAAGAAAAGTAAATTGCTGCTAGCCAAAGAAGAATTCAAGAAACTTCTAGAGGAATCTAAAGTGTCTCCCAGGTATGGAGAGATAAATATACCAGATGATTTCTGGGGCTGGGAACTTGCCAATTACAAGCGGACTCTTCAGGTTTGTTTTTGTTAAATTGTGTAACCCAGCCTTCCACAGACACAAAAGTGTGAGCTTTCAAGACCTGCCGGTGAGGCCAGGCTGATTCCCCTCTACCATGCTGCCTGTGAGCCTCCAAATGTCCCTCTTATCAGTCCTGGGAAAGTGGGCTATTTGCTATCCAAATGCATCACAACCATTTTATTCCTACCCTGCATACCTTTCAAACGTCAGCAGCCCTGACTGACCCAGATAACCAATCAATACGTCAGCACCCATGAGATGAGGTTGAGTTTCTGAGCTAATGATCAAGAAGCAAAAATGCAAAGCTAACTACAAACAACAGCACCGTAACCCCTACCACACCCCTTGGTTCCAGATGTCTTAACAGTTGGTCCCAGAATAAGATGAAGATTTGATATACTGGAGAAGTGAACTGAGTTAACTGGGTTGCCAAGACTTACTAAAATAATAAGTGAGGCATTATTTCCATGAAATAAGACACACTTATAAGAAAATAGATGCTAGAAATCTGAAGAATACATAAGCTTAACTCTTAAAAATTAGCTTTAATTGACTAATCTTTATAAATTAATGAACATGTACTACTCTTAGAACTATAAAACTGTAAGTTTTATAAGCATAAAAATGGTTGACAATGTATTTTTATTTTAGACTGGAAGATCCAGCATCAGGTTTTTTGTTTGTTTGTTTTTGTTTTTTGTTTATTTTTGAGACAGTCTCACTTTTCACCCAGGCTGTAGTGCAGTGGCACGATCTTGGTTTACTGTAACCTTTGCCTCTGAGGTTCAAGAAATTCTCCCTGCTTCAGCCTCCCAAGTAGCTGGGATAACAGGCACCCACTACCATGCCCAGCTAATTTTTGTATTTTTTAGTAGAGACGGGGTTTCGCCATGTTGACCAGGCTGGTCTTGAACTCCTGACCTCAGGTGATCCACCTGCCTTAGCCTCCCAAAGTGCTGGGATTACAGGCGTGAGCCACGGTGCCTGGCCAGCATCAGTTTTTAAGCGGACATTAATTGATGCTTTCTATGAAGGCATAGGCCTCCTTTGTTTGACCTGTGGTTTGGTTGATCAAGAATTGGGTGGCCTAAGTTAGTGCTAGTTACACAATCCTCATAACACTTCTCTAACTATTCTAGAGAACAGGTACTTTCTGAACGGGGAAAAATAGCATGAGTTATCTTCATCACAAGTGCTAACGTGGGCAAGTAAATGTGTGTCCCATTGCTTGCAACTTGTGATTTTCTGTGGTTAAAGTAGACATGAGAATGCTGGGTTCTAGCCATGGCTCAGCTGTGTCCACCCACCAGGTGGCCATGGGACAGAGGCCGCGGAGGCAAGGGCTTGGGAAAGGTGTGGGAGCCCCTTCTCTGCCTTAGTTCACAGCCTGGCCCCGGCCCTGGCCCATCTTATCCCGGCCATGGGGTAAGTATTGGGCCTTCCTGTGCGTCAGAGCCCTCCTCCAAATGGGAGGATGACCACACACACCTCAGCAAGTGACTAGGAGGATGGAGTGAGGGGCTACAGGGAGGGACCCCAGTGGCACCTGGCAGGCAGGAGGAGCTCCAAAAGTTATAGCTGTCATTACTGTTGAGACCGTCATTACTATTAAGGACATTTGGCCAGCATTCTCTGTCTCTCTATTGATAAAATAGTAGCAATAAGCCACATACTCCCCTTCCCATGAATACATCATGAAGACAATGGAAAAAGATATTCAGAATGCAATGAGTCATTTAAAAAAGATGATACACACACACACGCAAGGAAAATGAGTGGTAGAAATTAGAAGGGAGTTAAACTGACTATTTTTAAAATTAGATTTAATTGCCTGCTATTTTTTAAGAGAAATTTTATTGTATATATTTAAACTATACAACATAATGGTACAGGGTGCATAGAGATCATAAAATGCTTACTATAATGCAGCAAATTTTAGCATTTATACTTGAGATATATTGCTTTTATAATTATAAAGCTTTTTTAATTTTTAAAGTAGCTAAGTTTACAACATTTCAAAAACTTTTTCCAGATCTCCTGTCTACCGTTCTGTAGGCATCCTATTGAAACATGTGCAATTCAAATGACCACATGCTGGACGGCTAGGCTCATCCCCACGCAGGCCATGTGGGCCTCTTCGAAGCAGCCTCCTGGGGCTGTGTGGCCTCCTACAGCCATACAGTCCCTTCCTGGTCGCGCGTCTCAGCCTCAGTCTTGAGCAGCCTGTGGGAATGGTGGTGATGGGATAGTCCAGAATTCCCAGACAGCCCCTAGCCCCAGCCCTGCCCGCCTCTCGGGAGAGCATCCACTAGGGACTGGGTCCTAGCCAGGTGGGGTTGGCTACCTGGTGGGGTTGACACCTGGTGCTCCTTCTTGGAAGCTGCAGCAGCTGCCTCCTTCATGGCAGGCTGTCCTGAGTCCCGCTTAGTGGAGGGAGAACAGAGATGCAGGGCCCGTGACTCACCTTCCTGAGCTCACACCACAGCTCGTCAGCATCAGCAGAAACCCAGTGCTGCCCCTTGGCATGGCTCGGGGGCCACAGAGGTATGAAGCTCCCTTTCTTTTCAGGGACACTTTTTCAGAGAGACCCAGAATAGGACCTGTCTAGCAGCGGCACCTGTCCAGCCCCTAACTGAGAATGTGTAGATGCCTGTCTAGCCAGGGGAGCGTGGAACAAGCCCAGGCGAGTCTGACCATTTGACTCATCCCGAGCAGGTCAGGGGTGGAGTGTGGCGTAGCCACGGCACAGCAAGGTTGTTACATCAGTAAAGGAAGGAAGGGGGAAGGAGGGAGAGAAGGAAGAAAGGAATGGGGAGAAAAGGAGGGAGGGAGAGAAGGAAGGAGGAAGGGAAGGCAGGGGAGAGGGCAAGAAGGAGGGAGGGAGGAAGAGGGAAGCCAGAGAGAAGTGCTTTTCTTGCAAGAGATGTGTAAACAAGCCCCCCACAGATGGAGAGCAGGAAAACGGCAGCGCCTTGGGGAAGGAATGAGACGAGTTGTTCAGTGACAGAAATGAGCATGAGTCTGATAATTATTTGTCTTGTCTTCTAACAGCCATGTCGGCATAATCTTGTTGTTTGTATATTTCAGAAGCTATTAAGTTATAATAATTTAACACAATAATTCAGTGTCTGCAAGGAAGTGTAAAATTCTCTGGGAAGAGAAATCGGAGGGAATAAGAAGAATCCCCCGGACAAAAATGACCACATTTTTCCAGGCACCCCAGAGCACATTGCCCAGGCCAGGCCCTGCTGTTGCTGGACAAGCGAGTGCATCTGCATGGACCAGTGGCTCCAGGCCTTGGCCCCTCTACCCCTGTCCCTGTTTCTGGCTTCAAGTTCAAGGCTAAGAGAACAGGAATTTGCTGGGCCCGGTGCCTGTGAAGGTCAGGTTGGTCACCGCAGAGGCGCGTCCTGTTTTGCCCTCTGAGCTGCCCTAGCCTTGAGAACAGCCTTGCTGGTCTAGACTGGGTCACTCGTGTTTTCCTGTGGGGCACCACCTGACCTGGCAGCTCTGATTCACTCCATCAGTGTTTGGGGCTCACTAGTTGCCAGACACTGGGCTGGACATTCAGGGCGTTTATCAGAGAATGAAGCAGATAATGCCTCCCCCGTTCGAACGTGGGAGTCCGGTTCCACACGAGAGGTTTGACAAGATCACCACTGTGAAGAGGGCTATGATGGAGTCACAGTTCTCTGACCTTCTAGACAGGGCGAGTTCCCCAAAGAAGATGCCTTGGCCTGGTTTCTCATGACGAGCAGCTCTAACTGGGGGAAGAAACAAGGGAAGGGTGTGCCAGGCGGAGGGAACAGTGTAAGAAAGACCGTGGCAGGCAGAGCATGGTGGCAGCAAGGAAGGGGCGGAGGAGACCTGGCAGGCACAGTTGTGACGGGGACGGCTGGGAGAGTGACAGCTGCACGAACCGGCTGAGGAGGCTAGTGGAGGCCGCTCATTTCTGGAGACCACTCAGAGGAGAGACCAGGGGTTCCTGCAAGTGAGGGCAGGTCAGGGCTCTGCAGGACCCCGGTGAGGAGCAGGCACGGCTGGCCAGAGCCGCTCACCCACCGGGTGCGCTGCCGCCCACGGCCAGGCCTGGTGGAAGGGCTGGCTGCTTGCTCAGGCAGTACCGCTGCAGGATCTCTGGGGAGGCCAGAGTTGCTCTCTGGAAGGTGTCTCAGGAGACTCTTTCTTTTTCAGGACCACATTTAAGGAGTTTGCGGAGAAATACGGCCGGGATCAGAGGTTCCGACTTGTTCAAAAAAGAAAGGACCAGGAGCATTTTTTCAACCAATTCATACTTATTCTTAAGAAACGGGACAAGGAAAACAGACTAAGGCTGCGGAAAATGAGATGAGTTTGTGAAAAATGCAATAAGCCCGGGGGTTGGCCCTGGGCGTGCCGGGGGCGAGGAGGTCACGGTGGAGACAGACACGGGCGTGGGGCGGCCGGCACCTGCACGACCCAGCGGGCACCGGCACTGCGGGGTCTTCGTTCTCAGAGGATTACTGTTTCATATTGAAGCTCTCTCTTTTGTACGTTCAGAGTTTGATGCATTTCTAATTGTCATGATACGTCGATCTCTTAATTGTTTTAATTATGCAAATTACTTGTAATATACACAAATTATCAATCCACTGCAGGACTGTGGGGAAGCGGGAACAGGAGCCTCCGTAACCATCTCAAGGCATTTGTGTCATCACCTGAGACGATTAGCGAAAATTTTCTGAAAATCTTTTGTGAATTACTTCGCTCCTCCAGGATTCCCGCGGCGTTGAGGAATTCCTTACTCTGTCCCTAGGTCTCAGTCTCGTTTCTGAGTAGCAGCAATAGGGTTTTCATCGTTCATCATAGTGACAACTGTGAGCATCCCACACCTGGACTGTGGATCACTTACAGGTTTCC
Organism: Macaca fascicularis; assembly: GCF_037993035.2. Classification (NCBI taxonomy): domain Eukaryota; kingdom Metazoa; phylum Chordata; class Mammalia; order Primates; family Cercopithecidae; genus Macaca; species Macaca fascicularis. Next base: position 140,075,218 of record NC_088383.1, on the reverse strand, counting down.
AAGGGTGGCCGCGCGTTCCTCCCAGTGGGGCGTCCCGGTCTGGAGCAGGGAGCCGTGCTGGTTGCCACAGGTCCTACTTCAAAAGAATTATTTTGTACAAAACCATCATATTAATATTTGAGTTATTTTTATTGTATGCCCAGAGTTTGCATGAGATTTTTTCTCATCACCTTTGTATAAAAAATTTTTAATTTTTTTTAATCAATAAATATTTTAAAACAGCGTGTGTGTGTGTGTGTGTGTGTGTGTTACTAAGGCATTCCTTATGATCTTAAGCAGCAAAATTGTGTTTCAACTAAAGATACCCAGTTTTGAAAGATTCAGGGGGAAAAAAAATCCTGATGATTGCAATAAGGACCATGAAAATGCCACTCACACCAAATCTTACTTTTTAACATACTTAGTAGTCCTGGCTGGAACCATGTTGGGCAAAACCTTCGCTAATTAATTGCGTTCCTTGAACTATTGAACATCCATTTATTTATTTCAAGATTTGTGGAGTTATCTGTTCAGATACAATGTCTTTGTCCCCTAGTAAAGAGTGACACAGCCTCCTCATCTACCTTCTTCTTAATTAGTTCCCATGGGAACACTTTTTTCCAAACTTATTAGGATGTAATTGGGCAAGGTGGGATCCACTCTTCACTGAGATCAGCCCTGGTCCTGACACTATCACTGTTAACACCTCACCTCTGTGTCAGATGGCCCCTGGGGGTTCCAGGGCCGTTGATCAGGCTCAGGCCTACTGTCCAGTCCACCCAACACAAAACTGCAGGTGCACAACCACGTTTCACTTAGAGTGGACACAGCATGGGCAAAGTGGCCCTGACCAGGGGACTCGACTCATGGCTCCAGTCCCGCCCCTGCCCACAGTGCTGCCTCCTGCTGAACTCCTGGTCCCCCGCCGACAGAGGATGGAAGGTGCTTGCCAGGACTCACGGGGGAGTCCCCAGCTCTGCTGGCTCCAGACACCAGTAATGGCCTGGTCCGGAGTGGTGCCGATGGCCGTTGTGAAGGAGAAGCCTCAGTGAGTGGCCTCAGGCTGTGGAAGCCACCACTTTGTGAACCTTTCCTTCCTCTCGGTGAAAGGGGAGCACTGGCTTATGGGCTGGGGTTACTGAGTGTCCACCTCAAGCAAGAGATGAAGAAGTCTGGGAATTGGGATGGACACAGAATGTGGAGATATTCGGGTCCCATGTGCTTGGGAAATGCCCTTCACAAGGCACACTCTAGTACCGGGGAGAAGACAATGGTCCTGCGGCCATCAGCCTGTGTCTTTCCCTCACTACCCTGATTCTTACGCATTGGGCCAACTTCAAAGTGACCTCGAGGGCGGGATGCGGGGTCTGCATGGGCTTTAGTAGAATTGCTCAGGGAGGGGGTGGAGCTACTGCCATAAAAGGCCAATGTTCAGTCTCAAAGATGGCCCCTTTGTTGGGCTGATCACATGGAATTGTCTCATTAATGAGGAAGCAATTTCTTCTCATTCGATTACCTCCCCAGAGGCAGATGTTCTTTCCCTGCCTGAAGCACTTCTACCGTGATCACGACCCGATTCCTCCAGGATGGCCTCCATCTCCAGGGCTGCCCGCAAGATGTCTTGTTGACCAAGGGATTCAATCCAAGTGAAAGTCATTGCAACAATGAGCTCAGAGCCACCCGACTCAGTGGTGTTCCCATGTGCCCACCCCCACTGCAGCTGCCTTGATAAGTCTGGAATAACCTACGAGGGCCTGGACACAGTGCCACCTGGGAGACAAAACCCTGAGGGTCTGGTGCCTGTGGGTTATGGTGCCCACCAGAGCCCAGCAGCCTGCAAGAGGCGGCGTTTCCCCTGGAACCAGGTGCAACAAGGGGAGGTGGGAGTGGCCCCTTGGGTCATTCGACTCATTAACCTACTTAGGGAATCTTTATGTCCATCCCCATAGCCCTGGGCTGGTGCATGTGAAGAGCCTGTTGCCCAAGGGCAGAGTTTGCTCACCATCTTAGTTCTGTTCAACTGGAGGCCGTGGCAGCTTCCTGCTATTTGGACCCCTCCTGGCTCTGAAGCAGGAGGTGGAGAAGGTGGCCGCTCTGCTGGCTGGGGCGAATTCTCCCAATTCCACATAATGAGGACTCGGAGAACCATGACTGGACCCTGCGGAATTTGCTGGGCATCTTTAGTACCACTCAGTGCTTGGCACTGGTTGGCAGGAAACTATCAACTCAGAAAGTCAGCAGTGGTGAAGACTTGGACCCCACAGAAAAGCAAGCTTGGCTCACCCATCACGTGGTTTTGGGTAAAAGGAGCCTGAGTTTGAGCTGGAAGTGGTGATTCTCATCCAAGGGCTCATGGCTGTCTCTGGAAATAGGACCTGAGCAGCTGAACTCTTCCGTGGATCATGTCTTCCCCTTTCTCTCCCCTGTTATCTCATTCGGCCCACTGCCCCGGGTTTCTGCTGGGGACTTTGTGGTGTTACCTCAGTGGATTCTCCCACGCTGGGGGCCGGGCCCCATCCTCACCAATGCCTGTGAGTGTGCTGTGGGGTGAGGGGCCAGAGCTCCATAGTTTCTATTCGTCCCCAAAACTCCTCTCCCAGGGGTTCTGCCCCGCCCTGTGGCCCCCGAGTCTCCCACACCACGGCTCTGGGCCCTCTTCCTTCCTGCTCTTGGCTGCTTCTGTCAATGGGAGGCAGCAGCAGGAAACAGTGATGGTGGGCGGGGGAGTTTGGGGTGTCTGTTCCCCCTCTTCCCTGCTGCCTGGCCACATTGTTTCCTTTGCCCAAGGCCACAGCTCTGGTCAGGGAGCTGTTCCTACAGCCACGGCTCACGTGGACTTTGGCAACAGTGGCCTTTCCCGCCCTTTCAGGCTCGGGCTAGAAGCAGCATCTGTGGTGGCTTTTCCCAGGCACTCTGCCCTCCCTGACTTCCCTCAGCTCGGCTCCAGTGTTCAGGGTCACACTCTGGTAAGCCCTCCTCCGTCACCCCTAGCGAGTGGCCATCTGTGGGCCGTCAGCGCCATGACCCTCTAATCCCCGCCATCATTTCCATCGTCGCCCAGATGGTAATTATCCAATGCTCACGACAAGGCACAGTTACACTAGAAATGAAATAGGCATGAGTGCATGGGGAGGGCCCCGTGTTAGCTGTTTCCACAAACGTGAAAGAATCCATACTCTCTCGGTGCTTAGGAACACACAGGTGCCGCCGGCCTGGAGGAAAACTCCTGGGTATTTTTGCTTTTCATCCAAATATTCGGGGGTCTCGTATGTTAGTTCATACAGCCATGATTATGATTCGAAGAGAATTAAATGATTTAAAGTCATGGTTAGCTGAGTGATGGAGCCATCTCCATGCTGATGGTTGTATCTACCTGCACGCCCATCTGTGGGCCCATCAGCAATGCCGTGGAGATGAAGGGGGAATGCGGGTGTAATTAGGGACGTGTTCAGGGAGCAAAACGAGCTCTGAAACCCCTCATGATGTCTGTCTATAGGGAGTGCATTTCCAATGTTCTCCTACTTTGGGGGCTGTAGATGTAAATAACCTTTCTAGTTTCAGTATGTATTTAAGATATTATAGAAAAACAGTATTAGGTTATAATTTCATTTTTCCATGTTTCACTTACATTTTAAATGCCACTAACCTAACTTGGATGAACTTGACAGTAGCCTCTTAGAATTTAGCAGGAAACTAAAATATTCTATTAGAGTGTCCATCAGAAATCACTGAATCCCACCCAGGACCAGCAAGAGAGCGGAAGGAGAGGCAGTCGCTGGCCTTGGTCATGGAACAGAAGCTTCCCTCCAAGCTCCAGAGCCCAAGAGCTGGGCCCACCCACCTCTCACCTTCCTGGGGCCCTTGCCTTTCACTAACCCCTCCCACCTGCCCCTGGCTCCTCGCTCATCCTCTCTCAGACTCTGTTCTTCTCAGACTTGCCCCTGGGGTCTCAGCTCAGGGGTTCCCTGCCCACCTGGGCCCCACCCCGGCCCCACCCGGGCCTTCTCTCTCTGCCTGGGAGTTCTCAGCTCCTCCTTGCTGCTGCCAGATCTGCCAGCCCCTCCACACATCAGAGCATGCCCCTTGCCCGTCTGCCGCTCCCCAGCACCCCCTGCTCTGTGGGGAGGCCCCCGCAGGGAGGATGAAGGGGTCCCGGGCCTTCCTGGCCGTGAGCAGTCGAGACCAGAGGAGCAGCGTGGCGTGATGGAGATGGATGGGCTGCGTGGACTCACGGCCCTGCTGTTTCTCACAGATGGTCAGGACACTTTTTTTTTTTTTTTAACCAAGGTTTACTCAGTGTTCCATTCATTTCTTTACTAAACGTTTATTGTCGCTACTGTTTATTTTCTTGTTGCTGCTTCTTTTGAATGATCTGCTGCAAACAATAATAAGAGGAAGTTGTATTGCCCCCAAAATATTTACCTTGTTTTTTTTTTTTTTTTTTTTTTTTGCTGTCTTTTCTCCATTAAGAATGTGAAGTGTGATGCAGGTGAAAAACTCCTGCTTGTTTGTAAAACGCTGTCAGCATAATGTAGTCGTGTCCTTGCCGGGCCTGCTGACGTGAAGAGACCCATGAAGACTGGCATTGTGAAGTCACTGTGCCCTCGGGCACTGGCAATGAGGAGGGAGGGCCATCCCCATGAGAACAGGGACAGTGGGGGACAGAGGACAGCAGTGGGGTGAGGGGGCACAGAAAACAGGGATTCGGACAGCTGCTCAGGAGAGCAGAATTCAGAGCAAACAGAACTGTTTCCATACAGTTTTAGGGATTTTGTCTTGCGATTGAATCCCTTCCTGCCTCCAAACTCTGTTTTCCAAGACTCGATCTTTAAAAATTGCATTACACTTGGAAATCATTTGGAGATCTTAAAATAATGCGTATTTACTGTATTGGAGGTGAGGGATGGAAGCCATGTGGAAATAGCCTGTCCTGGGGCTCTGGTGGCTTCTCCAGGCGCAGGGCCAGCCATGTCTATCCACACAGTGCAGGCTGTGCTCCCCCACTCACCGCCGCGTGCTTTACAGAGACACACAGACATACCCACAGCCCACATGCTCCCCTTGCCATGGCCATGACAACGGGTGGGGTCTGGGTTCCTGCCCTGTGAATCCAGCAGGGACCAGTGACTGCTTTCAACCAGAGCGCACAAGGAAGACGCATGTGACTTGCCAGGCCAGGCTCTGAAAGGAGGCAGCCTCTGCCTGGCTCCTCCTTGCCCAGGACATTCTCCTGTGGGAGCCACCATATTGTGAGGAAGCCCTGCCTGCCTGGAGAGGCCCCAGCTGTGGCCTCAGGCGACAGGAGCTAGCGTGGGAGCCTCCTAGGAGCCCAGCTCCCAGCGCTTGAATGCTTCTTCTGACACTGAGCCAGGCGGACACCAACTCTCCCCACTGAGCCCTGCCCAAAGCGCACGCCCAGGAGCAAAATCAAAGGGGTCATTATTTTAAGCCACTGTTTGCAGGTGATTGGTGCGCACTCATTGTAAGTGGAACATGCTCCTATTTCCAGATGACCATGACCCTTGATCTGTGAACAATCTGAATACTAATCATAGTGAGTAACTGAGCAAATGCTCATTCTAGAACAGGCGTGCCGCTCAGTCCTTTCTTCCTTGACTCATTTTGTCCTCTCAACAATCTTTTGAGGTAAATCCTATTGCCACTCTCACTTCGCAGAAGACTCTGAAGTTTAGAAAGAGCGAGCAATTTGTCCAAAGTCTGGGTAATAGGGACACAGCTAGAACTTGCACAGAAGTCTGTTTGACTCCAGATCCGCAAACCACACCCTGCGCTGGACCCTGGGTTTCTCCCAGGGCACTGGGGGCTGTGGCTTTGTCGGAATTAACGTCTCTTCCTGCCGGTGCTCATTTCTTTATTCCTTTGACGTGTGCTCTGTGTCTCCCGGGCCAGGCACTGCTGGAAGGGAGCCTCGGAAGCCTGGTCTTCAAGTGACTCATAGATCATCAGGCCACTGACACACAGGGTGGCACATGCTGCCTGGGAGTGTGCAGGGGACTGTGGGAGGGGAGCAAGCGGGGAGAGTGAGGGGGACAGACAAGTCTTGAAGCTGAGCTGGGGGGACTCAGGAGCAGAGCCTTCCAGGCAGAAGGGGCTGCTCACACTGAGGCTCTGAGCACAGGTGACAAGATCTGCCCACGGAACTGCCAGCAGCAGCCATGCCCTCAGGGTGCGTCTGGTCGGCTGCATCTTCGGTGCTCTGCCTCTGAAAGGCCCGGGACCCATGCTGAACAGCTGAGACCTGACACAGGCCAACCAGGGGATTCTCAAAATCCCTTCAGTGTACGTCATGGAGAGCGAGACAATACAGTGAGTGATCACATTCCTTCATTTGGTCGACAAATGCTGATGAGCTCCTAAGATGTGCCAGGCACTGTTGCCAACACAGAGGCCCCAGCAGGAAACAGGATGGTGTGGGTCCTGCTTTTGGGGAACTTGGACCTGGGGAGGTAGGCAGAAACCGGATGGACAAGTGCACAGTGCCCCAGGCTGCTCTAACCCCTTACCCCACCCCAGGGGGCTTAAAACCACAGGACTTTAATTCTCACGGTTCTGGAGTCTAGAAGTCGAAGATCAAGGCACCGGCAGAGTTGGCGTCGGGCGAGGGCCCCGTCATAGACGGGGCCCTCCTGGCTATATCCTCACAGGGCAGAGAGGGCGAGGGAGCTCTCTGGGGCCCATCTGATAAGACGCGGATCCCATTCCTGAAGGCTCCACCCTCACGAGTTAACCGCCTCCCAAAGGCCCTACCTCCTCACACGATTACCTTGGGGTTAGGTTTCACAAGTGAGTTTTTGGGGGACGCACTCAGGCCACTGCACATCACATGATTTGAGATGAAGGTCATGAGGGGAGCAGAGGCCGGGACGATGAGCAGAGGCCGGGACGAAGGCGCCTGTACGTGGCTGCCGGGCACACAGCATCTCCAGGCCTTTGCCTGCGAATCTCCTCTTCCCTTGAGTCACCACCCGAGACAATCGCTCTGGCGCACCCCTGGGGGCCGCGGCCCATCCTCATGAGGAGCCTGAGTGATGGTACGGGCATCTCAGACAAAATGCCATCAGACAGCCCACCTCACCCTGCGCTGCTCTGGTCTGCCCAGGGCCTCACATGGCTCTGGTAAGGGCCTGGTGGTTTCCAGTGTTGGTCCCGGGGCTGGAGACCCTGACTGTGACGGCTTGTCTGTGCCACCATCTCCCCACCTATGCGTTGGGTGCTTTCACAGCTCTGCCTCCTAGAGGGCGCTGGTGAGCGTGATACAGAAGCGTGTCTGGAATAGCCCAGCAGGCCAGGGCTGGTGCGATGATAATGTTCACCTTCTCCCAAGGCACAGAGAAGGAAATCAGGTGAAGACTTTGCCCACTGCGCTGCAGAGGTGAGTCCCCTGGAGACCCTGGTCACCTCTGCCAGTGTCTTTCCAAGGGGAGTTGAATTGATGGGGGTCTGGCCCCTAGCTGGACAGGCAGGCAAGGGGACCGTAATGCAGCTGCCTCCTGAGAGTGGCTCTGGCTCTCCGGGGATATGTCCCCCCACACGCAGCACTCAGAGCCAATGCGCAATCTGACTGCTTCCTTTCCAACGAGGAGGCTGGTGGCCTGGGAAGCAGAGGGTTTGCCCTGACCGACAGCTGCTCAGGCTTCTAGGGGCAGACCCTCACAAGAAGACAAGGCCCACCCAGAGGCTCTTTGGCAAGCAGAGCTCAGAGCAGAGACAGCACCTCCCATGAGTCTCCAGTCATCGCAGGCGAAGCTGAAGTCTGGGACGTTGTCTCTACCGCGGGGGTGGCCCTTCCCACGAGACCATGTCCTCAGGGCCGTTCGGCCAGTTCTGTTCCCCGATCAGCAGTTCAGTCCGCACCGTGGACAGTTGCCCCATTTTCTCCCTTATTCTTCCAAAGCTCCCTCTTCCCATTCTCACTGGTGCCTCTCTCCTTAGATACACGAGCACCTCCTGTCTCATTGGAACCGAGTCCTGCGGGTCAGTAACCCTCCTCTCAGCAGTGACCTGGGCCATCTCATCTCTGATCCATCCCATCCACCTTCGTGTCATGTTGAATTTGGGGAGCAGTCGTATGTTGCGTTTGGGGAGCAGTCGTATGTTGCGTTTGGGGAGCAGTCGTGGGGGGATTCTCACATTTGGCCCCTGCCCTGCGTCCCATTACACAGGATCTATTCCCCGTGGCTGGGAGGTCAGCAGCCTCTTCAGCAAGAGAGAGCACATGGTTGACTGAATGGATCAATCGCCTGCGTGGGGAATGTGTGGCCAGATGGACACCACACAGCCTAATTCCCGATCTAACAAATGCCTGTCTGGAACGTTTGTTAGATCGGGAACGTTTGTTAGATCGGGATGGGAATTGTAAAGCCAGTTAGCTGTGCACCGTCTCTCTGTCGACTTAGCACATAGGCCCTGGGATTTTCCAATGTGTGTGAATGTGCAGCACGGGCACCGGCCATCCTGAAATGATGAATTACTTCCAGTCCAGTCACCTCGCCCAAATACTCTCAACCCGCCGCGACCTTGGTTTGCAAACCACAAATGAAAACAGCTGCTCTCTTGCTCTGCCGGCATATCTCCTCCACACATAAAAGTTGGTAATCAGATGACTTTGCCAGCTCATTCCCTTCAAAGCCCGGTGCAGGCATTTTGCTCTGGGCACTGCTAGAATAACCCATAAACAGAGATTGTGCTGAAATGAAGCTGTTCCATAAATGAGCAGCTGAATAGCAACTTTCTCTCCATCCTGCCCAGGTCAGCGGGCAGCCTGCCCAAACGTGGACAGATGCTGAGCCTGCATCACCTGTGCCCACTGAACTCGTGGCAGCCGGTCTCTGAAACCAAAGCAGACACTTTTAGAAAAGGCTGAAATGATGGCAGATACTCTCCAGCCTTCCAGAATTTGGAGGAGGAGCTGAGATGGGGCTTAGGGGTAAGACGAGTGTTCCTACATGGCCAGGCTGAGCCTAAACTACAGGGCTGCTGTTTTCCATGTGGCCATCCTGGATTTATCTCTGGGCTGGCACGATGGGGGAATCTGAGGTGTCCCAAGAGTGGAAAAAGGGGCTTCCTTTGTAGAGATCAGCCTGACAGAGGACACAGTCCTCTCCCTGCCACCCCACCTGCCGCCCCACCGGCCTCAGGCCACAATCCTGCCACTACTCATGGAGAAGCTCTGTGTCCGGCCACTGGTTTTCACTCCTGACATCCCGAATGCCCTCATTCAGAGCAGCTAAGAGCTCCCGTCAGGCATATGGAGCAGCATCCATCAGGTAAAGCCTCAGGCCGGGGGCCCTGTGCCCGCAAGTCCAGCCTCCAGCCAGGTGAGTGCTGCCTTCTACACTGGCCGTCCTCCTCCACCTGCCCCGCCCTGACCCATGTTGGGCAGCCTGCAGGGACTCCATCTTGGGGCAGCATTGATCTTCCCACAGCTTCTGACCTCAGGCAGAGAAGTGCTCTTTCTATTGGTTGGGAGGCTCCAGCAAGAACTGGCCAGTCTGGGGACAGGTGGCTGGGTTGCTGTTTGGCCACTGAACTTGGCCATATGCTGTTTTAAAATTTTTGACAGAATAGGGGTAGAGAGGAAAGGAAATAAGAAAAAAGTAGCCATGGTCAGATTTCTCATTTGCACGAATTTGCCACTATGCTCGTTGGAACAGCCCAGGTGACCCTCCTGCTCTGCAGGCCAAGAGCCCAGTGTGCCCACCACATCGGCCTGCATCAGAGGCCCAGAGACTCAGGCACTGTGTTCCACGCTCCCAGCCCTGTCAACCCAGCAAGCCTCACTCAGCTTTTGCCCTGCAAGGCCACCCCAGACTGGTGCCCCAATGTGGGGGCCACTGACCCTGGGATGTCCCACGGATCTGCCAGACTCAGAGACACCTGCGGACAGTCAAGGTCAAGAAGGGTCTGAATACTCCCCCCCGTGCTGGAATCTCCTCCTGCTGCCCAATCCAACCCCTGTCTCCTCCAGAGCCTTTCCAGCCTCCATCTACTGGGAGAAGATGAAACAAGGAACGTTGGCCTTGGCCTTGAGCTCGGTTCACTCCTGGGCAGAGCTTCTCCCATTGCAGAATGTGTGCTCATGTGAATGCACCCCTCTGCTGGGGTTCCAGACACAGGAGTCACAGCAAGATGTCCTCTCACAGGTCTGCAGCAACTACATAAGCCCTGACTGCCCTGCCCACCGAGAATGCCTCGCTCAGGTCCGGTGGAGAATGTTCACTCAGAGCGATGCTTGTTTTCTGGTTTTGGCTTTTTCTCTGCTGTTATGACCTGGCACATTTCCTGTGAGGTGGTTGTCTGTAAAGAAGGAAGCTCACTGCAGACAGGCTCGGGGCCAAACTATGACATTTCTGCCATGTGCTCCAGCATCCCACCCTCTTTCCTGGAACTGGGATCCAGCCCCGTCTCCTCTGCCCACCAGGATTGCAAGCCAAGATTGTCTAAGGATAAAAGGTGGAGCGGGGGTCGGAATGGACGGTTGGAGCAAGAAGACGTTCTAAACAGAACTTTTTATTTCAGAAATGTTTTTGTTTTTCTTGGACTAACAAGAAAAGAATGTCCTCTTGGGATTATGTGCCTTGGAGGGCAGGGCTTGGGATTAAGCACTCTGCATCCCCAGCCTGATGGGAGAGCTCCTGAAACTGAACTGGGGCCCAGCAAAGCAACATGGAGCCACTGGGGCTGAGCCCCTCCCTGCTGATGTGTGTGTGTGTGTGTGCACGTGTGCCCATGTGTGAACATGCACCATGTGTGGGTGTGGGTGTGTAGTAAGTGCACACGTGTGTATGTATGTGCATGTGTGTGTGTATGCACTGTATGTGTGTGTCTCTGAACAGTCCCACTGCTCTAAAATAGCTTGCCTCTCTCTACATCCATCCCCTGGTGGCTCCTATTCAGGCAGACCCTCCCCTGGGAGGCTGGCATGAGGGTTCGTGTCACAGACAGAATGCATGAGAGCGTCCACATTTCTGAATCTCCAGCAACCCTACCTGGGTGTGTCAATTCCATAAACTCCTGTTCATGACTCATTACCGGGGACAAGGTCTTGGGCCTCTGCCTGGCATCATTTGGGGGAGATAATCTCTACCCCAAGCAGTTAGAAGTCAGGGAAATGGAAACACATCAGATGATTGTCCCCGTGAGAGGACAAGTTCTTCCTCTAGACTTCCAGAGAGAGTGCAGCATTGGCTTCAGTGGGGATTTTACTTGATTCGTCTCCACGTCCATCTGAGATAGATCTCTCCATTTCAGTCCTCTAATTCTGCCTGAGAAGTGGAGAAATGTGGGCGTCCATATGCTTTTTAAAATAAATCACTTTCTGGCAAAGTGTGCTGAGAAATGAATCATTTTTACTACCATTCCAACTCCCTCCACTTCTCCAAAATGCACATTTAATAACAAAGTCAGAGATCTCCACCCTCAATTTTTTGTAGCTCAAGCTCACGGAATTGAAATGCTCTCTTGATTCCAATGTATTTGCAAATGCACCGTCTTTGCCTACTTCATCTTTTGTATAATACACTGCCCTCTGAGACATGAGAACAGGAGTCCTCATCTACTTTTGGGTTCTAAGGGCAGAAATCAGCGTACTGCATTTGGTGGTTTTTTTACGTGTATGTTGTTTCCGTGTCCTGACTGTTTTCTGTTTCTCTTGGGTGGGGCTCCCTCCAGGACCCTGGCAGAAAGACAAGCTCGGTGCGTGGCTGTGCTCAGGGTCAGAGAGAGCTCCACTGTAGCTCATGTTCACTGCCACTAAATTTTGGCTAAATCACAAGACCAGGACCATAATGGGAAGACATAAAAGAGGCCCACAAAACACTCACAATTTTGGGGTTTTATTTAGGACATAAAAGAAATATTTATTGCAGTCCTACACATAGTAAATATCTCTTGCAATTTGCATCATCACTTTGCAACTTATACCATATTTTAGAAATGGAAATGGCCCATAAAGGCCCCAACCCTTCCGCGATGAATGTGTCAACATAGCTCAGTGCCTTGGAAGTGGAATGAAGTTTGCTCTGCCCTTGCCCTACAGCCGTGGGCGCTTGCAGCCTGGCAGTAAATTGCTCCTCATCCTGGCTCATTCCATCCACTCTTCCTCCGCCAACTGGGACTTCAACAGCCAAGACAATTTCTCAGAAAGGCAGGACAGCAGACCCAGGGTACCAACCAAGGGAACTGCTGTCCAGTGGGGTCACTCGGCTGCCTGGGATCCAGGAGAGGTCACCAAGCTGCCTGGACTCCTGTGGGGTCATTTGGCTGCCTGGATTCCCTGCCTCCACCTCATCTCCCTCTGTGACGGTCAAACAACGGGGTCGCACCTGGCCATTTAGCACAACAGATACCGAGCACTGACGCACGCCAGAGCCTGTTATGTTCTGGGGTCAGACACGGAGCTGACTTGGCTCCTGCCCTTGAAGAGTGTAAAGCAGAGCAAAAGCAGGTGTGAGCACCGGGCCATCCTAGCTCAGCCTGTCCAGCCTGTGGCGGTGGGACACCAGCAGCCACGCAGCTCAGCAGTGCAAAGGCCGGCCCCCTGCCAAGCAGTTCTCGAAGCGATCAGGTGTTAACTTAGGTCATCCTCATGCACACCAGTGGCACAGTCAAGGGGACTGCCCCTTTATATATACAGGCAGAATGAGACACAGAGAGGCAGTGATTGCTCAGGCTGAGACACAGACAGGCTGCCTCGAGGACCTGCGCGTCCGGCCACTGCTCTCGGCCCCACAGCAATAATATGAGAGGCACAATCCCCAGAGAGAGTTTTCTATGCACAGGCACTGGCTGTGTCGATCCACAGTCGTCAGTCCCCTCCTCCAGCATTTATGATGCTCTGGGGGCCATTCATATGCCCCACTGAGGCTTAGACAGGAGAAGTGACTCACCTAGAACCACCCATGTTAAACCTCAGTTTCCCCCAGAGCCCACGGATGAGTCAGAGGGGTTTAGAAATGGAGCCTGTGAGGTCAGAGAGCGCTGATGGTTCTCAGGGGTGCTGGCGTAAGTTCTTTAAACTTTTGGAAGCTCAGATTCTTCTCCCATTGGAAAGGGTGCCCGTGTTAAGGGGGCTGCAGGAGCAGGTGAGGAGTTTACTGTGGAGATGGCTGGTGCAGGATGGGGTCTGCAGTGCTGTGCACCACGTGGAAATCCTGTCCCCCAAGGGGTCATCTTAGAAGGGAACCAGGCTCTGGGCAGTGCTGGTCACCACTTGGAAACTTGTCCTCCAAGGCATCACCATCACCTGGGAAGGGACCGAGGCTCTGGACAGGGCTGAGTACTGCGTGAGAAACTCATCCCCTAAGGGATCATCATCTTCACCTGGGAAGGGACCTGAGCTCTGGGCAGTGCTGGGGACTATGTGGAAAGCTTGTCCCCCAGTGCATTGTCATCACTCGGGAAGGGACTGGGACTCCAGTTCCACAGTCTAGGTGCAGCTGGCACCACTGGCGCCGGGAGGCACAAGGAGTGCAGTGATGGGGCAAGACAGAGGGGAGTGGACAAAAGGCCCCCCCAGGTGCTGGGATGAGGAGCTGGGACCCTTGGGACACTTCTGTCTCTTTCTGTCTCCAAGACTGCAACCTGGAGGACACAGCTGAGCTGCGTGGATGCGGACGCTGTCATCCTAGAGCAGAGCAGGTGCCCGGCCCAGAGGACAGGTATACCGATGCTCCTCATCCTGGTTCATTCCGCCCACTGTCTCCCCCAGAGCCTTTCCAGCCTCCATTTTGCTCTGGGCACTGCTACAATAACCCACCCAGGACCCCGTGCTCTAGGCTTCCCCAGGCATGGCTGGTACCCAGGGCCTGTGGAGGGGATGGGGGATGGGGAGCCAGCCTCAGCCAGCCTGAGTGGAGAGGAGAGGGGACTGTCTTCACACCATGATTGCTGCATTTAATTGCCCCTGCAGTGGTATTATTATAACCCTATTTTCTTATTTTTCAGGCTGAGATAGGATAGAAAATGTATAACCTGATTATGCACCGTATAACGTATTAAGCCAGGAAGGTCTTATAATTAAAACATTTAGAAAGAACTATCCAGGGAGGTAGTTAAAATCTGTTTAAATCCTTATCAAATAATGAACATATCTTCAGAAAAAAAATCAGCCTCTTAGCTATGTGTTCACCTCCATGATCATCTGTGGTTTTAACATGAGGCTAGAGACATATTTACATGAAAATATTCAGGGTTTAAGAGTCCTTTTCAGGCACAGTTGCACAACCAGACTGGGCACAGCGTGGCTCCGAAAGGCTCTCTAACCGTGTGGAGGTGGGTGGCTCCACCGGGCCTGGAATCCCTGTCCACCGTGTCCCCACCCAACACCCTCCCAGCAGCAGGTACTGCTTCCTCCCCTTCTGGACTCAGTCTCATGCCAAGGCAAAAATGGGAGTGCCAGCCCATGGAGCAAGGTTAGAGCTGCCCTGTCCTTGGGTCCCCTTTGGGCTTTTGGGTGCCATTTCAGCTTCTTCCCATGGACTTCCTTGCTCACCCTGGGGGCACCTGTCACAGCCAGTCCTGCCTCCTTGCTGCCTTGGTTCCATGCATCAATGTACCTGTCCTCTGGGCCAGGCACCTGCTCCACTCCGGGATGAGAGCATCCGCATCTACACAGCTCAGCTGTGTCGTCCAGGCTGCAGGCCTGGAGTTGAAAAGAGACAGATGCGTCCCAGGGGGCCTTTTGTCCACTCCCATCTGTCTTCCCTCATCACTGCCTGCCCCGTGCCTTCTGGCTCCAGTGACGCCAACTACACCTAGATCGTGGAACTGGCCTCAGCAGTGGCACAGGCTCAGCCTCCTGTAATAGATCCCTCCTCACCACTCCCAAAGATGCAGCCTCCATGGGGGAGTCCTGACTCACACAACTGTCCCACACGACAGGTCTCAGACTTCTTCTGTGTCAGAGAAACAGTGCAAGGACAGAGAGCTTGCACCTGCTGCTTAGAAGGCTCAGCACCTGGCACACCCACAGGTCCGCCCCTGGCTGCTCATTCGCGATGCCTGGTTCTACAGATCAATCCCAGCTCCCCGGCCATACAAGTTGCTGGTCCCTTCCTGCCCTCCCCAGGCCGGTACAGAGGAGACCCCACCTTTCTGTCCAACCTCCACCGAAGCCTGCTCTCCAGAGATACCCCAGAGCCAGGCTGCCCAACTTCTCCCTGCCTTTTCCTGCAAGGCCTTTGGGAAATACTCCCTCAGCTGACTCATGATGCAGGGCCTGCAGAGAAGTTTTTGTTTTAGTTTGTTTAGTCCATCCCCTGGCTCTGTAGATGCAACCCGGAGAGCTGGAGTGACCCTCATGGGCAGAAGTGGGGTGCAGAGGGGTGGAAGGGCCATCCTAGGCAGAATCTGGGAGCAGTTCAGGCCCCCGGTTCGGCCGTTGTCCTCAGCTCTGCATCCTGAGCTCCATGTGGAGCGGCTTTGGAAAGGGCCAGCCAGGCATCGCACAGGGGCCCAAGTGGACATCCCAGTGGGAACTGCATCCCGGTGGAAGCTGCATCCTGGTGGGAACTGCCACCCAGTGGGAACTGCCACCCAGTGGGAACTGCATCCCAGTGGGACCTGCATCCCAGTGGGACCTGCATCCCGGTGGGAACTGCACGTTGGGCACTGTCTTCTAGCCTCCTCCAAGTGTCAATGGGGGAAGAAAATAAAGTCATTTCAAAAGGACTTGTTTAATGCACAGAAATAGAGGAAGCCTGCTTATCTCTTTAGGTGTTTCATAAACTGATCACCTTTTCAGCTATGATGCACCAACAGAGAGGACATTTAGGAGCAAAGACAAAGGGAGGGGAGGGGACGCCCCCAGGCTGAGCACTGGCCATTCACGGGGACCTGGATTTGGAGAGGCTGCATTTCCAGTGGGTTCTGACTACCTCTAGGTTCCTTAGCTAGGGAACTAACTGAGCTTGGAGAATTAATCAGGCCATGATTAGCTGGGTGGGCAATAACTCACCCTGGTCCATGAGCAAAAATGCGGCTGCGCCCAGTGCATGGAGGCCTAAGGCTGCACGGGGACCCAGACTCGGGAGCCTGGACCCAGGGGCGCCCAGTGCACAGAGGCTTAAGGCTGCACGGAGACCCAGACTCGGGAGCCTGGACCCGGGTGCGCCCAGTGCATGGAGGTCTAAGGCTGCCCGGAGACCCAGACTCAGGAGCCCAGACCTGGGGGGTGTCAGGCTGACACTCTGAAGGTCAGCGATTGACCTTGACCTGCAGAAGACCTAGACTATGTCACTATTGCATCTGAAATCTTTATCCTTAGTTTTTCTGAACAACTCTTTGATTTACTCAGTGGGACATTGGCCTGGGAGGAGTGAGGGCCTTGGAGGATTTCCATGATAGAATTTCTCAAACACGTAGAAGTGGAGAGAAAATGTAATGACCTGGGTTCTCACATCAGGGGCTGCCAGACTCTGGGTTCTGTCACTGTCTTACCCCTCCCAGCCCCAGGCTCCCAGCCCCCATGCCCTGAGCACCCCAGAGTTGGCCACCAAAGACAAGGGCTCTGAGCTAAGACAGAGCCATCACCCACCCGATGACAGGGAGGAGTCCTCATTAAGGATTTCCCCTCAAGTTCACACCCTTGCGGGAGTCTCCAGGGGAAGAAGTCCCTGCCCCTGGCTCATCCCAGTTGTGCCTCTGAGGGACACGGCAGAAAGAGCAAGGTCCCCATAGCCAAACACCCCTGCACAGCTGGGTTTGAGGAATGGCTCAGGGAGCTTGGGACCAGACTTCATCTTTGCTCAAATAAGTGTTCATGAGTTCCCTGTGAGAACAGGTGATGTCACGTGAGAAGCAGTTGAAGCTTGCATTCCGTCCAAACCACATCTCCCCCAGCAGCCTCCACCTCTTGGAGGGCCACAGAAAACCAGCACACTGGGCACACCTCATCTGCCATGAACTGACTGGTGTCACATTTCTTTTCATTTCCAGCATTGTTTGCCTGGTTGTTTAGGTTGTCACTATGCTGGGCAGACTGGTTTCCATCCAGGTAAAACTAATTTGGAGCCCACACCTGCCTCCCTCTTGGTGAGACAGATTTCAGCCACGTGCGAAGTCAGCTGGTCCGTCTGGGTCCAGCCTCCCGCGGATCAGCCGGTTTCTTGGTCAGCAAAGTTTCTCCTTCCCACCCTCCAACCACGCAGTGTGGACCAGCCTTCCTATCGTTTTCTGGAGTTTAGAATCAGCTGCCCCAAATATAAAACGTAATGAAGGCCCAATAACAAGGTTTTACAGCTTTACTGCTTCGGAAGTTTACACATTTACAGCTTTGGAAAAGTGTATTGATACCCTGCAGAGCTGTTGCACAAAATATCAATGAGTTGAAAGTAAGTTCTTTTTTTCCTTTTATTTTTCTTTGCAAGAGACACACATTATGTACACATTATGACCTTGACACACATTATGACCTTGCTTGGTTAGAGAGAAGTCAGAAGGCAGGAACGGAACCCAGCCCAGAAGCCCCTGGGACCAGGAGCTTGCGTCGTGACCGGGGTTTGGCTGGGAGTGAGATTCCTGGCAGCTAGGGTTCCCCGAGTGTCCCCGTGACAAGACCTGCCCTGAGCACCTTGGGAACAGGACACGTGGCTGGCTCCGGGGATCCCATGGGCCAGTGCTGTCAGGGTTGTCAGGTTGGCAGGGGAAGGGGAGCACCAGAATCAGAGTCTAGTTCCAGCTTTGTTGGGGGGAACACCGGAATCAGAGTCCAGTTAGAGTCCAGTTTCAGCTTTGGGGAGGGGGAGCACCGGAATCAGAATCCAGTTCCAGCTTTGGGAATCAGAGCCCAGTTCCAGCTTTGGGAATCAGAGCCCAGTTCCAGCTTTGGGGATCAGAGTCCAGTTCCAGCTTTGGGGAGGGGGAGCACCGGAATCAGAGCCCAGTTCCAGCTTTGGGAATCAGAGCCCAGTTGTGTCCATGTATGTACATGTGCATGTCTCTGTGTGTGTGTGTGTTTATGTAGATGTATGTGTGTGTATGTGTGTGTTTATGTAGATGTATGTGTGTGTATGTGTGTGTTTATGTAGATGTATGTGTGTGTATGTGTGTGCAGGTATGTCTGTACGTATGTGTTTGTGTATGTGTTTAGGCATGCATGTACATGTGCATGTGTGTGTGTATGTGTGTTTAGATATGTGTATGTGTGTATATCTGTGTGCAGGTATGTGTGTACATGTGCATATGTGTACAAGTGTGTGTTTATATAGATACGTGTGTGCAGGAGTGTGTGAGTACATGTGCATGTGTGTGTCTTCAGGTATGTATGTGCATGTGCATGAGTGTGTGTTTATGTAGATGTGTGTGTGCAGGTAAGTATGTGCATGTGTGTATGTGTGTGCATGTGTATGTGTGTATATGTGTATATGTGTGTGTTCAGGTATGTGTGTACATGTCTGTGTGTGTATTTGTGTGTGTATATTTATGTATATATGTGTTTATGTATATATGTGTGTACAGCTATGTGTGTACATGGGCATGTGTGTATGTATGTGCATGTGTATGTGTGTATATGTGTGTGTTCAGGTATGTGTGTACATGTGCGTGTGTGTATGTGTGTGTGTGTGTATGTTTATGTATGTGCATTTGTGTATATATGTGTGTACAACTATATGTGTACATGGGCATGTGTGTATGTGTGTGCATGTGTGTTTATGTAGATATGTGTGTGGATTTGTATATGTAAATACATGTGTATATGCGCATGTGCATATGTGTGTATTTGTGTGTGTGTGTGTGTACTGGGTGGCAAGGGGAACAGCTCCATATGGTGGATGACCTGTCCACACTCAGATGCCAGGTTCCGCTTCTAGGTCACAGCATGCCAAGATTTGAAGTTTTTTGACTATGGGAAAAACAGACCCCTGGACGTGTGTTTATTCAACAAGTGACACACTACACACCGCTTCTGCCTACTCTGCAAAATGCAAAAGTTCGATAATTTGGAGTATAGATATATTAAATGCATAATCTCTTTTTGAAATAATAATTTTATTTTGCTATAAAAATTTTTATTGAGCACATAAACCTCAACATCACGTAGCTGTTGTGTAAATGGAGTCGTGAGCATGTAGGTTAGTGTGAACAATATTACAAGCATATTTCAGAGGAATATGGCTTAGAGAAGGGGATGCTTTTGAAGAGCCTCTAATTGGGGATTGAAGACCAGCCACAGGATTAGAGGCAGTAAGGGCTTGCTGACGGGAGTGGGCCAGGGGCTGGGGCTGGGAGGCTTGGCCTATGGCTGGTGAGGGTAGTTTCGAAGAGGCCATGAAGCCCTCTGCATTCATTTTCAACAGCATCTTCTCAAAGAACCGGGCGCCCTGCCAGTCCGAGTCAGCCTCTGCCGCAGACACTCACTCCTCTGCAGGATTCTGTCCTTCCAAGCCAAATTGTCCCTGACTCACCTTTCATATCCATGATTAAATAAATGTGCACGATTTTTCTTTCTTACCTAGTGTCTACTTAGAAAATGTTATAAACCTATAGAAAAGTTGACAAGTCATAAAATGAACCCTCACAGGCCCTCAGCTTCATGCTTTTTAACATTGTTACATTTGTGCACTCTATACATGTCCATAAGTACATACAAGCGTGCACACACATGTACATTTTCGTGAAGACGTGTGAAAGTGAGTGTAAGACATCGTGACATTTTACCCTCGAATACGTCATCATCAGCATGCATCTCCGATAAGAAAGGCCCTTGCCCACCCAGCCAGAATACCATTGTCACAGCAAAGACTCTTTAAAAAACTCAACAACAGCATCTAAATAGTTCGCATTCCAGTTTCATCTATTTTTTTTTTTTTAACAATTACTTTTATGCTTTTTCTCCCAGGAGCCAATCAAGTTTTACCCACTGCATTTGCTTGCCAGGTTTCCATGGACATTTTAAAATCAGAACCTCCCTCCCACACACACTTCCCCCATTTCCGTTGTTTTCCTGACATTGGTTCTTTGGCTCTCCAGCCCAGCATTGGGGATTGTCAGCTTCTCTTGAGGTGACTCACTCCAGGCCGGCCCTTCTGCCCTGGACGCCCCCGCCGGTGCTGGACTCCTCTCATCACTCCCCATTGAGAAGGGCCTGGCCTGGCCTGTCCCAGTGCTGGCTGCGTGAAGCAGGACCACTGCTGCTGGTGTGGGGCCACCCCTCCTTGCTCCTCCTCCATGCCTCCTCCTGGCGCCATCCCAGGGCACTGTGGCTCTCGTACCCACCCTGCTAAGTGGCTCTCCAGGTTATTCCCAGCACTTTGCTAACATAGAGCACTGCTGCGAGGAGTACACTTGTATGTGCTGGTTGATGTTTGGAGACATTCACCTGTAAGGGAAATTCTTGGACATGCAGCTCTAGGTCAAGGGCAGGTGCTTACACTACCTCCTTAGAAGCCTTCTCATTCCCCTCCACAATGCAGTAACACTCCTGCTCCAACCAGCACTGCGTGGGGCGGCTTCCCCCAGCCTTGCCCATGGAGTGCTGCCAGCTGTAAACTCAGCATCGATCTGAGAGGTGAGAAACAGCAGCAGCAAGCAGCTTTCACGTGTTCTTCCATCGTGAGTGGCGTTGTAAATATTTCTTCACAGTTCGATGTTTGTCTTTAGGATTTGCTTATAGTCATTTTTACTATATAATTTAAAAAGCATATCATTGCATTTATCAACCTTTTTTATTGTTTCTAAATGTTGAATCTTAATTAGAAAAGCTTTTCACCTGTTCAGGTTAAAAAGGAATTCACCCATAATTTTGCCTAATGTGTGTGTGTATATAATTCATGTATATTTTACATTTTACTTTTTGTCCAGCGAATAGTGTGAGTCGTGGATCCAATTTTCCAAGAGAATGTCAAGATTTTCTAATGTGAATTTTTACAAGTTAATATTTTCCTCGGACATTTCAGAGATGTCCTCTTTAATAATATGCCCAACTTCCACATGTGTTTGGGTTTATTTATGGATTTCTACAAATTATTTTTATTTATTTCTTCTGCTGGTCAGGTGGTTCTTGTCCCACTAATACACTGTTTTAATCACAAAAGCTTTATCGTATTTTTATGTCTAGTAACTTTACCATTGTTTTAAAACATTTTTTAAAGATACTTTGCATTTGTTTTCATAAGAAATTTAAAATATACCTGTTTGGTTTCAGAAAAGAAAACTTATTAACACTTTTATTGGTATTACATGAAATATTTACATTAACCCCCCCAAACTAGTATCTTTATTATTTTATTTCATTTTATTTATTTATTTATTCATTCATTTTGAAACAAAATCTCGCTCTGTTGGCCAGGCTAGAGTTCAGTGGCATAATCTCAGTTTACCGCCACCTCCATCTCCTGGGCTCAAGCAATTCTCCTGCCTCAGTCTTCCGAGTAGCTGAGATTACAGGTGTGTGCCACCATGTCTGACTAATTTTTGTATTGTTAGTAAAGATGGGGTTTCACCATGTTGGCCAGGCTGGTCTCAAACTCCTGACCTTAGGTGATCTACCCGCCTCAGCCTCTTTTCAAAGTGTTGGGATTACAGGCGTGAGCCACCGTGCCCACCCAAATTTTAAATAGTCCTATCCAACAATAGGAGATGCCCCTCCATCCAGGGAAATCCAAATTTTTAGGAATATTTAAGAATTTTTCTCATGTAAACGTACAGTTTTTTAAAACTTGCTTTTATGTATTTTTCTTTTTATTGCTATTTGTGTTTTCTTACCCACTATATCATCTACTTGGTCATTGTTTGTATATATAAATACTTTTTATTATTATGTTAATTTTATATCCTGATACTTCACTAATTTTTTATATTTGTTTTGCTTTTGTGTGGTTCCGTTCCAGTGTTAGTTATTTGTTTTATCCTTTTTTCTCTTGGGTTTTCAAGAGATACACTCGTATCACCTGCAAACAGAAAGGGTTTACATCCGGTTCCTCTTCTGCGTCTACCCGTCTGATTGCACGGGCTGACGCCTCCACTGCACCCGCCAAGCTGGAGATGACTAGGACCTCATCTTACTGTAATAGGTTTTCCTGTTCAGTAGGAGCTTAGCTTTGGGGCTGAGATTTGTTTGTTTGTTTGTTTTAATGCCAAAGACATTACCATAAATTCCTTTTTAACTAAGCATTTTTGTTGCTGTTTTAATCAGGAAAGGGTGCTGGAATTTGGAGAAGTCACAAATAAAGCATTAATCTTTGATCAGGGCTGTCCCAGGCCTGTCCAGAAACTGACCATGGAGACACTCCCCCGGCAGCTCCATTCCTTGGAGAACAGAGGGTGAGATGGAAATGAGCGCCGTGTCCGTCTTACCTGTGGAGGCAGGTGCTGCGCCCGCCTGGCAGAGGGGCAGGTGCTCCGCGGACGCTGTGTTTCTGCTTTCAGGTGAGAACTCGTCATGAAGATGCTGCGGGCACTGCACCACGCCTTGCACCCTCCTACAACATGGGGAAAACAGGGGATTCTAGGCAGCACTATCTCTGCCTGAGTTTGCGTGCCGGCAGAATTCAGCGATGGGTTATGTTATTAATTTCTAGACTTAATGCTATGTGCAGTCCTTTATATGACAAGCTCTTCTTGGACCCCA
This sequence comes from Macaca fascicularis, assembly GCF_037993035.2. Taxonomy (NCBI): domain Eukaryota; kingdom Metazoa; phylum Chordata; class Mammalia; order Primates; family Cercopithecidae; genus Macaca; species Macaca fascicularis. The sequence goes on along the minus strand of NC_088383.1, from coordinate 140,052,651 downwards.
GCGTTCTTAAAGCAGTACCTGGGGGTGAGATTGGTATGGGAGCTGATCCATAGCTTATCCCCCGTCAGCCCACACACCTCTCCTCCTGTCCTGATGTTCTGGGGCTGTGAGCCCCTGGGGGAGCTTTTGAGAAGCAGCATTGTGTCTGCCCATCTCTCCCCATCCACCACAAGCCCGACGTGAAGGGGCCTCCTGTGCCCTAACCCTGCTGTCCCGACACAGCCCCTGGCAAGGGATTTTACTGGAAGGAGGGTCAGGACGCTCCGTGTGGCTGTTGTCAGGGACTCACCTTGGCGAAACCTCAAGGTTGACTCAGAGGCTCTATAGAGGTTTAGGCTAGAATTGCAGATGCAGAGAACAGCCCGTTCGAATGAGCCCACAAAGCTGACTTGCCCGCAGGCCATCCATTTATTGAACACACTTTCCAAGGACATGGCCTCCCACTGCCCAGACACTCCCTCTCACGGCAAGGATGCCAGGGAGTCCCCGCATCTGCCACAGAAGAGTTCTTGGTGGGTGTGGGGTGAGGGCAGAAACCACTGGGGATCCGAGAGGTCTCCGGGGAGCTGCTGTTGGCTTGTGCATCATGGCCTGTGTGGGATGGCAAACACACCTCCCACCTCATTGCTGGAGAATCAAACAAGATAATGGATGCGGGCATCATTTGTAAGCAGGAAAGATCTGGGTTATACAAGGAAATTTACTTTTTATTCATCCATTGAGTATTTATTGGGTACATTTCGTATGCCAGTAATCGTGGATCACAAACTGAACAGGAGTCATGGACCCTGCCCCATGGAGTTTAAAGTCAAATTCTGTTTTATTTTCAGTTGTTTACACACAAGGGCAGAGAATCACTCTTACTCATTTCTGTGTTTCTGTAAAAGCGTTTGCATTTAAAATTCTCCACAATTTTTTTTTACATTGAATAATCACTGGTCAACCCTGAATTTTCCTTCGGTGAACCAAACTGAGGAAGTGCACAGAATACAGTATCTCTGAGTTATTATTATTATTATTATTATTATTATTTGGACAGAGTCTTGCTATGTCACCCAGGCTGGAGTGCAATAGCATAGCATCAGCTCACTGCAACCTCCGCCTCCTGGGTTCAAGCAATTCTCCTGTCTCTAAATTATTTTTAAATAAGCAACCTTTTTTTCCTGCATTTTCAGCAGCTTTGATTTTATCATGTTAGTGATATTGCTGGAAGACAGAACACAGATAAGCTGTATATGTCACTGTCGACTTCTAAAAAGAGTGTGTTAGGCCGGGCGCGGTGGCTCACGCCTGTAATCCCAGCACTTTGGGAGGCTGAGGTGGGCAGATCACGAGGTCAAGAGATCGAGACCATCCTGGCTAACACAGTGAAACCCCATCTCTACTAAAAATACAAAAAATTAGCCAGGCATGGTGGCAGGCGCCTATAATCCCAGCTACTCAGGGAGCTGAGGCAGGAGAATGGCGTGAACCCGGGAGGCAGAGCTTGCTGGGAGCCAAGATTGCGCCATTGCACTCCAGCCTGGGCAACAGAGCAAGACTCCATCTCAAAAAAAAAAAAAAAAAAAAAAAAAAAAAGAGTGTGTGTCCAGATTTCTTGATGAGAAACAACACTTGGAGATTTCTCAGGGTGATTTCCTCATCTGCCCGTATTTGTATTTGTTACTCTTTGTTATTACAAATAACATTTTCACAACCTTATTTGCTTATACAGGTTCATCCATCATTGCACTGCTTGGATTAAGAAAAATGCTGTAAATTATTATTCTAGTCATGGACATACATTTTCTAAGTGAAACAAGTGTTTCTGGTGCCCTGAGTTCCTGCAATCTCCCAGGATAGAAATCAAGAGAGACTAGTGAAAAGTTTATTTAGCTTGTGCACAGTGGAGTCAGCACTGCAGAAGGGAAGGACGGGCTGCTCTCTGAAAGCAGCGTGGGAGTTCATTTTATAGGACTCTCCTATAGGGAAGGGAGACATCAGAACATGTAGAGAAGGATCCTTTTCAGCACCTGGGCAAGGATTTAATACACTTCTGTATACACTGCATGTAGCATGCGTACTTTAAATCTGCACCTCTGGGTGTGACTTTTAGCATTACAATGAGGAAGGGATAACTATAGGTTGAGTTTGAGTCCTAATGGAAGCAGGAACTTGTGGTTAACAGTGTGTTGGGTCTTTTGTTGCTGACTGGCTGAAAGTTAGATAAGCTAGAGCTTGAGTAAGGGGCTTTTGTTCTTCTTCTCTAGACCAGATCACAACAGGAGGCCAGCCAGCCTGCTTCACAGGGAGCAAAAGAGTTTCCCAGCACACACGATTCTCACATCTGGATAGAGTCCATCCTGGAAACTGGGATTTTCAAACTTGGTTCCATAGAATAAAGAAGGTTCCTGTTCTCATAAAGAAGATATCCACATACTCTCCGTGGCTCTGGAGGGCACATGTCTGGGTGGGTGGAGGTAGCCCCAGAGCAGTAGAGAAGACCCAAGCACTGTGAGAGCTGCCAAAGACAGAGCGGGTCACTTGGCCGGCAGAAAGCCAGCAGGGTGGCCAGCAACAGCTGAAGCCTCGTGTTAAGTGTTATTTAAGAGTCGATCTGGATGGCCTTTAAGGTTTGTTTTGTCTCAAACGTTCCATTCCCACATAGTTGCAAGTCAGGTATAAGGAAGCAACTGCAGTTAGGAGGGAGTGAAGCTCTTTCTTTTCTTTCTTTCATAGATGCCCACAGGACGATTGCTTAGGCTGGGGAGAATGTGTATTTGAATAATGAACCAGTTAGAATAGCTGAGACAGTTAAGAAAAACGTCTTAAAATGTTGTAACCCTGTGGTAGCTGGAATAGTGTAAAATAGACCCAGCTACCTGAAGGAGCATCCTTTTTTTTCTGTTTTTTGAGATGGAGTCTCATTCTGTCACCCAGGCTGGAGTGCAGTGGTATGATCTTGGCTCACTGCAACCTCCACCTCCCAAGTTCAAGTGATTCTCCTGCCTCAGCCACCCAAGTAGCTGGGATTACAGGCACACGCCACCACATCCAGCTAATTTTGGTACTTTTAATAGAGACGAGGTTTCCCCATGTTGCCCAGGCTGGTCTTGAACTCCAGACCTCAAGCGATCCACCTGCCTCAGCCTCCCAAAGTGCTGAGATTACAGGCATGAGCCGCCGCTCCCGGCTGGAGCATAATATTCTATCAGAGAACTATAAATCAATTAGGAGGAGATACATTAGTCAGTGTAATACGTCAGTAAATGCTGTTATTAAAAAGGGGGTGGCTTGGGGTCCTCACACCACATTATTACACCAAAATGAAAGTCCCATGGCACTAAGTGCAGAAGCACAGGAGAGAGGAGGAAAGAAAATAGCAATATAAGACCATTAGGAGGTTATTAGCTGATATATGGATGGTAAGAATGTTGGGTTTGATTTTTGTTTGTTTATTTCTTTGAAGTACATGAACAATAAAATAGATCACAGGAAAATTATTGTCTTCTGGATATAATTAAGTGGATCCTTAAAACATCACTTCAAAAACATATTAAAAGATTTACAACCCAGGGGCCAGGCTTAGGAAAGAGGACTTAAATGAACATTCTCAATAAAAGCATTAATTGGCATAAATAAGGGTTAATTTCCTAAGTGACAAAAACTCAAGCGAAATCAATAAATTAAAAGCATTTTGTTTTTCTTAACAGAAAAGGAACTGAAGGAAATGAGTAGGTTATTTACAAAGAGATTATCAACAAACATAAAAATTATTCAAATTTTCTGGCAATTAGGAGAGACACTTTATCATGATAGTAACATACTTGCTACTTATTAAATTAGAAAACTTTAAAGTAATGATAATAGCCATGACCCATTAGGGAGAAGGGAAGCAAAGCTCCTGCTACTTGTGGATGGTTAATTGCCTCAGACTCTCTTGACTTGCATAATTAGATTCCACAGTTATGTTTCTTTGTATCTCTTCTAAGGAAACAGCCGTATCAACCATCAAAGTCTTCTTTGCAAAGGTGCTCATCAGAATATTATCCATAATAGTGAAAAAATGCAAAAATCTTATGTCCAACACTAGGGAAATAATTACAGCGTGCTATATCACACAATAGATAATTACATGCCCATTAAAATGCTTCTCTAAAATTGTCAATGACTTGTAGAAAATTTTACAGCACAATATTAAGTGAAAAAAGTCAGGATATAAAATTGCACATGCAGTATAATCTCAATTATGTAAATATATGTGCATAAGACTAGAAGAAAATGCAGATGGATTTAACAGTGCTTACCCCTGGGTTACAGCATTATAGATCTTTAAAACATGGTTCTTCTTTATACTTTCACATGAGTATGTATCACTTTCCAAAAATAATAGTAATGACAAAGAAACCAGTAAGAGTTCTTTAAAATAAAGAGGTAAAGTGGGGATCTCCAAGCTAGAGCTTCAAGACCCCAACACTGTGGTGTAAATCACATCCACCAGAACCGCAGCCTTCAGCAGCCTCTGCAAAAATCAAAGATTTCCATTCTGCCTCCTATTGATTACAGGAACATCTCATTATACATCATTACACAGGTATAGATCTTCGCTTCTTTCAGTCTATTTTTTTCTTTCATGGTTTATTGTTATTCTGTTTATTTTATGCTGATGATGGAATCACCGTTTTGTTTTAGGTTCTTCCTTAGAAATTAAGTATCTACCCCTGGGGAAGATTCAGCTGCCGGAGGGTCTGGAAGGGGCAGTTTTGGAGGGAAGGACGGACTCACCGCTGTCCCTCCGGGGCTGCCTCTCTGTCTCTCTGCTAAGATCGGGCTCTGCTTTCCAAAGCGCCTGGCGGTGCCCAGGTGCCTTCAGAGGAGTGGTGGCCACAGGCTCCCCTGAGAAGATCCATCCGGCAGGATGATGAGAGCCTGGGAGGAGGACAGGAGGTTGAGCAGAAGCCGGGAAGGAGCAGAGGCCCCAGGGTAGATCCTGACCTAGGGCTTGAAGTGGGGGTGGGGAGGACGATGGCCTAGAATCTCATTTTCTGCCTGTGATTTAAAATGGATAAAAATACCACAAAGATTAATTCAGGTAATAAATAGGAAACTGTTTTGTAACCTCCAAAATGCTGCTGCTAGGATACCAGATGGTGGCCTTGTGATTCCAGCGAGAACAAAACAAGTGCACCCTGTGCCCACCAAGTCTCTATATCCAATGCTGCCTGCAACACACGCCTTGCATGAGGGATGCTGGGCCCTGGTTGCAACATCTGTCCTGCACAGAGGGAGGGGTCTTTGGGTATGGCGGCCCCTGCGTTACACCTACAGAAAGGCGGCTCTTGGGGAAGGGGCTTGGGTGCCAGTTCCTGAAGGGCCAGCTCTTGTCACTAAGCCCCTGAGCCCTTCGAGGAGGCCCAGGCTTGTGGGAGCTGGGGCTGCCGTGGTGGGAGATTAGAGCTGAGCCCCTGGGTCTGCCCCTCTTTGGAAACCCTCCTGCTGGGACTCCGTGCCCCTCCTTTGTCTGGGATGCCTCAGGGACCTGCCATGGCCCTCGACTCTGTCTCAGCAGGAAGAAGGAGGGCACTGGGGCTGGGCACAGGAGTCAGGGCTTCCAGGGCTGTGGTTTGCACCATGGACCTGGGAGGCAGGGAACTGTGCCCGTTTAGACCCACAGGCAGGCTCAGGCTCACAGGGCCTTGCATGCTTCACACAGGATGCCTCCTCCCTGAACATCCACCGACAGCAAAGAATCAGTCCCCAGCCCCAGGGCACAGCCTCAGCTGGCCACAGTAGTGCTGTCTGGCTCCAGGGATCTGGACAGTGGCCTCTGGCCTGCCTGCCTGCCTGCCTGCCTGCCTTCCTTCCTTCCTTCCTTCCTTCCTTCCTTCCTTCCTTCCTCCCTCCCTCCCTCCCTCCCTCCCTTCCTTCCTTCCGGCTCCAGGGATCTGGACAGTGGCCTCTGGCCTGCCTGCCTGCCTTCTTTCCTTCCTTCCTTCCTTCCTTCCTTCCTTCCTTCCTTCCTTCCTTCCTTCCTTCCTTCCTTCCGAGAACACTGCAAACGCTCCTGCCTGGAGTCCAGACACCAGCTACTGGAGGCTCTCACCTGAAGGCTCTCACCTGGAAACTCACCTGGGAACTCACCTGGAAACTCACCTGGAGTCTCTCACCTGGAGTCTCTCACCTGAAGACCCTCTCCTGGAAGCCCTTCCTTGGAACCCCTCCCTGATGACTGCTGAGTCCGGAGCCAGAGTGAGGTTTGTTCACAGGTATTTGCCTTCAGGGACGCACTTTGAGGTAGCAAGGAGGTGAGCGGAATGCCCTGAACATGGCGACGAGGACATGTGCAGTCCCGGGGGTAATCTGGGAAAGTTTTCTAAGTAGGGTGGTGTTTGAACTGGGCTTCAGGGTGCATGTAGGAGTTTTACAGGTGTAGAGAAAGAAGGCCAAGGAGTTCCAGGCCGAGGAGGCCACATGGGCAGGGAAGTGAGTTGCTTCAGGACACGCAAGGTGGGAGCACAAGGCTCGGACAGAGGCCTCCGAGATGGAGGAGAAGGCATCCGGCGTGCCCTGGGGTCATGGTGGCAGCTCGGGGTGGGGGCTTTGCGGCTGTATGTCCAGCGCGCCCGCTGTTTCTCCTTTCCTAAGGAATACCTGTACTCCCAGCTGCCGTCTTCCTTCATCTCAACTCTGAGAGAGGGTGTCCCAAGCTGCTCTCCAGCTCTGCAGGGGGAGGCTGGGATGTGAAATGGTCCAGGCCGGGTGCTGCATCTGGGAGAAACAGGATACCTGTGTAGGGATGGGCAGGGGGAAGTGGGGAGTCCCGGGGGCTCCTGTGAAGGAGCCCTTTGGATGAGAAGTGGGAGTCGGATGCTTGTCCCTCTGACATCATAGTGCTTATCGCTAGCTGCTGGGACAGGTGGCTTGCTGACCCGTGGCAGTGGCGACCTCCATCTCTGTGCCTGCCCATCTTCTTACGCCTTAAACTCCAATGCTCAGGAAATGGTGCAGCTACGTGTTCTGAAATGGAGCCCGGCACGGCCACGTTCACTCCTCAGCCCTCCTAACGCAGAGGCAGAGTTACCCGGTCACAGTCAGAGAGCCTGACTCCAGCCTGCTTAATGAGCCAGCAGGTGCTTGGCGGCCCATTCAGAGACAGGTAACGGGCAGGAGCATTAGCACCGGGAGACCTTGGTAATCACTCAGCCGGCCCCTGATTTTACAGCTGAGGGAGCCTAGGTCCTTACATCACACTCGAGAAAGAGAAATTCTTGCCAGAGTTAAAGCTTTCCATTTTTGATATTTTATAGTCGAGCCGATTTTAAGTAGAGACCGGTGTTAATGTCTTGAAGACCTGAACGTGCTCACTAGGAAAGGTGATGAGTACTTAGGACAGTGCTGGCTGAGCGGCACTTTTAATCAAGTACTCCTGGGCCTCTTGCATAAATTCACTGCAAACCCAATGCATCATTCCTTCGTTCTCTGAGGACAGCAGCAACTTTGGCATCTTTTGTTTCAAAGTGCATAGTATTTAGATAGCCTAAAATGCGCTCTGCAAGTAATTCCTTTTGGAAAATTTGATAATAAAAGTTATAAAACGCTAGAAGTTCAGTGGTTCTTCACTTTTTTTAAAATAACAGACCTCAGAGATTCTGAGAAAAATTAGAATCTAGCTAGTCATACTCATAGCAATGTGCACACAATTGTGCTTTATTGCAAAAAAGGCATGAATTGAAACTAGGCCGCATAAAACTTAGAAACTAGGCCTCATAAAAAAATAACTTAAAAAAATTAACACCAGGTGGCTCTGGATAGGGTCCCACCCTGCCTCGATAGGGTCCCACCCTGATAGGGTCCCACCCTGCCAATTCCGGGAAACAACCTCATGGGGTCCCACCCTGCCAATTCCGGGGGTCTCACCCTGCCTCGAAGTTCCCGGAATCAACAACTCCAGGAAAAAAACCTCATAAGGTCCTGCTCTAACCAATTAGAACAAGACACCTTGCTCAGACCATAGACAGACCCAATTACCACGCACCTAAAGCTTTGTTTGAATTTTGCGCCCTAAACTGTGTTTGAACTTGTGTTTGCCTATATAAACAGCCTGTAACAAGCAGTCGGGGTCCCAGGGCCAACTTAGAGCTTGGGACCCTAGCGCGCTAGTAATAAATAACTCTCTGCTGTGAATCTTGTGTCGGTGATCCTTCGCGGCGACCCCTGCCCAGGAGGGAATCGACAATTCGGTTCCAACATTTGGTGCGTTGGCCAGGAAGTGGGGTCGTCCGAGGACCCCCGACCCATCCGGCGGAGACCCATCTGGCCTGGGCCACGGACTGGTGACTGAACGGACCTACCAGGTACTTTCGTTTTGTTCTGTCTGTCTTGCCGGCTAACTCTGAACTCTGGGGAGTACTCCTTCTGAATTAAGTGGGGAAGGGGGACAGACGTGTCCCGCACCTTCCCACTTATGCCCCGGGGGACGCCCTGGCGGTAGTCTGGGAGAAGGCTGACGACTCAGTCAGCCTCCTTAAATCTGTAGGCAGGCCGCCCCTGCCGTCTGAGTATTTTATGATCTTGTGGCGCCACTCTCTGGCCGCGCGGCTTCTCCTTACTTGTCTGATCTTTGTTTTTGTTACTTTCGTTTTGTCCTTGTTATACGTGGATGAAATAGGACAGACGTTGACGACTCCTTTGTCTCTGACCCTGACTCACTTCCCTGACGTTCGGGCTCGAGCCCACAACCTCTCCATAGAAGTCCGTAAGGGACGATGGTGAAAATTCTGCTCGTCCAAGTGGCCTACCCTCCATGTTGGGTGGCCCCGGGACGGAACATTTGACCTCCCAATTATCTTACAGGTTAAAGCAACAGTGATGGATCCTGGGCCACACGGACACCCAGACCAGGTGGCCTACATAATTACTTGGGAGGATCTGGTCCGAAACCCTCCCTCTTGGGTGAAACCCTTCCTCCATTCCCCTTCCCCACCCCAGTCTACCCTTCTTGCCTTAGAAGCCCCCCCCAAAAAAAAAAATCGGAAACCGGACCCGCATAAGCCAGTCCTCCCAGATGAACCCCAGAGGGATCTCCTCCTTCTTGACCCCCTGCCTCCTCCACCTCAAAACCCCCTTCTGAGACCTCCACCTTACGCTTCACCCTTGCCCCCTGTCTTGTCCCCAGCTCTTTCCTCTACCGCCTCGGCCCCTACCCTTTCTCCAACTTCTCCCTCGGCCCCTCCCTCCACCCCGTCTCCTTCGCCAGCCCCGCCCAAACTCACCCCTCGGACGCCGCCACCGACACCTCCTCGTCTCCGCTTGCGGCGAACTGAGGACCCAGATGGCCCTTCCACTTGGCAATCCTCCCTTTTTCCCCTCCGTACCGTCAATCGCATGGTCCAGTACTGGCCCTTCTCTGCCTCTGACCTCTACAACTAGAAAACCCATAACCCTTCCTTTTCCCAAGACCCCCAGGCCCTAACCTCGTTAATAAAATCCATTCTCCTCACTCACCAGCCCACTTGGGATGATTGCCAGCAACTCTTGCAGGTCCTCCTAACCACTGAAGAAAGGCAGCAAGTCCTCCTGGAGGCCCGGAAAAATGTGCCAGGACCAGGAGGCCTCCCAACCCAACTTCCCAATAAAATAGATGAGGGATTTCCCCTCACCCGCCCAGACTGGGACTATGAAACGGCACCAGGTAAGGAGAGTCTCCAAATCTATCGCCAGGCTCTGTTGGCGGGTCTCAAAGGGGCAGGAAAGCGCCCCACAAATTTGGCCAAGGTAAGGACCATAACTCAGGAAAGGGATGAAAGCCCGGCAGCCTTCATGGAAAGGCTTCTGGAAGGGTTCCAAATGTATACCCCATTAGACCCAGAGGCCCTAGAACATAAGGCTACCGTAGCTATGGCATTCATAGACCAAGCTGCATTAGATATCAAAGGAAAACTCCAAAGACTAGATGGAATCCAAACCTATGGATTACAGGAATTGGTTAAGGAGGCAGAAAAAGTGTATAATAAGAGAGAAACCCCTGAGAAAAGGGAAGCCAGGTTAGCGAAGGAACAGATGGAGCGAGAGGATCGTAAGGACCGAGTGAGGGATAAACATTTAACAAAAATCCTGGCGGCAGTTGTGAGAGAAAAAGAACCAGGGAGAGAGGGAGAGAAGCGGAGGCGGCCAGCTGGCCCCCGTGTCTTCGCATCATGGCAGCCACCGCTATGCTGGTCAAGGACTCTGCTAAGTTAACCCTTGGGCAGCCACTAACTATTATTACCCCACATGCTCTAGAGGCCATAGTGCGGCAGCCCCCGGACCGGTGGATAACCAACGCACGCCTAACCCACTATCAGGCCCTCCTACTGGACACGGACCGCGTCCAGTTTGGCCCTCCGGTCACCCTAAACACTGCTACGCTGCTGCCGGTACCAGAAGACCAACCAAGCCCACACGATTGTCGGCAAGTACTGGCTGAGACCCATGGAACACGGGAAGACCTTAAAGACCAAGAACTCCCAGACGCGGATCACACCTGGTACACAGACGGCAGCAGTTACCTTGACTCAGGTACCCAGAGGGCGGGAGCGGCGGTAGTAGATGGCCACAACACCATTTAAGCACAATCACTACCTCCTGGCACGTCTGCACAGAAGGCTGAGTTAATAGCACTAACCAAGGCCCTAGAGCTGTCCAAGGGAAAGAAAGCTAACATTTATACTGATAGCCGGTATGCCTTTGCAACGGCTCATACTCATAGAAGTATCTATGAAAGAAGAGGTCTCCTAACCTCAGAAGGAAAGGAAATCAAGAACAAAGTTGAAATAATTGCCTTATTAAAAGCCCTTTTTTTTCCTCAAGAAGTGGCTATAATTCACTGCCCCGGGCATCAAAAAGGACAAGATCCAGTCGCAGTAAGAAACAGACAGGCCGACCAAGTGGCCAGGCAAGCCGCCATGACGGAAGTACTAACCCTAGCCACAGAACCTGACGAAACCAGCCACATAACTATTAAACATACTTAAACCCCGGGAGACCAGGAAGAAGCAAAAGCCATAGGGGCTATAGAGAACAAAGACACTAAAAACTGAGAAAAAGGAGGAAAAATAGTCCTTCCCCAAAAGGAGGCCCTGGCAATGATCCAGCAGAGGCATGCCTGGACACACTTGAGTAGTCGAAAAGCTAAAATTACTGATTGAAAAAACTGACTTTCTAATCCCAAAGGCAAGTACCCTCGTAGAACAAGTGACATCTGCCTGTAAGGTCTGTCAGCAGGTAAACGCTGGGGCTACCCGAGTGACAGAAAGGAAACAAACTCATGGTAATCGCCCAGGAGTCTATTGGGAAATAGACTTCACTGAAGTAAAACCTCACTATGCTGGATATAAGTACTTACTAGTGTTTATAGATATCTTTTCAGGATGGGTAGAAGCCTACCCCACCCGGCAAGAAACAGCACACATAGTAGCCAAGAAAATTCTGGAAGAAATCTTTCCTAGATTCAGACTTCCCAAGGTAATTAGGTCAGATAACGGGCCGGCCTCCGTTTCTCAGGTAAGTCAGGGGCTCGCCAGGATATTGGGGATTAATTGGAAATTACATTGTGCCTATAGACCCCAGAGCTCAGGACAGGTAGAAAGAATGAATAGAACAATAAAAGAGACCCTTACTAAATTGACCTTAGAGACTGGTTTAAAAGATTGGAGACACCTCCTATCCTTAGCTCTGTTAAGGGCCCGAAATACGCCTAACCGTTTTAGGCTCACTCCATATGAAATCCTCTACGGAGGACCTCCCCCTTTGTCAACCTTGCTTAACTCCTTCTCCCCCTCCGATCCTAAAACTGACCTACAGGCTCGGCTAAAAGGACTCCAAGCAGTACAGGCCCAAATCTGGGCCCCCTTGGCAGAACTGTACCAACCAGGACATCCACAGACCAGTCACCCCTTCCAGGTGGGAGACTCTGTCTACATTAGACGGCACCGCACTCAAGGACTAGAGCCTCGGTGGAAAGGACCCTACATTGTTCTCCTGACCACGCCCACAGCCATAAAGGTTGACGGAATCTCCACTTGGATCCACGCATCCCACGCCAAGGCTGCTCCAGAGACGTCCGGACCAACACCACTTGAGACATGGAAACTCCGACGCTCCGCGGACCCGCTCAAGATAGGACTTTCTCGTATCTAACTCCTTACTTATTGTTTGCCCTTCTTCCCTGCGCCGTCTCTAGTGTAGTTTTTGACGCTAACCCCCACCGGCCATTTAGCCTGACCTGACAGATAATTAATTTTAATAATCAAGAGGTCTTAAATAAGACCTCCGAGAATGCTCCTATAAAGACTTGGTTTCCAGACCTCTATTTCAACCTAAAAAAAAAAAAATAGCAGGAAAGATAAAAAACACAGGCCCCCGGTTTACTGGTCCCACAGGAGTCCTATTAAGGACTCCTCAGGATGGACAAGAATGGAAAGGACAGGCTAGAAAGGTGTCCATCAGCCGGAACAGGTTTTATGCCTGTCCCGGATTCAGGACAGGACAAATAAGAAAAACTTGTGAAAATCTGACTCACTTGTATTGCAAAAGCTGGTCCTGTGTGACTACTAATAATGGAAAGTAAAAATAAGCCACAAAACCTTGGTATATAACCATGTCCTTTGTCCAGCCCTGTACCACAACCCGATATTCGGAAAATTGCAACCTGGTTCGCATCAAGTTTGAAGATGCGGCAAAATCTGATAACAGATAGATAACAACAAGGTTAATATAGGGTCTCTATTTATACCAGCACAACCCGCCTAAAATTCCCCTCCAAATCAGACTATTAGTCAATCCAGACACTGCCCCTGTTGCAGTAAGGCCAAACCAGGTTTTATTAGAAGCTAGGAAGCCCCCGGTTTCCATATCGGAGAAGCCCCAACTAAAAGCCCCTCAAAGCACCTCCCCGCCCTTAATCTCCCTCACCCTCGCCGACATGTTAGGAATTAAGGTAGCAGCTAGAGTTGAGACCGGGACAGCAGCCCTAGTGCATGGTAACCATCATCTGCAACAACTTAGAGTAGCCATAGATGAAGACCTTAGAGCCATAGAACAATCTATCACAAAACTTGAAGAGTCCTTGACTTCTCTGTCTGAAGTTGTATTACAAAACCGACAAGGACTAGAAATTGTCTTTCTGAAAGAGGGCGGGCTCTGTGCAGCCCTGAAAGAGCAATGTTGTTTTTATGCAGATCATTCAGGAATAGTTAAAGATTCTATGGCAAAACTAAGAAAAAGATTAGACAAGAGAAAATCTCAACAAAGTTAGTTTAAAAATTGGTACAACCAATCCCCTTGGCTTAGCACCCTAATCTCCACCATCTTAGGACCCCTCATCCTGCTCACGCTCATCCTGACTTTCGGGCCATGCATACTCAACCACTTACTCACCCTTATTAAAAATAGATTAAACATGCTATGGTTCTGACCCAACAATACCAGACCCTCAGGACTGAAGAAGAGGCTCAAGATTGAGCCTCTGACACAAAAAGAGGAGGGAATGAAACTAGGCCGCATAAAACTTAGAAACTAGGCCTCATAAAAAAATAACTTAAAAAAATTAACACCAGGTGGCTCTGGATAGGGTCCCACCCTGCCTCGATAGGGTCCCACCCTGATAGGGTCCCACCCTGCCAATTCCGGGAAACAACCTCATGGGGTCCCACCCTGCCAATTCCGGGGGTCTCACCCTGCCTCGAAGTTCCCGGAATCAACAACTCCAGGAAAAAAACCTCATAAGGTCCTGCTCTAACCAATTAGAACAAGACACCTTGCTCAGACCATAGACAGACCCAATTACCACGCGCCTAAAGCTTTGTTTGAATTTCGCGCCCTAAGCTGTGTTTGAACTTGTGTTTGCCTATATAAATAGCCTGTAACAAGCAGTCGGGGTCCCAGGGCCAACTTAGAGCTTGGGACCCTAGCACGCTAGTAATAAATAACTCTCTGCTATGAATCTCGTGTCGGTGATCCTTCGCGGCGACCCCTGCCCAGGAGGGAATCGACAGTTCGGTTCCAACAGAATATCTTTAATAAAGACAAATGACTACATTTTGTAGGCCATAATTTTGCTTTCATTTTCTCGGTTGAAAATTGATTCCCATATCTTGTGAAATAATTGACATAAATCTTATTTGGGACAGGAAAACTGAAAAGCAAACTTCCGTAAGGCACACTTGAGAATGCGCGTGAGGAGGCTCCCAGACTGGGCTGAACTGGGAGGCGAAAGTCGGGGGTGCTCAGCCTTGGCCACCGGGCACCTTTGACGTCCAATTGATCTTGCCTTTCCTTCTGTGTCAGTAAATGTTGAAAATGCTGATTTGCAAACGTTTCCATTTGCGATAGACGTAGAGCTTCTAGAATTCGATTTGCCAGGCAGGAGTCTATTCTTGTCTAGGAGCAAGAGAGTTCTCTGAGTTCAGCATGGGTCAAATTGTTTTATTTGTTCTCATGTCAGTAAAGACATCACTGATCAGCTCGCCTCACTGACACCCTGCCAGGAATCAACAGCTTAGAAACGCACACTTCAGTATGATGTCATCTGAGCAAACTGACCATCCTAGGAGCTGCAGAGTTTCTGGGTATCCGCAGATTTATTTTCTTTTTTCTTCTCTTTTTGAAATTTTAGTTAAACCTTTCATTTTGGGATGGTTGTAGATTCACACGCAATTTTAAGATACAATACTGAGAGGTCCTGTGTGTTCACTGCCCTGTTTCTCTCAATGGGAACATCTTACAAAACGATAATATGGATCACAACCAGGACATGGATGTTGACGGAGCCGAGACACAGAACAGTTTCATCTCCACAGGATGCAGTTCAGGATACTGTGACGCAGCCACGCCTATCCTGTCATCCCACCCCTCCTTAGCCCCTGGCAATTGATAACGTAGAATTTTAGCATTTTAAGTATAAGTAGAATCATACCATGTGTAACCTCTGGAGACCGGCTTTTTTCCCCTGAGCATTATTCCCTGAAGATCCATTGAGGTTGTTGTGTGTATCAATAACTTTTTCCTGGGCCAAGTGCCATGGCTTATGTCTGTAATCCCAGTACAGTGGGAAGCCAAGGTGGGAGGATCCATTGAGGCCAGGACTTTGAGAACAGCCTGGGTAACACAGCAAGACCCTGTCTGCATGAAAAATTAAAAAAAAAAAAAATTAATTGGGCAAGGTGGTACACATGGGTCTACTCCTAGATATTTGGGAGGCTGAGGCAGGAGGATCCCTTAAGCCCAGAAGTTCAAGGTTACCATGGGATATGGTTGTGTCACTGCACTCCAGCCTGGATGACAGAGCAAGACCTCATCTCAAAACAAACAAACAACAAACAAACAAACAAAAAACCCACAAAATGTATTCCTTTGCATTGCTACATGGTATTCCATGATATGGATTTACCATGGTTAATTTAACCACGCATCCATTGAAGCACATCTGGCTTCAGCTGGGGGCCATTACTAGTAAAGTTATTGTGGCTATTCATGTACAGGGTTTTATGTGAACATAATTTTCACATCTCTGGGATGAATGCCCAAGGATGCACTGCATCATATAGCCATTAAACGTGTAGTTACGTTTTGTTTTGTTTAAGAAGCTGCTGAACAGTCTATCGTGTTTGCTTTGTTCTTGCTGATCACACTGTCTTCTTTCCTAGTGTCCCAAGGTTCCTTCTTTCATTGCTTACTATTTGTCTAGATAACTTCCTTTAACCATTCTTTTGAAGGCATCTATTGGCAATACTTTCTCTTAGTTTTCTATCATCTTCGAATGCTCTAATTTTCTCTTCATTCCTGAAGGATATATTTTGCTGGGTATAGGATTCTGGGTTGACGTTTCTTTCCATTCAGTGCTTGAAAAATGTCCAACCATCTCCTTAGGGCCTGTATGGCTTCTGATGAAGAATCTGCTCTCATTCCAATTGTTTTCCTGTAGATAAGGTGTCCATTTTCTCTTGTTGCCTTTTTTTTTTTTTTTTTTTTTGAGACATGGTCTCATTCTGTCACCCAGGCTGGAGTGCAGTGGCATAATCTCAGCTCACTGCAATCTTGACTTCCCAGGTTTAAGCGATTCTGCTGCCTCAGCCTCCTGAGTAGCTGGGATTACAGGCATGCAGCACCACACCCAGCTAATTTTTGTATTTTTAGTAGAGACAGGGTTTCACCATGTTGGCCAGGCTGGTCTTGAACTCCTGACCTCAGGTGGTCCACCTGCCTCTGCCTCTCAGAGTGCTGGGATTACAGGTGTGAGCCACCATGTCCAGCTCTCTTGCTGCTTTTAAAATATTTTTGTTGTCCCTAGTCTTTACACATTTACTATGATATGTGCTTTTCATAAGTTTGACTGTGATGTGTCTTAATGTGGATTTCTTTCCGTTTATCCCATTTAAGGTTTGCTCAGCTTCTTGAATCTACAGTTCTGTCCTTTGCCAAATTTGGGAAGTTTTCAGATACTCTTTCTTTGTGTGGTTTCCCCACCCACTCTCTCCCTTCTTCTCTTCCAGGACTGTTGACACAAACTTTAGAACTTTTCTTATTGTCCTATAGGCCCTGAAGCTCTGTTCATTTTTGCGTGTGTGTGTGTGTGTGTGTGTGTGTGTATTTTCTGACTATTATTTAGATTCGGTAATTCTATTGTTCTACATCCCTGAAGCTCTGTTCATTTGTGTGTGTGTGTGTGTGTGTGTGTGTATTTTCTGACTGATATTTAGATTGGGTAATTTTATTGTTCTACATCCCTGAAGCTCTGTTCATTTGTGTGTGCGTATGTGTGTGCGTGTGTATGTGTGTGTGTATTTTCTGACTATTATTTAGATTTAGGTAATTTTATTGTTTTATATTCAAGTGGCAAACAGTCTTCCAGGTTCAGTATCATCTGATTATTATCTCTGCCCCTCCAGTCTGTGGTTTAGGGTTTCATTTTGTTATTGTATGTTTTAGCCCTAACATTTCCTTTTGTTTCTTCTATAAATCTGCCGTTTCTTTGCTGCAACTTTCTGGTTTGTTTTTGTTTTTGTTTTTTATTCGCTTAAATCTGTCCACGATTGCTCATGGGAACACATTTATGATGATGGCTGACTTAAAATCTTTGTCAGATAGTTCTAACATCACTGTCATCTCAATTTCAACATCTGATTTTGTGTTTTAATTTGCTTTGAAATATTCTGCTTTTTTCATATGAGTGATTTTTCTATTGCAGTCTGGTCATTTGGGGTATTATGAGATTCTGTGTGTGACTGGAATCTTCTGTTTTGGCTGGTTTTAGCTGGCATCCCTCCAGCAGGTGGAGGAGAAGACACTTTGGTACTGTTCGGTGAGGGTATAATCCATCTTTCCATTTGAGCTCCATCAATACACACATAAATAAGGGGGGCCTTTATTAAGCTTAGGTGAGGATGGCAAGTCTGGCTCCCCATTGGGGTGCCCACTGATACCCCGATGCCTGGGAGAGGTGGACGTTCCTCCTTACTGACCACATGTGACCTCCACAGACCATACAGGACGTGGGGGTGTCCTGGTCATCTCTGGGCAACAGCAAAAGTCTTTACTCTCCACTCGTCCTCCACGGATGCCATGCAGTGCTGGAGGGCAGGGAATGTCACTCTCCTGCTGCTGGGGAGGGTGAAAGTCCAGCCATGGCCTCCCCTGACAGCACACCTGGGCGAGGAAGGCGATATCACCTATATCCGGCAGAGATGGAAGTCCGGGCTCTCCGCGTGGCCTTCTCTGACGCCATCACAGTGGGAGGCTGGGGTGCCTCGCAGCAGCCTGGCGAGGGTGAGGGGTGGACTTGTCACGTGACCTTGCACGGGAAAGATCGAGGCGGTTCCTGGGTCTTGGTCAGCTGCTTTTTCCTGACCCTTTGGTGCAAGCTCCGGATGAGGAGCTGTTTTCTGTCCCGTCGGCACTTCCCGGTTGCTGGCTTCTCCAGCTCCCCGTCTGGGATGCGTGAGGCAAAAAGCAAGCACGGGGAATGCACCTCCGTGTTGCTCCCCAGGTCCCAGAGTCCGCAGGTCACCTGGCTTCTTCTCGCTGCTTTCCTTCTGTCTGTAACATCAGTGCAGGCTTCTGCTTGTACTCAGTGGCATGAACAGGGAAAAGCAGACGACTTCATCTCTCTGTAAGCAGGAGTCCCAGGGTCCTTCTGAAAGAGGATGTTCGGTATTTGTCCCTGGACTTTTGCCTGAGGAAGCACTTTAGAGGGAGCCCTGGACTTTCTGGGGCAGGATGAGCCTCTTCCACAGAGGGCGTCTCAGTCACGCCAGTGTGGAATGGTGCGGCCTGGGAGCACGTTGCTTAGCTCACCTGATGCCGTCAGATTCACCAGGTGACTCACCCGATGCCAGCAAATTCCCCAGGTGGCCTACCTGATGCTGGCGAATTCACCAGGCGACTCACCCAGTGCTGGCAAATTCACCAGGCAACCCATCTGATGCCAGGAAATTCACCAGATGACCCCCTCATGCCTGCAAATTCACCAGACGACTCACCTGATGCCAGGAAATTCAGCAAGGGAGCCAGGCCAGGACTTAACCTCTTCCCTGTCAAAGTGTTCCCAGAACGAGTTCCTCTTTTTTTCCCCCAAAGTGAAGTTTATGTATGAAGTTCAAGCAAACACTTAAGAACTTACTAAAAAGCAAGATAATTTCTGTGGAGAAAAATCTTACATTCCACTTTCATTTCATGACAAAAATCTCTTGAAAGGCAGTAATTCAAGACTGTCTCTCATGAATTTGATAAATTCCACAGTCAGAGACGAGACGTTTTCCAGGTTATTGACGACAGTCTTTGAGCATAATCTGATAGCAAATGCAAGGAAACACGATGGCTGGTGGGGCTTCTTTTTACACCAAAGCAGCAAAGCCAGATGGGTTGCCAGACAAGGAAGCTGGGCTCTGCGTATCGAATACTAATATTCTTTTATAGTCAAAGTTACTCTTAGAAAAGAAACTTTCCACGATTATAAGGCTATGGACTGCCTTTGAGGTTTAAAAAAGAAGGAAGAGAAGGACAGCAAGCTTATGAGCTTATGGATTCCATGATGGCGGAAGGGAACTTGGCGGGAAGCCGGTGCTGGCTACACGAAGAGGTACCAGGAGAGTCACCTGGTTGCATGACCTGCTAGCACAAGCACATGAAATGTCAGTGATTCTAGAAAAGACTGCATCACTTAAGAGAGGGATGCTTCCTTGATCCAGCTCTGGTCCAAGCCACGAGTCCAGAGCTTCCTCCCAAGACCTCGAGTTTTGCAACAGTTTCCTGCTTTTAGTCCAGAGCTTCCTCCCAGGACCCCGAGTTCTGCGACGGTTTCCAGCTTTTAGGTGGCTGCTTTGACTTGGCCTGAGATGATCAGCCCTGCAGGATGTTTCCAGACAAGAATTTTGCCCGGAGCTTAATCTGAATTTTCTTTAAATTATAGTGTTTTCAAAAAGAGCAATATTCCTCTAACAGGACCATATTCCCCAATGTATTTATGCAGATTCATGGAAGTAAATTGCTGCTTGACGTGTCAATAGTCAACAACCTAAACCAAGTGCTGTGCCCTTTTGACCATCGCGCCAGGGACAGGAGTGAATTCAACAGACTTTCACTTGCGTTTTCCTGTCTTTGTTAGCTTCAATTATGTTACAAGAAACGTCAAAGAAAAACATCAGTAACAGCAAAAATAGTTTTTTATAATTCATATCACTGATCGTAAAGATTATAGACATGACATGACATAAGGCATGACAATAAGAAGTGTTATTTGACATGACAATAAGAAATGTTATTTTACCCAATTCTGTACTGTACCATCCCAAGCATGGAGAAGACACCATACATTAATGAGATTATTTGACATTACATTTTGTAAAAATTACAGGTAAGTGTATATACCCCCAGGAGACCTCATATTTTCCTGTTTTGAATGATATTCATACACCAAGAAAAACATCCTTTGAAATGGAACTCAAGTAAACTGGAGCTTTGAGAAAGTGACATTTATTTTCTCTCAAAAGCAAATGTTGTAAACAGAGAGAGGCTGTGTCACAGTAGCTGGAAAATCTAGTGTTTTATACTGAAAATGATTTGACTGAAGCCTTAGGACAAATATAAAGGATATTCAGGAGGAAATTTGAAAGACATTTCACGTGTTAATTATAATCATCAAAAGGCATAAAGTTTAGAACTTCCTAACTTGCCAGAAAGCCTCCAGGTTATAGAGTATTTTTGATCCAACTTTCCATCCTAACAGGAAAATAAGACTCTAAACTGCAGTCGTTCTGAGAGGAAAGAACCCTGCGGGTGTCCTACACCAATTCTTTCTTCCTTTGCGTTTCTCATAATGTGATCACAGTGAAATGAAGTAGTAATAGGAACCATTTGACTTATAACCTCACCAGATATTTATGGGAACTCAATCTAATTTATCTGTAGTTGTGATGTTTATTTGTAGATGTTTATTTACGACGTGGTGCGGGGGCAATGTTTTTAGACTCAAGAATATACTCATTATTAGAATTTTCTATACAAAACTTTTGTTGCACATACATGTGTGTGTGAATTACAACTTTTCCTTATTTTTATTTGCATAAAGGGGTGCAGCATTATCTTCTGTTACTTATGGGAACTATGTTCTCTCAATGACTTTGGGAATATTACTGTTAATAATAAATACTAAAATGTGCGTACCTGTGTGTAAGTTTTATTTCATAAATTTAGAGAGAACTAAGAACTTAATAATTTTTGATTTACTAGTGTTGATGAGAATGTCAAACTCTGTAAAATATTTAAAGAGTTTTATTCTCAGCCAACGATGAATGACCATGGCCCAGGGTATAGTCTCAAAAGGTCCTGGGAATGTGTGCCCAAGGTGGTTAGGTTACAACTTGGTTTTATACATTTTAGGCAGACGGAAGTTACAGACAAAGATATCAATCACTACATGCAAGGTGTACTTTGACTTGGCCCAGAAAGGAGGGATATCTAGAAGAGGGAAAGACTTTGAGGTCTTAGGTGGATTCATAGATTTTCTGACTAGCAGTTGGTTGAAAGAGTTAAGCTTTGTATAAAGACTTAAGAAGCCAGTAGAAAGAAATGCTTGCGCTAAAATAAGGGAGGTTGTGGAAGCCAAGATTCTGGTTATGTAGATGATGTCTCTAAGTGGCGAGCTTCAGAGAGAATGGATGGGGTATGTCTCAGACACTAAAAGGTATCAGACTCTTAGTTATATCTCTCCTGGACCTGGAGAAGACTTAGAAAGGGAAGGAGAGTCTTTACAGATACAAATTTCCCACAAGAGATGGCTTTGCAGGGCCATTTCAAATACCAAAGAAATAGATTTCGGAGTAAAATATTTTGATTTCCTTTGGAGCCTGCTATCTGTCATGTGATGCTATGGTCAGGTTGAAATTTGGTATCTTATTGTCACAGAGACTCTGTCAGTCTTATGCTCTCTACTTTAAAGTTAATCCTGGTCAGTTGTGCGTAAGGTCCAGAGGAAGTGGTTATTAACGAGGCCTGTCCACCTCCCTCCCTGTCATGGCCAGGAATTTGGTTTTTCAGATTTCCCTTGGCCCTGAGGAGGTCTGTTCAGTTGACTGGGAGGCTCAGGATTGCATTTTTGGTTTACGCTAGAAATGACAGTGAATAAGACCTCAGTTTTCTATGCATGTTGAAGTCTGTGTAATAAATAATGTGTCTGGTCCTTATCCCCAATTCCTGGAGGGAGCTTCTAAACCCTTTGGGTCTCCTGTTAGAAGTAGACACTGAAACCCTCCCCACAGGTTAACGAGAGTTGCATTCTGGGTTCTAGACAGAAATAACTAAGCATGAATGAGGCTGCACCTTGGCCCACTCCCTTGTAGCTGTTTACTAACCAAAAGTCCCGTGGCACTGGGTCCTGGCCTTTTCCATCCCACTGTTTCTATAGACAGGGCTCCTGACCTTAGAATCTTAAGGTTTTTGTTTCAGAATTGATTTGCAGTTCTGTTGTTCCTATAGATAGGATTTCTGACCTTAGACGAATTGCTGAAGATGTTTTCCAGATCCTGAGTTCCGGCAGAACTGCTGACGCCAGGCAGTTTGAAGACCCCCACAGAGAAACCCAAATCAGCAGGACACTGCAGCTCACTCACCACCTTCCACGACTTCACGCTGCACTCCTCGACTCACCAGCCGTCTCCAATCTTGATCCAGTATTTTTTAACTTAATTTAATTTAATTTTTGGACAGGGTTTTAGTCTTGTCACCCAGGCCAGAATGCAGCGATGTAATCTCAGCTCACTGCAACTTCCATCTCCTGGGCTCAAGCGATTCTCCTGCCTCAGCTTCTCAAGTAGCTGGGATTACAGGTGTCCACCACCACGTCAGGCTACTTTTTCTTATTTGTTGTAGAGACCAGGTTTTGCCACGTTGCCCAGGCTGGTCTCAAACTCCTAGGCTCAAGCCATCCGCCCTCCTCAACCTTGAAAAGTACTGGGAGCACACTGTGCCCAGCCAAACCTTAGCCCAGTACTTGTCCAAACTCCTTAAAATCCCTAGCCCCAAACTCCTTGAGGAGGTGGATTTAAGGTTTCCTCCTGTCTCGTCCTCTGGCTGCCTTATGATTCAGCCTCTTTCTCCCCTGCAACCTGGAGTCTCCGTGTATTGACTTGCTGCATGTTGGCAAGAAACCTATTGCAGTTTCAATACCTTTGTTATTTGTGGTCGGACCCTGGGACCACATTTGAGTTCATGCTAACTGAGTGGCTCATGGGGAACCCCTAGATGGTCTTGGGATGGGGACTGGCAACAGCAGAAAGGCCAGCACGTGATGATAGGGTTGAAGCTTTAAGCCAAGGTATCTCAGCCTGGCTTTCAAAAAAGAGAGAACTGATGATTGAGTTCAATTAGTCATGGCTGGATTGAGCTCAGTTAACGATTAATTAATGATTCAACTAATCACACTTGTGTAATGGAGCCCTAAGACAAACTCTGAATGTTGAGGCTCAGGGGAGGTTCCTTGTTGCTGAACTCATCAGTGGGCTGGGAGGGGGCCACATCCTGGTTCCAAAGGGAGAGGACAGAGAAGTCCCATGCCTAGGACCTTCTCAGCCCTTACCCCGTGCACCTTTTCATGTGGCTGGTCCTGGTTTGTATTCGTTCATATAAAGCTGTAACCATAAGCACAGGACTTACCTGAGTTCTGTGAGTAATTCCAGGGAATTATCATGCCTTAGAAGGTCATGGGAAGCCTCCAGCTTCAGCCAGTTGGTTAGAAGTGTGGATGACCTGAGGACCCCTGAACTAGCAGCTGGCATCTGAAATGAGGACATCTTGCAGAAGATGGTGACCTTGACCTGCAGGAATCTGTTTGAAATCCAGCAGCCAGTGCCAGGACTGCCCTGCAGAACTGCACTAACAGGCTTTTGCTGTTTTTGTCTCCAATGACACAACCATGTGGGTTCTATGTGCTCAGTGGTGACTAAAGTGTTGGGTCCAGATGTTATCTCCAGGAGCTCTTGCCTAAACAGTTAAGTGTTTATAGGCACCACCATGCCACGCCCTGTGTATGCCTTTCATTCAGACTCAGTAATTAATGATGTGGGATCCAGCAGAGTCCTTGGAGCCCCTGGGAGGGACAGGTGCCTGTGTTTAAAAGACATACGAGATAAATAGTAGGAGAGGGTGTGACTGCTCCTTCAAATGTATTTTTTTCTTTTTTTCTTCTCTTCTCAAAACCCACACCAGCACCTCGCTGACACTCTACCACTGACCCCAAGTTTTTAGTTGCACAAAGAAAACAGTAGTTCTTCTGTGCTCTAATAATGCTCAACCATGCCTTTTACTGAATAGATTCCAGAAACTGGCCTGAGGAAATCCGAACTTCGAACCAAGGTTGCGTAGTGTCCCACCTCGGGAAGAAATGCAGCGTGATTGATTCATAGCCTCGTTGCTGCCAGACAGGTGGCCAAGGGGCGCATGACTAAAGAAAACCACAGCGACCAGATGTGCTGACTCACATCCCCTACCCCTCAGGGACGCTGCCAGGCCAGCTGCATACCCTATTCCTGATGTCAATTCCCATGCTTTGCCGAATTAAAAAAAAAAATCCCCACTGGCTCTTTTTGGGGAACCAGTTGGAATATTCTTGCACCTCCACTGCCTCCCTTGCATTCAAGCACAAGCCTCCAAATTAAGGCCTTGTCTGGGAAAGCTGCTTGACCTGTGTTAGTTGCCATGCCATGGAACCTGAGACCCTGTGATCTGGAACACATGGAGAATGAGGCAACAGACAGAGGTGAGATGTAGGGTTCCGTCAGCATGCTTCAAGACCTTTTTGGCATGAAGTCACATGAATTCCTTCATGAGAAGGCATCAAAAGAAATTGTGGGTGTGGAATAGGAGGAGAGAAAGGTCAGGGAGTGGGGTGAGGCAGATGTGGAAATGATGACGTTGGTGGAGAATGAGACCAGCAGGTGGAAAGGATGATTGGGGTTGGAGAGGAGCAGAGGAATGTGAGGGTGGTCAGGGCACAGGAGGACTGATGAGTTCTGGAGTCGCTGGCCTTAGGGGGCTTCCTGTCATGTCCACAAACCAAGAATGTGGGAGAACCATGTCCTTGTCTTAACCCCTGGGCTTTGGGAGCACTCATTTGAGGATTTCCCATGAGGTAAGCTCCACGACACATCAGTTCCATGAAGGAAGAACTAGTATTTGTCATGTGCATCCGTGTGAAGAGAACACCAAACAGGCTTTGTGTGAGCAATAAAGCTTTTTAGTCACCTGGGTGCAGGCGGGCTGAGTCCAAAAAAGGAGTCAGCAAAGAGAGAGAGGGGTGGGGCAGGAACCAATCATAATGGTGGAATGTCATCTTTCATGGTTCTTCAGTTGCTCCAGACCATCTGGATGTATACATGCAGGTCACAGGGGTTATGATGGCTTAGCTTGGGCTCAGAGGCCTGACAGTGTTATATTCTTTTTATGGGTGAGGAAACCCAACCTGGGAATGTGAAATAACTCTCTCCAGGCCCCCCATTTATTAGGTGGGGGAGGATTTCATCCACATGGTGTGACTCCAAAACCCACTGTCTTTTCCACCAGAGAAGCAAGAATGCGTCATTGCAAAGTCTTGAGTAGATGACTATGGAGAGCAAATTGTTAGACCTGTGAGCCCTTGCAATGGGGCAAGTTGAAACTGCAATTTGCTATAAGTTTGAAATGCACCCTGGATTCCCAAGACTTAGTATAAAAAAAGTAAACTGTTTTATTACTCATTTTTATACTGATGCTATGTTGGAATAATAATATTTTAGATCTATTGAGTTAAATAATATGTTATTGAAATTAATATCACCTGCTTCTTATTGTGTTTTTAAAATGTGGCTGTTAGAAAATATTTTTAAAAATTATATATGTGACTTGCATTATGACATCACAAATGAAATTGAATTGTGTTTCTATTGCTTAAGTTCTACTGACCAGTAAAGGGATGCTTTGAAGAATCAGACTAGGAGATGGTTTGGGAGAAGAACCAGACGAAGCCTGGAGAGGAGGACCAGGCACCCAGACAGCACAAGTCACCCCCCTGGGGTCTCTTAGACTGAGTTACCCAAGCACAAGGAATGAGTAATTGAAAAATATTGTCATTGGCCCCAATCAGCGCTTCTTCTGTTCCCTGCTGGGCCCATTGGAGTGTGCCCCTCCTGTTGACAGCGCTGTGGATTAGCTCTGCAGGGTACAGTGGGAGGAGGGGCTGGCTCATTACTGGTTTTGTGATGCTAAAGGGATTCCGGCACTGACTGCACCTGTTGGGGGGGTGGGTAGGCATGGGCGGAAACACTTCTCATCAGCTCATTGAGCAAGGAGGCAGTGTTTCCAACAGAGCAAGCTAATTTACCCTTTAACTTAA
This sequence comes from Macaca fascicularis, assembly GCF_037993035.2. Lineage (NCBI taxonomy): Eukaryota > Metazoa > Chordata > Mammalia > Primates > Cercopithecidae > Macaca > Macaca fascicularis. The sequence continues at coordinate 140,026,775 of NC_088383.1, read as the reverse complement.
AGGGTTCTTGCTTTTCTGTAAGTAGAAATGAGTCTTCACTTTTGAGCAGAGGTTGGCAGGGAGCCCACAGCCTTCATTATATCCCAACTGACATTGTATCCAATATCATCATCAATGTCCACAATGTAATTGGGGATATTTTGATTTGCTCTTTGCTGGAGCCTGGGATCAGCTCCAAAATGTGGTGCACATAGGTGTCGGGTCCCTACGGGCTGGGCTTGGCTATGCCTACCCATTTATGTTGAGCCTCAATCATCTGTGACTCCAAAGTTGCAGACCACTCTGGTGCTCAGGGATTCTTGTGGGTGGGCGGGCCAACAGCTATCTCCCAGCTGTCGGCAACGTCCTTAGCCTCCCGCAGTGCTCCCGGCACTGTCCTCCACTGCTGGGACTGAAATTGGAAGAAGGTTGAGAGTCTGTGACTTGGGAGTCGACAGCATCTCCCAGGTGCCGTGGACTCACATTTGGCGTTTACTTTCTGCTTTTCAGTGCAGTTGTTCTCATGTCTCTCTCTCACCAGTGATGCTCCTTCAGGACACAAGGGGTCCTGGCTCTCCCTGTGTCCCTGAGCATCTCCTGCACCTGCTAGGATGGCACATTGCAGGGATGAGGTCTTAAACAGAGTCCAGCCGGATCCAGGGCCCTTGGTTCTGCTGTCCTGGCTTTATTACCTAATAAGTGACAGCCTTATCTGTGTGCTCCACCCACTATACCTGTGTGTCCTGCCCACCGCATGTAGGCCACACTCCCCAAGCTATTGCCTGTAAGATCAGATGATCAAATGTGTGTAAAGCACATCACAGTGTTTTCGAGGTGGGGCCTCCCCAGTGTGAGAAAGTGCTGGCATCCACCTGCTTAGTTGATGCCTACAGTGGTGTGTGAAGTCCACACGTCAAGACTAGGTCTGTTTCCTCCACTTCATCTCCAGCATCTACAGGAGTCTTTTGCTGAATGAAGGAGGCACTGATAAAGGCCAGAGGTATCCAGAGGGAAAGAAGTTGTACACAAACCTCTTGCCCTAGAGAGCCCCTTACTATCGACACGGCTGTTTGGACAGCCCTGTCCTCCAGGGTCCTCCCTGCTCCCAATTCAGGTGAGGCACTTACCTTCGTGTAGGTTGAACTAAACCTCTAGGATTCAAGACAATACCCATTGAATTTGTATTTTGTTTTCTCCAGACACACCATAAAGGGTAGATCTTGTGCCTGGTTGTTGATAAAATAAAGTAACATGCTGATTGATAAAATAATATGCAAGCTCCTCCCTGCTCCCTCTTCCCTAATAAATGTGTGTGCAGGATGAATCTTGCAATCCTGACATTCTGCACCAGAAGAAGGTGGTGAAGAGCACCTGGAGCGAGATGAGTGGCTTGAGTGGACTTGTTCTGACTCTTTACAGCTCTAGTAAATGACTCGGGCACGGACCCTGCAGCAGCACAATTGTAATGGCCCAGCAGGTATTTCCTGCCCGCTGCACAGGAAAAGTCAGTCAACCAATAAGGCGGCGTTGCAGGAGGGTGTAATTGATGCCAGGCCAGCCCACATGGGAGAACTGGAGCTATCACCGAAATCAGTCTCCCTGCAGGCTCACAGGTTTGGGTTCTATGAACAATTTTGTGGGCAGGGGACTAGGGAAGGGGTGATGCTGATCGATTAAAGATGAAACAATAGGGGTGAGAAAAACAGTGCTCATGTGCTAAGTCCACCCTTGGGTAGGACCACAGGATCAGCTGAGTCATAAGTCCAGGTAGGGTCAAGTCTGAAAAACAACTCTGGAAAAAAAACAACCTTAGGTTCTAAAAGGGTGAAATTATGTAAAGGAGCAGTTGGGAGAGTCATGAATCTTGGAGCTTCTGTCCACATGGCCCCTGAGCAGTAAGGGATTATAGACACTACGCCCAGCTTATCAGAATTCACACCCTTCTCATCATCCCAACCTTGTGGCCTTTCATTCATTTTACAAAAGCAATTTAGTTTTGGGAAGGGCTATTATCCTCTTTGCTTTACGGTTAAACTGAACTAAATTTCTGCCAAAGTTAGCTTGACCTACACTGAGGAAGGACCAAAGACAGCTTGTAGGTCAGAAGCAAGATGGACTCAACTCTGTCGCCTTTCTCTTGCTGTCACCATTTTGCAAATGTGATTTCACGATCCCTCCTTGGTTGTCATAAACTATAGCCTCTGTGGTTTTCTTCTCCGGAATTCTCCCTGGTTCTCCTGCTCGCCCAGAAGAGGCTCTTTGTTGGTGAGGCTGCTGTGCATTGGAAAAGGGTCAGACTCGGCACCCAGGTCACAGGGAGGACTGCCACACTGTGACCTTCTGCCCCAGCCAAGGGATGACCCAGCCTCAGGGGAAAAAGGCAGCCTTCTGCGGGTGCATCCTGGCAGCCCATCCTGCCCTGGAACAGGGGTCCCTTCCAGGTGTGACAGCCCAGGTATACTCTGCCTGTCTCCTGCCTTCTCCTTCTTCCCCAGGAGACCCCAGGAATCAGAGTGAGGATGTATCCCCATGAGGGCAGGGGCTGGCTGTGCTTTAAGGGTTCGCGGCGGCAGCCAGAAAGGGCGGGAAGAAACAGGAGAGAAGCAGTTGAGGGAGGGGTTGTTATTTAGAGGACTGTGTATGTGTGTGTGTGTGTGCACATGTGTGGGCTGTGTGTGTGTGCGTGTGTGTGTGTGTGCGTGTGTGTATGTAAGGGGCTTTTGGGGAAGCTGCCCACATTGTTCAGGACCATGGGAAGATTAATGTGGGAACTGGGGGACACTTTTGCTATGTGGTACATAATGGGACATCTCTTCACAGGCCCTGAGGAAAGCTGTCAATGAATATTTATTTTACACTACAAGGTGTTTGGAGTGAAATTCATTTCTCTTGGATGTGTAACCAGGCTGGGACGGGGCTTAAAGCAAATAGGGAAAGAACACAGATTTATTTGGGTTTCATGATGACTTGGGATGAATCTATGACTGATCTTGGTGTTTAACAGTAAACGATTGAATAAGTAAAAAACATTATGAAGAATCTATGGCCCTTTGCATCATTTTATGAGATTCCTAATTAATTTAAGATACATTGAACTCTTCTAGTGTGTGTCTTCTATTTGCATTTCGACAACATGGAGGTGGGGGACACAGCTCCTTGGCTGCCGTCCACCACTAGAGTCTGCACCTGCCAGGCACACAGCAGACACAGGTATGCTTGTTAAAGAATTTAGAATTTGCTTTATTTTCCTAGGCACTTGTTATAAATTCTCCCTGTTTCCATTATTTAACAGTGGTTTCTATAGAACTTTTTCTCATGGAGGAAGTTCTCATCTATAAGCTGAACTTCCAGAATGCCAGAGTGAGATGCTGAAGGATGCGAAGTCCAAAGGAGAGTCCTCCTTCCTCCACCCTCCTCCCTTCCTACTTTTCTCCTCCCTCTCTTCTTCCTTTCCTCCTCCCTCTCTCTTTCCTCTCCTCCTCCCCCCCACTCTGCTTCCCTCCCTCCCTCCTTCCTTCCTTCCTTCCTAACCTTTCTTCCTCCCTTCCTTTCTCCCTTCTTCTCCCTTTCTCTCCCTCTCTGTCTCCCTCATGAGATGCCAAGAGAAGGAGGTGATGCTCTTTCCTTTCCTGTTAGATACTGTTAGGCAAGGCTGCCAAAGGCTTATAGCCCCCTCTGAGCTGGAGTAAACCATGACCAAGAAGCAGGTGAACCCATCTGTCTCCTCCAAGTGAGTGCCCTGGCATGCTCTGGACCCTGGCAGACTCTCTTGGGCACCTTGAGGGTCCTCAACCCCCAGGAGAGGGGCATATCCACCCATCATGGGGGCTGAGGGTTGCGGTAAAGGCCTTTCCTAGAATCTTGTTTCTTGGGGCGGCTCCAAGTACATCAGGGGTCTCCAGCACGTGGTCCCCAGCACAGAGCTCCCAAAGAGTTCTCCGCAGATGGTGGCTTTCTGCCTCCTGATCTTCCGACCTCTTTTCCACAGTTATAATAAAGGTGGTGTCAGGGATCTGTGGTCAAATGAAGTGCAGCTGTTCCCACACAAGGGCTCTGACAGGGTGAAGAAGAGAAAGGGAAGTGAGTGCTCTTGTTGCCCTGGTGATAGCAGGAGAGAGAGACAGAGAGACAGAGGGACAGAGGGGTGAGAGAGAGAGAGACCAAGAGAGAGAGAAAGAAAATCAGATGGAGAGGATCTTGTTGCCCCTTTCTGCTGTCCTGTGGAACCTGGAGGTGTCTGTGGCTTCCTGGGCATGATTAAGATGTGCGGCCCCTTCCCAACCACCCAATGTCCCTTCCCCGTCTCATGAGACATCCATCCACCCCAGAAGACAGGGACACTCAGAGGGCCATGCCAGCATCTTCCTGCAGAAGTGAGAATGTGGGGTCCCATTCTCACATTCTGGGAAGGACTCAGCAGGGCCCCAGCAAGGATCCCCAGGAGGGCATCCAGTGCTCCCCAGGACTGAGGGCTTCCAGTGCTGCCCAGGGAGGGTTTGACAATTGAGTCCCTCACAGTCCTGTTTCACTCATTTAAAGAAAGGCTCATCTTTTATTGTCTTTCTTAACTCATTGTCATTTCTTAACATCCTGCAAAGAGTTTCCCTTACAACTTCAACTTCTACTTTCAGGGAATCCATCAAGATGCAGGAGACGGGAGACATTTCCGGAACTACTGTGTTCCAGCCAACACTGATTAAGGAGAAGTTTGGGCTCTGTTCCTCTTGTAGTAGCCCCAGAGCCTGGTGGAGGCAGACAGAAAAGTGCAGCCACTCAAGTGAGCCACTGGAGCCCTTGGTTGCCTGGTAGCCCACGTTGCTCTCCATGGGCAGGTGCCCTACCTGCAGCCTGGCAGGGACGTGGAGCCAAGAGGCTCATAGCCCTTAGGGACAGGAGTCAGCAACCACCAAGCTAAGCCACCAGCCCAGGAAGAGTGCCAACTAGGGGCGGAGGATGCAGCCTGGAGGGCAGAGGAGGCAGACGAGGAGCAGCCAACCACCTAGGGTGGGCTGTGGCGTGGGGGCTGCGCTTCATCTGAACAGCCCTCCCTGGCGCTGTGCCTGGCGAGGATCCCAGGGAAGCTGTGTCTGGACAGAGGTTTTAACGTGAGGAGCAAGTGGACTGGAAAAGTACAAGGCAAGGACTCAGTGGATGCTGCAGGCGTCGGCCCCGTTTCTGACTGGTGCACTCACACCCCCAAGGCTGCCGGCATTCCCCAGAGTGAAGCCGCTCTACCCCTTACCCGCACCCCGGATACCCTATCTTACCCCACCCCCGATACCCTATCTTACCCCACCCCGAAAACCCTATTTTACTCCACCCCCGATATCTTATCTTACCCCACCCCCGATACCCTATCTTACCCCACCCCGAAAACCCTATTTTACCCTACCCCCGATATCCTAACTTACCCCAGCCCCGATACCCTATCTTACCTGCCTCGAAATCCTATGTTACCCCACCCCCGATACACTATCTTACCGCACCCCTGCTACCTTATCTTTCTTCCCCCACGCCTCTTCCCCATCTCTGGAAGGCGATCCTCACAATACATCAATTGATGCTTCCAGGGCTCCAGACTGAGGCCAGTTGCTTTGCAGAATCTGCAAACTCTGGGCTTTCAGGGGATGTGTTAGACTGCATCTTAAGCATTTGATGTTCTCACATTTCAATACCTATACAAAGCTCTCCTGATGCCAAGAAAGGTGAACAACAGAGCCATTAGCCTCCCAGCAGGATGAGTTCCACTGGCACTCCCAACCTGCTCCTTCACACAGACGCGCGCTGCTGGGTCTAAAATTAGGAGCAGGAGGGCTGATTATGGACCCTTGACACCATTAGCATTGATATGCAAAATTTATTTCCATCCAATCTGCAGAGCAATCCAAATTGCCCTGTGAAAGCAGGGCCTGATGTCTTTGGATGCTGTCCATGCTGAGCTGAAGTCTCCCAGGGCACAGTCCCCGAGCAGCTCTGCTATTTGCATAAATATTGGCATATGTCCACCACCTTCCTATTAGCCACAATTAACCACGCAGCACACTCAGATCAGCATCTCTGGAGCTGCAGCCTGATTTACGAAGAAAGCTCACATTAGATCCCTTGAACATCTCCTGTAATTAGACCAAGGAGAGGCGTGGTGGGGATTCCAGCAGTGGCCTCTTCTGAAAAGTCCACACGGCTTCCCAGTGGGTTTGCTGCTGAGAAATCCGCTGGTGTCATTTCAGTCTGTCAAGCTTAACTCTGAACATACCCTTACACATTCACACTCTCACAAGTCGGTAAAACATAGATGGACCCTTGAGTTTGGGAATGTCATATGTAAATGCTTGTTCCCAGGTACCGTAAAGAAATAGCACTCAAACATAAATTGAATTCTCTCAGCAAGGCCATCTTTACTTTCTGCGGAAAGGGTGCTAATCACACATGGAATAATGGTGAGCGCACACCCGAACAAAGGAGGGAAGCAATTTTTATTCCTCACGCAGTATGTCCCTGCTACTGTGTCCTATCTCCATTGACTGGAGCCAGGCCGCACAATCTAAACTAAGACCCGATTGGCTAACAGTTTAAAACTTTTCTAAATAGGTAAAAGTAATGGAAAGACAAAGGAAAAGAGGAAGTTGCTTATGCCAAATAGGGAAGGGGCATAGGCTGCGAGCTGGAGCGTGCCTGTGAGTAGGTCCAGCACAATTATCTTGGTTAAGGTACAAGGACATGGAACGTACTTCGTGCCTGTCAGCGTGTTTAACATCTACATACGATAGGGTCCGAAAAAGAGTTACTAGCATAAAGTAAGGAGGCTTAAAGGAAGTTAATCTTTAAAAGAAACTGTTATTTCTAACACTTAACGGTTTATTCTTTAACGAGGAGGGAAACTTTGAAGAGGAACTTTTTACTTTCTACAGAGAACTTGGCCAGCTGTGAGGTCCCTGTGGGCTGTGGCTGTTTGCTTCATTCTTTGCAGTTGGGACTGACTCCTGCCTTCTGCTGGGTTCTGCTGAGAATGCATGAGAGAAGTTTCCTCCATTCCCTGTTGGGGTCATGAATGTGGACTCTGGGACTGAAAGGTTGTGACCTGTTTTAGTCTGTTCTCACATTGCTGTAAAGAAATACCTGAGGCTGTGTTATTGATAAAGAAAAGAGGTTTCACTGGCTCATGGTTCTACAGGCTGCATTGTTCCTCCCTGAGTGGCTGCAGAGGTCTCAGGGAGCTTTCACGTATGGTGAAAGAGGAAGGGGAAGCAGGCACATCAACATGGGCAGAGCAGGAGGAAGAGGTCGGGGGGTGGAGGGACCACACCCTTTTAAACAGCCAGATCTCATGAGAACTCACTCACCAGAACAGCACGAGGGGAATGGTACTAAACCACTAGAAACCGCCCCCAGGGCCCAGTCATCTCCCACCAGGTCCCACCTCCAGCATCGGGAATTAAAATTGAAGATGAGATTTGGGTGGGGACACAGATCCAAACCCTATCAAGATGAATCCCTGTATACCAAGCACCTCGTTGGCTAGGATGGGGCCTCTGTTGCTATGCATGACACTCAAGTGAGAGAAAATCCTAATATTGTCTTAAATCATATGGACACTTACTGACCTAACAGGAGGCCTGGAGGCATCGGGTCTCAAGCTTGGTTTTGTGGCTCTTCTTTACTCCACGGTTCTTGTCATGTTGTTCCTCATTCCAAAGCATTTTACTTCCTGATCCTAAAAGAGCTGCCACTGCTCCTGGTATCACAGCAACATCCAGAGCTGGGAGAGAACAGAGAAGTGGCACAGGCCCCCCTTGTAGCATCTTGTAGCAATTCTCTAATATACCAGGGAGGCAAATCTTCCTGAAGAGCAGCTAGTACCTAAAGAATACCTTGTGTATTCTTTATGCAAAAGTGAACTCAAAATGGATCAAAGATGAAAATGCAAAATGTAAAACTGAAACACTTTTAGAAGAAAATGTCAGAAAAAAATCTTGACCTATTGCTGGACAAATAATTATTAGATATGATACCAACACGCAATCCATAAAAATAATATTGATAAATTGGACTTTATATTAAAATTAAAAATGTCTGCTCTGTGAAAGAGCTTGTTAAGATAATGAAAACATAAGACACAGACTGGAGAAATATTTTCAAGCCACACATCTGATAGGACCTGTATCTAAAATCTGTAAAGAACTCTGAACACAACAATAAGAAATCAAACCATCCAATTAGAAAACTGGCAAAAGATTTGAACAAACATTTCACTGAAGATTCATGGGTGCCTCTTTCTTTAGAGAACTGGATAGCAAAGAAGCACATGAAAGATATTTACCATCCTTAAACACTAGGAATATGCAAATTAGATCTAAAGTGAAGTAATACTACACACCTGTTGGAATAGGTAAAAGGAAAAACACTTGACAATACCAAGTGCTATAAAGTATCTGCAACAGCTGGAATCTTACACATTGCTGGTGGGAGTGTAAAGGGTACATCCATTCTGCACCATGATGTGTCAGTTTCTTACACAGTTAAGCATATATTTACCCTATGACCTGGCAAGGACACTCCTGGATATTTATTTTAGAGAAAAGAAAACTTATGATCATATAAACACTGGTGCTCAAATGTTCATAGCAGCTTTATTTTTATTGCTCCAAACTGAAAACAACCCACATGTTTTTCAAGAGTGAAATGGATAAACTGTGGAAGATCAGTGCAATGAACAGCAGCTACTCAGCCATCAAAGGGAATAGAGGCCCGGAACAGTGGCTCATGCCTGTCATCCCAGCATTTTGGGAGGCAGAGGCTAGTGGATCATTTGAGGTCAGGAGTTCAAGACCAGACTGGCCAACATGGCAAAACCCCGTCTCTACTAAAAATGCAAAAATTAGCCAGGCGTGGTGGTGCGTGCCTATAATCCCAGCTACTCAGGAGACTGAGGCAGGAGAATCCCTTGAACCCAGGAGGCAGGGGTTGGAGCGAGCCAGGATCGTGTCACTGCACTCCAGCCTGGGTGACAGAAGGAGACTCCATCTCAAAATCAACAACAACAACAACAACAAAAGGGAATGGAATGCTGATGCGCACACTGGCCTGAAAGGGTCTCAGGGCATCACGCTGAATGATGAAAGCCAGTCTCAAATGGTGGCATCTGTACAATTGCATTCATGCAATGCTCTAGAAGTGATGACACTGTAGAGATGGAGAACGCATCAACGGTGGCCGGGGGTCAGGCTGAGCAAGGACAGAACCAGTGGGCTAGCAGGAGGGAGTTTGGTTGTGGTGCTGGAAGTTCCACATCCTGGTTGTGTGGATGATGGCTTGAATTTTTATGTGATATATTTTGTTACAATGATATACCAAACTTTATTTAAAAAGTTCACATAAAAACGAATGAAATCAAGACTGTTTGAGTCACCAGTATTGCACCTGTGCCAGTCTCCTTCTTTTGATGACATGGGGTTTGTGTGAGACGTTATCATGGAGGGAGACCAGGGAAAGGGTGGCCGGGCACTCATGGTATGATTGTTGCAATTTATGAGGTCCTTAAGCTAGTTCAGAATTTAAACATATATTTTAAAATAGCATCCAGCTGACTTCTGCTTTTCATTTGCCAAAATTGGGTCAACTGGGTCCATGCCATCCTAAACAAAGCAGCAGCAGATTGTGTCATCAATGTGGACAGATCCTGATTCTAGCTCTTGGGCAAGCATGTGGCTGTCCAACCCCAAGCAAGGTGAAGTTAGCAAGAAAGAAAGGCTGGGGGAGGACTGCGGGCAGGAGAGAATCTGCACAGCTGCATGGATTCCTAAGAGAGTCGGATCCCATTTATGAAGTTTTGTGGATAAAAGGGAGAAGGCCAGGGGCCTGAGAAACCCTCAGTGCCCTTCTGCAGGAGCAGAGCGGTGAGGCTGAGCAGCAGTGCTGGTGTGTGAAACCCCATACTTCTCCAATATGGTAGGGGACGAATGGTGTTCTAGGGTGGGACCCTGCCAGCTCTCAAGTGATAGCCCAAGGCTGGGCACACCGTGATATCCACAACACAAAGAGTTGCAAGTATTGGAATCCCCAGCCAAGAGGCAAACTGTTGGACTTACAGACCTTGTACTTCTAAAGGCAACTTTCACAACAGCTGGATTCAGGGGCTGTCTCTTCCTCCTTCCAAGTCTCCATCTGTCAGCACTGCTCCTCTCCTTCTGCTGCCACTGGGCCTTTGGGCCACAAATGGGCCTCTTCATTTGGAGGGAGGGACGGCTGCTGGCAGCCCAAAGTCTCTGTCCTTACAGATTGTGACCTAAAGGGGAGAGGAAGCTTTCTTTCCCTTTGCTTCCCAGGAACAACTCTGAAGGACTGGTTTGAGCTACGTCAGTACCCCTTGGACTGACTGGAGTCACGTGCCGAGCCCTGTGAGCTCCTGAACCACGGTCATGCCCACATTCCACACGTATTGAGCGTCATCTTCATGCAGACACTGCTGTGGGTGCTGGAGATGGAGTGGTTAGCAGCCCAGGCAGGAAGAAGCAGCACCACCCACCTTCACAGTCCGCCCCCAGCCCCATGGAAGATGGGTCACAGCAGGAGCAGTGGTCCCCACGGATTTCCAGGTGAATGCTGTTGAAGGGAAAAAAGGCAGGATGGTGACTGAAATGTTAGGACGGGGAATCGGGCAGGCTTCACTGGGTGAAGGACAGCTGGAGTAAAACCGCATGAGATTAGGGGGAAGAGGTCCCAGATGGGAGGAAGCAGATCAGACCAGCATGGCCACCACAACCACAGGGTCCTCTTGTCTCTGATGTTTAGGGGTGAACACAGACAGAGGCCAGAAGAGGAGAGTTCAGAAATGTCCAGAGCCCAAGGCCTCGGCTACATCTAACTTCACATTTGCACAGATCACCACTGAGCACAAGGCTATACTACCTATCCCTCCCCACTCCTGTCTGCCTGAACTCACCTGGGACAGAAGACAGGACTTCCAAACAACAGGACATAAGCCAATGCATCGTGAGGGGAGGATTTCAGAGAATGTTATGCCAAGCAAAGTGGACCCAGCTCCTAGCAATTCTGCCCTGTTGGTTTCACGCAGGACCTGTGGCCATTCTTGGGGATGAGCACAGAGCCACGGCAGGGGCTGTCACCTGTCACACCCCTGGGCTGAGTCCACAGGGGTCCCTTCTCTGATCTCACATGCTTGTCTGTAATAGCAGTGCAAGCATTTGAGTGTGGGGTTAGCCTGACTGCACAGAGGCAGGGCATCCAAAACAGTAGGATATCCGTGGAACCTGCGACAGCAGGGACACTGGGGGGAGGGACCAAGGTGTGCTTCCTTCCTTCCAGGGTTCCCTCCAGCCGCCTCAGGCCCTGGGAGTTTTATTTTGAAGAGGAAACTGCTGAGAACGAAGGGAGGGGTTGCCCCAGTGAATCTTACTTCCTGATTGGACCCGGGTTCCCCAGCAAGACAAAGGCCAGACGATTTTATGAAGTGAGCTGGAGAACGAAACCCTCCATCCCTATGACTCACACAGAAGAAACACACAACTTTGGCAGACTCCCCACACTGCTTTTTGTTGACCTCTGAAGAACAGAGGTCAGAGAAATTTTACCTTCAGATTTAAGACTACCTGGATGAGATCAGGGGGCATCTTCCTCCTCCTGTTCCCCATCCCCAAAGCTCCTGTTTCCTTCCCATCTTGTCTCAAGTCCCTAAGAACTGGAGATGCCTTCTGAATGGGATGGAGCTGCTAGTTTATGATTCTCTGCACTCCATTAACTTCAAATGCAGATCAATGATCTATAAAATATAGAACAAGGAAGCCGAGGAAGCACTGCTAGGCTCCGAAATAATTTTAAAACATTTCTGAGTACCAGAAATGGAACAGACACAAAAAAGTAAAGGATTTTTAAAGGTTTTAGAACAATTTTTAGGAGAGTGTCTGACTCTGAGGGTAGGAGAAGATGTAAATAAGACGTAAAACAAAAGTCATAGAAGAAATAGCTGAAAAACGTGATAACATTAAAAAGTTCTACATTTCCAACAGTAGTCCATACTGGAAAAAAATGAAAATACAAACATAGAAAAGACAGTTGCAATGCAGATAACCAAAGTCTAAGATAAACAAATAAGAAGAAAGGCAAAACCTGATAGGCCAATAGATAGCTTACATGTGAGAAACCACAAACAGCCAAGAACATACATTTCATTTTTGAGCCTCACAATTAACTAGAAACATGTATTAAAATAAGAAACCATCTGACTTGATTGGTGAGAGTCAATGTTTAGCAAGAAAGTGGTGTGACCAGAGCCATCCTACACTGGTGGAGAAGAGGAAATTATTCAACCACATTTCAGGGCTATTTAGCAAAACCTGGTAAAGATGAAGATGCCTCCAAATCATATTTCTAAGCAAATAGCTGTGCAGTTAGGAAAGAAACTCTTCCACCTAGGTTTACGGAGACACGGATCAGAACGTGTGTTGCTGAGTTATTCGTGACAGCAAAAAACTGAGAATAATCGAATTTCCATGAATTAGAAAATGGATAGATAAATCGTGGTGGGCTTACGGGGCACACTACTACTGCACTGCAACTGAAATAAGCAACCTGGAGCCACAAACATCAGTGCGGGTAAAAATCCCCCAAACGAAGCAAGTGACAACGGGCACAGCATGATATTTATATAGGATGTTAGAACATGCAAATTGTTTATGGATTTATATGTAAATCACAATTCTCCCTGGACATACACAATGCTTTTGTGCTCATAGAATAAGGTACCCCCTATGGGCAGCCACATGTGAAGGAAGCAGCTGGTACTGGCTCTGGTGGGGCCTGTGGTGCAGGGCTCTGGGGTGCTGGCTCCCTGTGGCCCCAGCTCAGCCCTGGCTGAGTGCTCCCATGCAGGGCACAGCCTGTGAAGCCCTTGGGGTGGCCCTGATGTGACACCTGTGTAAGACTGTGCAGGTGGAACAGTATACCAAATACTGCATGTTCTCACTTATAAGTGGAAGCTAAACATTGAGTACACAAGGACGTAAAGATGGGAACATCACACACCGGGGACTCATAGAGGAGGCACGGAGGAAGGGGGATGAGGGCTGAAAAACTACCTACTGTGTGTGCTGTGCTCTCTACCTGGGTGACAGGACCTAAACCTCAGCATCATGCAATATACCACCTAACAAACCTACACATACACCCCTGAATCGAAAATGAAACTTGAAATTATGAGAAATAAAAGTAAAATAAAAGCATGCAGGTAACAAAGGACACATTCAGGAGGGTGGGGACCTCTGGGGAGTGAAACAGTGGAACAGGGCTCTGAGGTGAACCCCAGGGGCCTCAATCATGTTATATTCTCATTATGATGTTTGCTCTGCCCCTTTGTTTTAAAAATATTTCACAGCTTACTAATCACTGAAGCAGAAGTGCTGTGTCCTGGAGACTGGAGGTGCCCTCCTGTCCTGCCTCCACCTGGCTGGAGCCACCTGCAGGTGCCCGGCCCTACCCAGGCCCCACAGTGCAGGCCTGGGAACACCAGGAGTTGCCTGTCTGAGGGATGCTCTCTCCTGCTCCTGCTCCACATTCCCCAGGAGCCTCCCTACCTCCATCTTGGCACCCTGGGTGTCCTCTGCTACCCCATTACCCCAGAGGCTGCAGGAGGGGCTGAGCACTGGGGTCTTGACCATACCTGTGCTCTGTACCAGGTGCCCGCCCACTGCGGGGACACCCTGGCTTGCACAGTGACACTCTCTGAAAGGGGAGCATACCTGCAGCCGCCATCGCCAGGACTGCTTTGTGGCTGAATGTGCCTGGGGGAGCAGGGAAACAACCTGTTACCCACATAATCCTCACTCACCCTCTCTGCCACTGCCCATCCCAGGTGCACAGGATGTCCTGGTCATTTGGGTGAAGCATGCCCAGCTCTGAGGCCTTGCCTGGGTCCCATGTGCAATCCCAGCCTCATCGCCTGGGTCCCATGTGCAATCCCAGCCTCATCGCCTGGGTCCCATGTGCAATCCCAGCCTCATCGCCTGGGTCCCATGTGCAATCCCAGCCTCATCGCCTGGGTCCCATGTGCAATCCCAGCCTCATCGCCTGGGTCCCATGTGCAATCCCAGCCTCATCGCCTGGGTCCCATGTGCAATCCCAGCCTCATCGCCTGGGTCCCATGTGCAATCCCAGCTTCATCGCCTTGGTCCCGCCCCAGCACCATGTGCAGAACCAGCCTCCATCTTTCTGCATGTCCAGACCCCCTGCTTCTGCCTGTGCTCTGCATGGGGAAGCCTTCACAGAAGGTTCATACTCTCCAGTTGGTAAACATGTCTGGTGCCCCATGTGCTCCCAGGAGAGACTATGAGTACCCCCCATCCCTGTTATTCAGTATGACCTCATGCCACTGTCTTCAGAGGGACCTTAATGCCTCTTGTCCTCAGTAGGACCATATGCCCCCATCCTTAGTGGGACCTCGAGCCCTCTGCAGTGGGATCCTATGCTTTTGTCCTCAGTGGGATAACGTGTCTGCTCATAGCCCTCAGCACAGTTCTGGATTCAGTAAGTCCTAATACACCCCTGCCTGGCTCTTACACACTGTCTGCTTCTACGGAGTCTTATATCTTCATTAAGAAGGTAAACTCCTAAGGACAGAGGCTCTGTTCCCCCTTCTCCGGCCACTCAGCAGCCTGCCCATCGCTGCTGCTGCACACCCAGGTGCAGACGTGGGAGCCCAGCTCGCAGCACCTGAGCATCTTTCTAGATCAGGCGGGACCTGGGGATCTCTGCTGGGGGCAGGGCCAGGCTTCCCTGTGAGCATTCCTCCACTGGTGACCCTGCTGCCTCCAGCGGGGAGGAAAATACAGGTCCAGTCATCACACCGGGAGATAGGTTGTGCCTAGCATGAGCTTGGAGTTCCACAGGCCAGGTTCAGTGCCCTGAGCCGCACACACCAGCTGTGTGTCCTTGCATGGTTACTCTTGTCTTTGTGCCTCTGCCAAGGGGGTAAGAATATCTACCCACCTTAGCCAGTTGCTTTGAAAAACAAATGAGGGGATAGGAAAGCAAGGTCCTTCTCAGCTATAATTTGCTCTCTCCATGCAGGACGGTGAGCTTCAGGAGAAGCCCGTGATGCCGGCGTGGTGGTTCCAGCCACCCTATAAATTCAGTGGGTATCACTTCCATTGCCCAGGAGCAACACCCTCACCGCAGAAACCCCACAAGACGCCTTTGGTGTGGCGGCCGACGTCTCTGCGGACGACAGAGATTTTCCTGTGCCTTCTGAGGCATCTGTGGGACCAGCGTGGGGGTGCTCTGCCTTATAAGGCAAAGGTGCCACCACTGTGGGGTCAGAGTTCTGATTGCTTTCAGATTGTGTCTGTGCCAGGGAAGACGAATGAACACAAAGTAAATTACCCTCTCTTGGTGCGGCAATGGGGACCAGCCGGTGAGGCGGCTTCTGTCCTCCTCGTTCCTTATCTCTTTCCTGTCTCCTCACCCCAGCTCCTGACTCAATTCAGCGTCACTCTGGAATATGAAGCCCGGCCAGAAGGGAAACAGAAAGCCAATCACATCACCACATAAAAGAGAGAAGAGCCAATCACATCACCACATAAAAGAGAGAAGAGCCAATCACATCACCACATAAAAGAGAGAAGAGCCAATCACATCACCACATAAAAGAGAGAAGAGCCAATCACATCACCACATAAAAGAGAGACGAGCCAATCACATCACCACATAAAAGAGAGAAGAGCCAATCACATCACCACATAAAAGAGAGAAGAAAATTAAAATTTGGCTGCAATAACAAATGCTCATTTCTGTTAAATGACTTGAATTTTTAAAAGTCGATCTTTGGCCAGGTGTGGTGGCTCACACCTGTAATCCCAGCATTTAGGGAGGCCGATGTGGGTGGATCACCTGAGGTCAGGGGTTTGAGACCAGCCTGGCCAATATGGTGAAACTACTAAAAATACAAAAATTAGCCGGGTGTGGTTGTGGGTGCCTGTAACCCCAGCCACGCAGGAGGCTGGGGCAGGAGAATCCCTTGAACCTGGGAGATGGAGGTTGCAAATGAGCCCAGATTGTGCTACTGCACTCCAGCCTGGGCAACAGACTGAGACTCCATCTCAAAAAAAAAAAAAAAAAAAAAAAAAAAAAAAGTCGATCTTCAGGTGTTATAACTTTCTAAATCAATAGAATTATAGGTACCTTAGAAACTCAGAGGTTAAAAGGACAGAAAGAACCATCCCATCTGAGTATTCTGTCCAAATTCATCCTCAGCCAAGTTCCTTCCCTGCAAGGAGCCAGCCTGGGACGGATCCGGAAAGAGGTTCCACTGCATCACATCATACATTTCAGTTAACCAAGCCGAGTCAGCCCTTGGGTAGGGACACAGGGAGGGAGAATGAGACCTGTGTCGCACCCGCCCCCTTGACCACTTCCTCCTCCCTCGGATCCACCTTCTTTTGTGCTGTCCTGGCAAGAGGGCCTGATGGTTATGGTGTGAGCCATGCTATGAGAGATGGAGGCCTGCCGATCCTCCGATTGCAGCGAGGGAACCCAGAATTAATACATCAATTCTGGGTGGCTTATAAAGAAAATAAGAAGAGAGTGTTTGAATTCCTAGAATGAGGGCATTGACTCAGACAGCTCGCAAGTACCCACGAAACTGCAGTGTCTCCACAGAACTAATTGGTATTTACACCGAGTCTTCCTTGATCTTTATAGGCCCACCTTGGAGACATTGTGGGTTCCATTACAGACCACTATAATAAAGCCAACAAAGTTGTTCAGACAAGTTTTTTGGTTTCCCAGTGCATCTAAAAGTTATGTTTACACTATACTGTGGTCTACTAGGCATGTAATAGCATTATGTCTAAAAATGTATATACGTTAATTTAAAAATCCTTTATTACTGAAAGTTTTTAACAATCAGTTATCTGAGCCTTCAGTTGATTGATGAAGGATGTTCAATCAGTCTTCAGTTGATTGAAGGACGTTGATGACTGCTGACTGATCAGGGTGGTGGTTGCTGAAGGTTGGGATGGCGGTGGCAATTTCATAAAATAAGACAGCAATGATGTTTGCCACATCCCTTGACTCTTCCTTTCACAAAAGATTTCTCTGTAGCATGCAATGCTGCTTGACAGCACTTCACCCACAGTAGAACTTTTTTCAAAATTGGAGTCAATTCTCTCAAATCCTCTTGCTGCTTCATCAGGTAAGTTTACAGAATATTTTAAATCCTGTGTTCTTGTTTCAACACTGGTCACAGCTTCTTCACTAGGAGTAGATTCCACTTCAAGAAACCACTTTCTTTGCTCATCTGTAAGAAGCAACTCCTCATTACTTCAAGTGTTATGAGATTGTAGCAATTCAGTCAGGCTCCAGTTTTAATTCTAATTCTCTCGCTGTTTCCACCACATCTGCAGTCACTTCCTCCACAGAAGTCTTGAGCCTCTCAAAGTCATCCATGAGGGTTGGAATCAGCTTCCTCCAAATCTCTATTGGTGTTGATATTTTGGTCTCCTCCCGTGAATTATAAGTGTTCTTAATGGCATTTAGGACTGTGAATCCTTTCCAGAAGGTTTTCTTTTTTTTGTTTTGTTTTATTTTGTTTGAGACAGAGTCTTGCTCTGTTGCCCAGGCTGGAGTGCAGTGGTACAATCTCAGCTCACTGCAAACTCCGCTTCCCAGGTTCACACCATTCCCCTGCCTCAGCCTCCTGAGTAGCTGGGACTGCAGGCGCCTGCCACCACGCCTGCCTAATTTTGTTTTGTAGTTTTAGTAGAAATGGGGTTTCACCGTGTTAGCCAGGATGGTCTCGCCCTCCTGCCTCGTGATCTGCCCGTCTCGGCCTCCCAAAGTGCTGGGATTACAGGCGTGAGCCACCGCACCCGGCCTCCAGAAGGTTTTCAATGTACTTTTGTACTTTGCCAAGATGCACTAGAGGAATCACCATCTACGGCAGGTGTAGCTTTATGAAAAGTAATTATTTTCTTTTTTTTTCCTTTCCTCTCTTTTTTTTTGAGGTGGAGTTTCACTTTTGTTGTCCAGGCTGGAGTGCAGTGGCCCAATCTGGGCTCACTGCAACCTCCGCCTCGCAGGTTCAAGTAATTCTCCTGCCTCAGCCTCCTGAGTAGCTGGGATTACAGGCATGCACTACCACGCCCAGCTTATTTTGTATTTTTAATAGAGACGAGGTTTCACCATGTTGGCCAGGTTGGTCTCGAACTCCTGACCTCAGGGGATCTGCCCACCTTGGCCTCCCAAAGTGCAGGAATTACAAGTGTGATCCACTGTGCCCGGCCCATGAAATGTATTTCTTAAATAATGAGAGTTGAAAGTCAAAATTACCACTTGATCCATAGGCTGCAGAATGGATGTTGTGTTAGCAGGCATGAAAGTAACATTCATCTCCTTGGGCATCTCAGAGCTCTTGTGGGATCAGGTTGTGTTGTCAATGAGCAGTAGTATTTTGAAAGGAAACTTTTTTTTTTCTGAGAGTGAGTCTTAAAAATGGGCTTAAAATATTCATTACACCGTGCTGCAAGCAGATGTGCTGTCATCCACACTTTGCTGATTCATTTATAAAGCACAGACAGAGTAAATTTGACGTAAATTTTAGGGCCCTAGGATTTTTAGAATGGTGAATGAGCATTGGCTTCAACTGAAAGTCCCCAATGCTTTAGCCCCTAATGAGAGAATCACCCTCTGCTTTGAAGCTTTGAAGCCAGGAATTGACTTTTCCTCTCTAGCTATTAAAACGCTAAATGGCATCTTCTTCCAATAGAAGGCTGTTTTCTCTGCATTGAAAATCTGGGGCGTGTGTGTGTGTGTGTGTGTGTGTGTGTGTGTGTGTGTGTGAATCCATCATCAGTGATCTTGGCAAGATGTTCCAGGTAACTTTCTGAAGCTTCTCCATCAGCACTTGCTCTTCATCTTGCACTTCTATGTTATGGAGACAGTGTCTGTCCTTAGACCTCATGAACCCACCTCTCCCAGCTTCAAACTTTTCTTCTGCAGCTTCCTTACGTCTCAGATTTCACAGAACTGAAGAGAGGTAGGGCCTTGCTCTGAATTAGGATTTGGCATAAGAGAATGTTGCGGCAGGTTTAACTTATTCAGATCAGTCAAACATTCTCCATATCGGCAATAAGGCTGTTTCCCTTTCTTAACATTTGTGAGTTCACCGGAGTAGCACTTCCTTCAAGAATTTTCCTCTATATTCACAACTTGGCTAGCTGGTGAAAGGGTCTCAACTTTTGACTGATCTAGGCTTTCAACTCATGCCTTCCTCACTGAGAGTAATCATCGCTAGCTTTTTATTTAAAGTGAGAGCCATGCAACACTTCCTTTCACCTGAACACTTCAAGGCCATAGTAGGGTTCTTAGCTGGCTCAAGTTCAATGTTGTTGATTTCAGGGGATAGCAAGGCCTGAGGGGAGGGGGAGAGACAGGGGAGCGCTGGTGCCTGGAGCAGTCAGAACACACACGGCTTTTATTGATCAAGTTTATTGTCTTATTTGGTTGCCACTCATGGTGCCCCAAAATATTTTTATTCATAATATCAAAGATCATCATAGATCACCATCACAGATGTCACAATAAGGACAAAGTCTGAGATATTGTGAGAGTTCCTGCAATGTTACCCAGAGACACAAAGTGAGCACATGCTCTTGGGAAAGTACCAGCAGAGGTGGCGGATGCCAGGCTCCCCCTTCTTCAACCTGTCAAACATGATATCTGTAAATTGCAGAATGACGTGCACCTGTAGTTAAGAAGGTTTTGCAAATGCTTCTTGCATCTTTTCACTATTTGACAAACAAGACACACAAATGAAGCAAAACCTGCAGAAACCCAGATGCTCAGGGAAAGGCAGCTCCTTTACACTGGATCCCAGGGAGTCATCCATGTCCACTCTCACCGTGTGTTCCCGTTCCTGGTCCAACCAAAGTCAGGGTCTAAATTGTATTGACTGCGTGGTCAGTTTGGAGTGTGTGTGTGTGTGTGTGACTTTAGGAACTGTGAAAGGCAAATGCTTTTACACCGTCTTAGCCAAATTTCAGCTCATGCCTCACTGGCACATCAACCCAGGACTCTTAGGAGAGGGAGTTAGTAGCTGCATCGATCGCATAGCTATGAAAGGCTGCATAACAAACAAGTAGAAAAGCTCGGTGACAGGTAACATCGGCACTGATTTGGCTGTGAGCGGTGCTTGGCCAGGGTTTGCCTGGGAGGGGCTGGGCTCAGCTCGGGTGTCTTTGTTGTGCTGCAGAATCTTCCATGCTCCTGTTGCACCAGCACCCCAGACAGACATGCTCTTGATGGCAAAGGCAGGAGCCCAAGAGGGCAGGCCCGACCCCTTCAGCACTTTTCATGACTTGCTCATGGACACAACTGCTCTCATGCCGCTGCTCACAGCAAGTCACGCAGCTGAGCCTCCAGCCAGCGGGTGCAGAGGAGCAGCCCCTCAACCTGCCCCAGTGCAGTGCAGTCCTGAAAGGTGGAGGGAGGGGTGAGGAATTGGAGTCATCAACGACATCTGCTGAAGTAGCTGTTTTACTCCGTAAACACAAGTTTCTAATGCCTAGTGCCTGCTTGAAATGTGTGAAATGCATGAACAAGAGGAAAAAGGGAGAGAAAAAGAGAACAAAGAAGAACAGAGTTTTTTTTTTTTTTTTCTTGAGATGGAGTCTCGCTCTGTGGCCCAGGCTGGAGTGCAGTGGTGCGATCTCAGCTCACTACAAGCTCTGCCTCCCGGGTTCACACCATTCTCCTGCCTCAGCCTCCTGAGTAACTGGGACTACAGGCACCCGCCAGCACACCTGGCTAATTTTTTGTACTTTTAGTAGAGACAGGGTTTCACCGTGTTAGCCAGGATGGTCTCGATCTCCTGACCTCGTGATCCGCCCGCCTCGGCCTCCCAAAGTGCTGCGATTACAGGTGTGAGCCACCGTGCCCAGCCAATGAGTTTTGTTTTATTTTTCTTTTCCTTCGTTTTCATGCCCACTATTGATATAATGCCCGACTCAAAATTAGTTGGTGAGTGGCGTTGGGAGTCCATCAGTCACGTTTTGAGTCTTCTCTGCTAATTTCTGCTAAGTCCATCAGACGTAGGCTTCTTTCTTTCCTAAATGACTAAATTATTTTCAAGGAAAGTTTCTTCAAAATGGTAAAATAAAAATAAGACATCATTTCAAAACATAGCTGTACAACGGTTTCCCACCTGCATGTTTGTGCCACGGCATATGTCATTCCGATTGGAGGCTTTGTCAATAATGGAAGCATGGGCTGGCTGTAAGCTCAGCCTGTGAGCATTGGCCCTGGTGTGTCTGCCGCAGACGCACACGAGGACCTGGAGAAGGGCCCCGGAAATTGGACATCGCCGGCCTCAGTAGCCAGCGTCCAGGTAAAGCATCCATTGCCCCGTTTCAGAAAGGCCTGAGGTGGCCAGAGGAAAACCACGCAGCGAAGTCAGTGCAGGGGCGCCTCCCCCATCGGCTTCCTTATCAAAACAGGCAGCGGGTGTGGTTCTCCTTGGCTCCTGCCCCTTGGCTCTCTAAGGGCACTGCTGGCCGCAGGGGTGTCAAGGCAGCTGGACGTAACTTCCCAAGGTCCTGCCTTCTGCTCAGGATGTCCTGACTGCGTCCGTGCAGCTCCCATTTTTCCCTTGTTTTGTGTAGGAGGTTCACCTCCCCAAAGCATGCATGACTTTGTTATTCTTGGCCATGGCAAGTCCCAGGGCACTTATTTATTTTTTTATGATTTATTTATTTATTTGTTTGTTTATTGAGACAGAGTCTTGCTCTGTCGCCCAGGCTGTAGTGCAATGACGCCTTCTTGGCTCACCACAACCTCCGCCTTCCAGATTCAAGTTATTCTCCTGCCTCAGCCTCCCGAGTAGCTGGGATTACAGGCGTGTGCCACCACGCCTGGGTGATTTTTGTATTTTTAGTAGAGACGGGGTTTCACCATGTTGGCCAGGCTGGTCTCGAACTCCTGACCTCAGGTGATCCGCCTGCCTCAGCCTCCCAAAGTGCTGGGATTACAGGCGCCTGGCCTGGAATCTGAATCTTTTAAAGGTATCACAACAGTGGGGCAAAGTCAGGGCCCGGGCGGGGTGGCCACAGAAAAGCTGCAAGTGGCGCTGCCTGATCGAAGTGTTCCTTTGCCAGGTGGGGTCTAAAGCCCATTAGTTGCCCAGTGTTCCTGGGCGTTCCCTGGGGTTCCTGAGACTCCCTGCCACTGCTCCTGGGGGTTCTAAGCTCTGCCATGAGCAGTGGGCTGTGGCCCTTCGCTTCCCCTCAGTCTCCGTCCACGCCCTCTCTGCTTTGAGGGCCCTCATGCTTTCTTCCCTCCAGGGCATGGACCTGGTGCAGAGATCTCATCTGGACTCTGGGGTACCTGGTTCTGGTTTGCAGCCACAGGCTTGTTCCCTCCCTGGGGATGGCCTCAGCCTGTACTTTGAGGAGGAGCCTCCTGTCCTGTCCTCGCCTGGCCCCGGCTTTCCTTCCCTGTGCTCCACACCATCTGTCCTCTGGGAGCGGGCAGGAGTGCCTTCCCTGGGAATTGGAGCCCAGGAAGATCTTGCAGCCTCCACCAGCATGCAGCTTCACAATTAGCTTGTTACAGCCGGGACAAGGGAAAGAGAGAAAATGGTGTCTGTCATGGTAGTTTTATGTGGTTTTGTCATCTTTCTGGCTGGTCCATGTTCTCTTCCCTGTACCCTGGTCAGAGGTTCCAGATGAGGAACCTTGTGTAATGTCTGTGCTGCTGGCCATTTAGGAAGCTGAGTCCTACGGAGAGACCAGTGGGCACGGGCAGAGCTGGCAACTTCCCCCGGAGAGTGGGCTGTGGGATTCTGATGACAAAGACACACCCATAGAGTCATTTGCCCTTCATGGGGTGAACATGGACTTGTTCAAACCACGATGACTTTGACCACCTGGATCTCTGGGTCTCCCTGCACTGGCGCAGTGACTGTAGAAGTGGGTTGTCTCGGCAAGTCAGGGCATGGGATGGTGGCGAGGTGGGCAGGGACAGACTTGTGATTCCCACAAGCCAGGATCTCCAGTGTCTCCAGGAACAAGGCAGATGGCAGGCAAGAGGGCAGGGTCACTGGAAAAGGCATTGGGAATAAAGTCCCAACACTCGCCCCGGCCCAGGCCCGCAGGAGAGGAGTGAGGCAGCGCAGGGCCCTGCCAGGACAGGCTGCTCCACGCTGGCACCCCGAAACCACTTTCTTATATTTTGCTGCCCTAAAAATGCAAAAGGAGAAATACATCAATCTTTCCAAATTGCTGTTTGTACCTACAGATTCTCAATTGTAAGGCACCAGACTCTGAAATCGGTTTATTTGATGTGTCTTTCCAGCAGGAAAACATTCCGGTGTGTCTGTCCACGTGCCTGTCCAACCACGTGCCTGTTCAACCAACCCAGGCTGTTAGGATGCTGCTATGATCTGAGAGTGTTCCCAGAGTTAATGTGTTGGAAACTTAATCCCCAGCCAAACAGTGTTGGGAGGTGGGGCCTAGAAAGAGATGACTAGTGGATGAGGCAAGTTCTGCCCTTGTGAATGGATTAATGTCATCTCAGGGTGTGTTCGTTATCATGAGGGTTGGTTTCTTATAAGAGAGAGTTGGGCTCCTCTTGCGTTCTCTCTCTCTCGTGTGTCTGTCTCTCTCTCTCCCCTTCTCTCAGCTTCTGCCCTGGGATGGCACAGGAAGAAGGCCCTTGTAAGATGCCAGCACCTTGATATTGAACTTCCCAGCCTCCAGAACTGTGAGAAATATATGTATTTTCTTCATAGTTATCCAGTCTGTGATATTCTGTTTTAGCAACACACAACACAGACTCAGGCTGATGCCAAGTACAGCCTTCATGCAGAGGTTCCAGGCAGCAGTGCTTAATCCAGCACCCACCGTGCTCCCTGAGGCCCTCTGTGTGTGTGGCACCCACTTTCTCCGTGAGAAGTGGTCTTTACTGGTGAGTGTTGGAGAAATTCCTTAAGCTGTTGATGTGTGGAATGTTCAAGGGAAGACTCTTCGGGGCACACACCTCCCAGGAAGGTCAAGTCGCATCCCAGGCTGCAGGTGAATCTCACCCCTAAGCCAGCCCACCCCCTTTCTCATTTCTTAGCAGATGTATTTCTGGAGGAGTCTCTGCACCTGCAGTGGCTGTTTAATTGCTGTGGGTGGAGGTATTCCATTATTTGCCATAAAGGCTTGTGTTTTTAACATTACATGAATGCAAGGTAGCCATGTAGCTAAATTTCATCTTTTCCCCATGGCACTTCTTAAATGATTGGAAGGAGGGGTTATGCAATTGGTGTGACTGAAAAGGTTTTGTGCCAAGTTTTTTTAAAAAAAAAGATATATGGGGGATTCATGTCCTCCTATCAGCCTGAATAGTGAATCGTCACATGCTGACACCGGGTACATTCAGCAGGCTCTGCCTGCACCTCCTGAGTCTTGCACAGCCTTGCCTGGTAGCTGCTGTCTCACTGTGGAGGAAAGGAGAAGAGTGAGGGTCCTGATGCGTAAAGAACAGGCCTGGGGCACAACCCAGGGGCCGTCCTGGGGGGCCACCAGGACATCGGTGCTGCACTTCCCTCATGGGTGAAGGAGAGGGGCTCATGGGCACTGCCCTTTCTCCATTCTGGGGTCCCTGCTGTGAGGCTATTTTCCAGAGGCCAAGTTCTAATTGCCTATCACTCAGCATCTGCCCAGTACTCCCAGCCTGAGGCTTCGAGTAGTTGGGGAAGGAAAACAGGACCCCTTGCTGCTAATCAAAGTGTTTGGAGAGTTCTGCTCTCCTTTGAAGCCCCGGGGCACGTTCTTTGATCTTCCCAGCCACCTACCTTCCTCTGCCTTGTCTTCTCTCTCCCCAACACTGGTCTGCCCGGCACAGGTCGGAAGGCATTGACTTTGGTCACAAGGCTCACTGGGGCTGTGCTGTGTATCCTGGGCGGATTCTTCCCTTCCCTCACCTGGGGGATGCATGTGTGATCTGCGCAGGCGCCAATTTCTTTTCTGTCTCTGAAAATGTGCCTTTTATCTGACTTCCTCATTAGTCAGTCTCAGATTCTGCAGCACTCACCCACTTGCATTCCTCATGACCTTTCCTCCTGCCCTGTGCCCCAGACGAAGACCACTGCACCCTTCCCTGAGTCCTGGAGGATGACCACCACCTCCTGCCCTGTGTCCAGGGACAATAACCATGACATCCTGTGCTATGTCCCAGGAGGATGACCACCACCTCCTGCCCTGTGTCCAGGGACAATAACCATGACATCCTGTGCTGTGTCCCAGGAGGAGGACCATGGCATCCTGCCCTGTGTCCAGGGACAATAACCATGACATCCTGTGCTGTGTCCCAGGAGGAGGACCATGGCATCCTGCCCTGTGTCCAGGGACAATAACCATGACATCCTGTGCTGTGTCCCAGGAGGAGGACCATGGCATCCTGCCCTGTGTCCAGGGACAATAACCATGACATCCTGTGCTGTGTCCCAGGAGGAGGACCATGGCATCCTGCCCTGCGTCCAGGGACAATGACCAGGGCCTCCTGCCCTGCATCCAGGGACAATGACCATGGCCTCCTTCCCTGCGTCCTGGGATGATGACCATGGCCTCCTTCCCTGCGTCCTGGGATGATGACCATGGCATCCTTCCCTGCGTCCTGGGATGATGACCATGACGTCCTGTCCTGTGTTCTGATACACTGGGAAACCCACCGTGCAGCAGAAAGCCATGGGCTTTGGGATCAGAACAGGAATGGCAGGGCTGGGAGGAGAGGGTAGACTGCAGAGGCTCTAAGCAGATGGGGCGTATCTCAGGGACTGATCTTAGGGTGGTGTGAGGACAAAGCCAGGAGATTTAGAGACACCAAACTGTGGCCCTGAGCAGTGGCAGGCACCACACTGGGCAGGTAGAAAGGTTGGGGGCATGGGTGGAAGGGCAGCAGGGCCGGTGTCTGCGTGGGGGCGAGGTCTGATCTACGTGAGGACCAGCAGGGGTCTTATTAGGAGACAAGAGCCAAGGGAAGGACCAGAGACAGGAAACTGGGATACACGGGATCCCTGGGCCACAGAAGTACCACAGCTGAGGACGTGCGAGGTGCTGAGCTGCCCTGAGGAAGCCGTGCAATCTGGAGAAGGGTCTAGCTTGGGAAACCTGCCCACTGTCCGCCAGTGAGGCCAAGAGACAGAGAGTCAGAGAGTGAGTGCCCAGCGTGGACAGAAGGGGCTGGGTTTGGTGATGGGAAAATATGCTGCTGCATAATATGTTAATTATTTTTATAGTATAACACCAATGTGAATCAAGCAAATCAAATAAGAGGATCCTTAGAAAAAGTATAAATGGCAGCAAATGTCAGGTATAATTCCATCTAAGGGCCCCCAAATACCCTCTCACAAGTAACCAAGATAAACCAACTCTTCTCCCAGAGAACTCTTTTCTGGCCGGGCAGGCAAGATCTGCTTTCTGCCACCCTGGGAACTGGGTTGCTCTGCACCCATCAGACTGGCCCCTTCCTGGGGAATTTACCCAGCACCACACAAGAGTCACAGAGACCTGGGGAGTGGGCCTGAGCCCTGAGAAAGAAAGTCTCTCAGGGTGAGCCCTGTAGGTATGTGGGATGTGGGCCCTGGAGGGATGTGGGATGTGGGCCCTGGAGGGATGTGGGATGTGGGCCCTGGAGGGATGTGGGATGTGGGCCCTGGAGGGATGTGGGGTGTGAGCCCTGGAGGGATGTGGGATGTGGGCCCTGGAGGGATGTGGGGTGTGGGCCCTGGAGGGATGTGGGATGTGGGCCCTGGAGGGATGTGGGGTGTGAGCCCTGGAGGGATGTGGGATGTGGGCCCTGGAGGGATGTGGGGTGTGGGCCCTGGAGGGATGTGGGATGTGGGCCCTGGAGGGATGTGGGGTATGAGCCCTGGAGGGATGTGGGATGTGGGCCCTGGAGGGATGTGGGGTGTGGGTCCTGGGAAAGAAAATCTCCCAGTGTGAGCCCTGCAGGGATGTGGTGTATGGACCCTAGAAGGATGTGGGGTGTGAGCCCTGCAGGGGTGTGGGGTGTGAGCCCTGCAGGGGTGTGGGGTATGAGCCCTGCAGGTATGCAGGGTGTGGGCCCTGTAGGGATGAGGGATATAATAAATAGAGGGAGCCGATGGACCAGGAGACCTCATGCCATCACAAGACCTCCCTCAGGGTAATCTGCCCAGTTCCTCAATAGGTCTCCTTGCCCTCACTCTGGGCTGCCCACCTGGAAGAAGGTGGAAAGGGGTCCAGAGATGCTTCTCACCCTCTTCCTGTCTGTCCTGGGTTCCTGACCCCAGGCCACCACTCTAAGATTTGCTGCTTTCTCCCACTGAAAGCCAGTCAGCTTCAAGTCATCTAACTCAGATGTCCCTGCCAGTGGCTCAGGCAGTGCTGGGCTCCCACTGTTTTTGGGGCAGGTGCACACATCGGGGCTTGGGGCGGCACAGAGCGTGGCTGGGTGGAGAGCACTTTCAGGGGTGGTTAAACACAGAGCTGCACTTCCAGGGAGGACATCTAAGGAACGTGTATTAGCCCTGCCCGCCTCTGGGCCACCATCACTTCCAGTACGCGTCTGCTGGGCCAGTGCCATCTGTCCTCACCCAGGAGAGTTGACTTTCTACACGTCACTTTAAACGAAAACCCAGCCTCCCTCCTGGGCCCTGATTCCCAGTCTCTCTGTGAAGATAATGGTGAGAACGTATTATCTCTCGTGTGATAAATATGAATCTGCTGCTGTTTGAAAAACGACAAAGCAATAATTTGGACCCGTTTACTGAGTGCAGCAGGCCCAGGGTGAAACTATCACGAGAAATAATGAAGCACAGAACCTTCTGCCTGTGGCCGGCACTGGCGTTCAGCTTACATGTCAGGGTGGGGAGGGGGATGGCTCTGCCCCAGAAAAATGTTCTTGTCATGCTGATCTCCTTCTCAGAATTGTGAATGCACCTGGACCACAGCCATCAGCAATGACCAAGGCCAGGCCAGGGCATGTACTGAAGGCAGCAACATGGTCAGATGCAATTGCAGTTAAAGATGGGGAAAATAAAAGTGAAGGAAGAGCCAAGCCTAAACCCAAAGGTGGATTTTGAACCCAGGTCTTCTGGGGGCCTGAAACTGTGTCCCTGGGACAGGCATGGGACTCAGGCTCCTTGCCTATTGGCAGATGTTTCCTCAGCTGGGGCCAAAGGGCTTTTGCCACGGAAGTGGTGAAATGCAGAGAAAATGCAGACCAAAGGCTACTGACAATAGCCCACCTGCTTGGTGACCTCATTTTCAAAGCCCTTTCACATTCTTTATCTCATTGGAGAAAATGATCAGTTTATCAACTGTGAATGGGCTGCAGAACTTGAAAATGTAAGTGACTATGCAGCCTGTGATGCTGGGATAAGTATTTACTTTGAAGGATATTTTTGCTCCCATTATGTCTGTAGTTGTTCAGATTTGATCTTGACCTGAGGCTGGTGAAGAGGGGCTGGGCTTGCAGCTCTGAGACTGAGGCTATGGACAGTGCTTGGGCAACCAGGCTGTCCTCATTTGATGAATGTCAAATGTGCTTAGTAGGACCGCAAGCACTTGATTTCCAGTTACTCTTGAAGATTTAGACATTTACCAAGTGGGATGTGCAGGGTTTTGTGTTGTCCTTCTAGGTGATTTCATCTGAAATTCATTTCCTCCTGGTAAAGAGAGCCTGGAGCATTTGTGGCTGCTGTACAGGGCTATCGTCTACGTGCAATACAGAGAGTTAAGACCAACCATCTACATATAAGTTAGTGCTGTGTGACAATATTTCCACACACTCACTGCTTAAAACAACTCACGTTGTGGTCTCCGTTTCTGTGGACCAGGAATCCAAGCACAGCTTGAGTGTAGCATCTGCATGTCTGCAATCCAGGTTTCTGCAGGGGCTGGGGTCTCATCTGAGGCTCATCTGGGGAAGGATCTGACACTGAGCTCACGTATTTGTCAGCAGTATTCAGTTCCTTGGGGCCAATGGGCTGACAGTTTCAGTTTTTTATTGACTGGTGGCTGGAGGCCACCCTCAGCTCCTGGCACATGCAGGCTTGTTTCTCCAAAGCCTGCTAGGGGACAGCCTGTGAGCAAGACGGACATCACAATCACGTGAGCATGCACATGCCACAGTCTTGCTGCATTCCATTGGTTAGGAGCAAGTCACCAGTCCTCACCTCAGGGGAGGAAGCACACAGGGGTGAACCCCAGGCAGGTGTCTATGGGTCACCCCAGGGTTTGCCTGCCATGCTGTCCTTTAGAGAAATATGACATTTGCTGGACATTATGCCCAAAACGTGGTTTGTTTTTAACATCTGAAGAGTTTTCAGTTGAAGTCAGCAGGTTAACAGTCCACAGGCTTTGAGAAGTTGCTTTGCAAGGCTCCGGCTGCACAACAGGAGCTATGGGCATCCATCCATTTCCTTTGCCAAAATGATTGTCCCTCTTTGCAGTGCCCCGTCAGTCTTCTGGAGCCCTCCAGGGTGAGCATTCTTGTCGGAAAGGTGGTTTCTCTGCTTGGTGCCACGGTTGATAGCTAAAGGGGCCATCGTGTTGGCTCCCTGCCTCAAGAAAACTTACCCTGGCCTGTTGGACATTGCATACCTGAGGCACAGACCTAGGCTATGGATGTGAGGAGATGAGAAAGTGGTGAGTGCTGGTCATCAGGTGGAGGGTGCTTGTCCACCCTTCCTGCCAGGAAAGCATCGCTGTGTCCTATGCCCAGCTCACAAAATGCCTTCAGGTCCCCCAGGGCCCTAAGCCTGTCTCCCCAGTCTGTGGTAGATGCACTGGGATCCCTTATTTCCTACTCACAGATTCCCTTGTGCTCAAGGTAGCCAGAGCTCAGCTCAACTACAAATAAAATTTCTCACTGAGAGCACCAGGGCATGATGAGTGGATTCTGCTGACCTTCTGAGTTATGAACACTTCCAGGCAACCCAGGCACTATGAAGTGGGTGATTCAGGATCATAGGAAGCAAAATTATTGGCTCCATGGTCAGAAATAGCAGGTTTAAGATGAGCAAAGTTTGTTTACTTATGCATTAGCAATGAAAGCTAGGTCCACTCTTAGGCGGAGAAAGGATGTCAACTGGAGGGACTCACTTTATGAATAGCCACAGCCTCAAAGGTTCAACCTCTGGCTGAACTTAGAGAGTGGCTCGTACTTCTTTTGTTTGTTTGTTTGTTTGTTTGCTTGCTTTTGAGATGGAGTCTTGCTTTATCACCCAGGCTGGAGTGCAGTGGTGCAGTCTCAGCTCACTGCAACCTCCACCTCCAGGTCCAAGTGATTCTTCTGCCTTAGCCTCTCGAGTAGCTGGGACTACAGGAGTGCACCACCACACCTGGCTGATGTTTTTGTATTTTTGTAGAGATGGGATTTTGCCATGTTGGCCAGGCTGGTCTCAAAATCCTGATCTCAGGTGATCTGCCCCTTCAGGCTCCCAAGGTGCTGGGGTTACAGGCATGAGTCCCCACACCTGGCCTGGCTCTGACTTCTTAAGGGTCCATTCTTTCTTTTCTTACTGAAGATATGTATCTGTATACATAGATATGCCTATGAAGACATGCATGGCTCACACATATGCAGGATCACTGAGTCAGTAGTTTCTAGGCATCATTTTATGTGCAGAGCTACTTGGTGGCCACTATTTTCTAGTTAAGACAGAGGGTGAAGCAATATGTGATATCTGTGGCAGACTTAATACAGTAAATGTATTCCAGTTCTTGGTGCCTTGCATTTTTTCCTTATGGGATTCCTGGTGCAGAGCGTTTTAGACGTTGATTTTAGTTGGCCTTCTTTTCTGTTGTTGCTCATCCCTCAGCCTGCAAATCCCAAAGCAATGGCTGCTATTCGTGCCATCGCCAAAAGTTTTTCACCCTCGTTTAAAATCAGACCACTGTAGAGAACTTCTCAAAAATAATATGTTATAAAAATAATATTGCACACAAGTTCACTGTGTTTTTGCTGTTCTTGAGAAAATGTGATAAGGCTGGTCCCTGGGTAGTGGGAAAATGGGTGACACTTTTCTGAGTAAAACAAGTGAAAAGCTAAGATGTTCATGATATTTTGTTAGGGTAAGCAGTTATTCATGTAAAACAAAAGCAACAACAACAAAAAACACTTTTGAAGATAAAAATATGAAGTAAAAATTGATTTTTAACCAGAAAAATAAAAAATATCTACAATTGCATACGTGCAAAGAATTGCAGTAAATTATCAAATGCAAGAGCGTAAGTTTCTGCTAAATTCCTATGTAAGGGGAGTGAAGCGTATGCTCTGATAGTTGGCACTTACCCCGAACCAATATGTTTTACCACGTTGCTCTTTTCTACTCATTTCTAGAGCCCTGGGGAAAAATGTATAGACCGGGTGCCAGGACAGACCCCAGCCCTCCTGCCTGCAGGGAAGCTGCTGTGCCCAGTGACGTCTCTCATCCACCGTGGATCTGGATTTCTGGGCCTCTGGACATAAGTAGACAAGAGGTGGCAACCTCTGCCTCAGCTGCCCCTCCAGCTTCCCCTGTGTGGGTTTCCAGGTCCTGTATCTTGAAACAACAGATTTTTTTTCCAGCCACTCTTCAGCTGGGCAAGTTTCCATGTTTTTTAGGACCTACCAGTGCATGAGAGCCATAGATCATCTTCGGACAAATGATGGAATCTCTTTTCCAGCTCTCTTATCCTCCATGGGACTTTAAACCCCCACTGGAATTGCAGCGGGGCAGGATCCTAGCTGTTCCCTACTTACACCAGAAGCTTTGGTTTGTGCCGTGCCTACACTGCCGTTTCTCTGTTCCCTTCGCTGTGGCCAAATCCTATTCGTCTTTCAAGTCACAGGGATTCTCAACATCCAATCCAACTGCCAACTTCTGCAGGGCTTGCCATTTGTCTCCATGCCTTTAGGACACTTGTATAGACAACGTGGATTGGGACTGACTCAACAGCTGGAAGGTATGTCTTCTAGTGCAAGGAGTGCAAGAAGCAGTCAATCCAGAAGTCGGAGATGGTGATAGAGAGTTGATAGGTAAGTAGGTAGGTAGAGAGAAAGACAGAGAGGGAGAGAGGCTTGCAGGTAAATTCGGGTATATAAAAATTTCCCCTTGACCCTGTACATAAGAGGGGCGGGGAACAAGAAAAAGCCTATCAGTTCAATGAGTGGAGTATCCCAGTGACAAAGGACTTATGCTCAGAGAACCTTTTCAGTGCATTTTCACAAAATTGGTCTCCCAACTTCTAAACATCGTGTTGAATTTTTCATGATTTTTTTCTATTCCCACAAAATGCCAGATTACCCAGGTGACAATTTAGGGATAGATAGGAGAACCAAACCCTAGAAAATTTTCAAACAACTAAGAAAAATATACCGCCCCAAGTGATTTTTTTTATAATTATGCCAAACATATGTTTTATAATCCCAATATTTTAAAAATAGTATCTTATATTTAAATTCTAAGCATGTGAAGGGATGATTCATCTGCTGTATCTTAATCTGTTACTGATGGTCTGTCTGAAGTTGACAATATGCCTGAATGCTTGGAAGGAGCCCCCCTTTCCCTCATTGCCAACACACCTGCCCATGGTGGAGGTTCACTGACTTTCCCTGCCCATGGCCCTGCCTGTCATCTTCTGGGGGTGGCGTCTCCTTTCCCCTGGAGAACTGTCATCCTCATTTTCTGAGGTCTTGGAGAGACTCCTGTCCCAGTGCCATGCACCCTGGAGGCAGGGATGACCCAGGCTAGGCCAATCATACCAGCCAGGCTCCCTCTCCTGGAAAGGATGTGGCCTGGGCAGAGCCTACCCTGGATCTCAGCCCCCTTCTTGCTCCTACCCTATGTGGGGCAGGTGGGCCAGTGGGTCTCCCATGCAGTGAGGGCCAGAATCTCTTCTGTGAATTTCCATTTGCCTTAAATGATGCAAAGAAACTTTCCATCCAAGAAACCGCACCCTGCTCCCGGGCATTCTTCAACATGTGCTATCTGGACACAAGGGTAAGTGAGCCCCGGTTCCAACACTCTTTTGTTAGAGACTAGACTGTGAAAGCTTTAGAATAAAATGAGAAACACATATTCGTGGCCATATCCCTCGTCATTTGCAAATTATGAACTCCAAACAGTCTCATTTGCTCATTTGTACTATTTATGAACATTTTAAAATTAACATCATCTTAGAACATTTCCTGACAGTTTTGCATGAAGTAATTGCTACATTCATAAAATTACTTGCAGGATCAATTAATATAATTTAAGTGATTATATAATTTGAAATGTAAACATTATATTTTGTATATTTTTGTATACAAAACTGAAGAAAGAAGAAAACTCTGAGTTACATCATTTGCTTTGAAATAAAGTGGATTAAAATATCCCCTTCCGCCTTGCTGAGGGAGGTCGCTGACGTCTCACTCATCAGCACTCCACAGTGGCCACTCTGTGGACGGTGACTCTCAGAGCTGCTGAGCCCTGCGAGGCTCTGCGTGGGCTCCCAGACTCCAGATCCACCTTGCAGCAGTCACAGAGAACGCGAGTCACAGGATGCGGGCGACTGGGGAGCAGCACCCTGGAATGCAGGCAGAACTGGGAATGACGTCTGCGTGGGTGGACTGCGCTGTCCGGGTCTTGGACCTGAGAAGATGCTGGCACCCCAGGGGAATGGCATCGTGGTGGAGGAAGCATGGATTCCAGAGGTCAGCATGGCAGATGGCCGGTTGGAGCCAGCCCCATACACCAACCAGCCGCAGGAAGCCTGGACGTGGGTAGAGTCTGACATCTGGGATTCCAGGGGCAGGTATCACCCAGGCAGAGGGCCAGGCAGGCAGGCCACCTAGCAGGCATGTGGGCAAGCAGCCTGCCTCAGCCTCAGGCTGGGACTCAGGGCACGAGCCCCAGGCATCAGTGGCAGGTATAGACGGAGGTGGATGGTGGAGGTGCTTCACCTCTGGGCCCATGTGTCCAGGCAGAGAACCCAGCCTGGGAAATAAATGAGGCCCAGTGCCCAGAATGAGAGTAAAAAATGTGTGCAGGGCTGAGGAATGTGACAAGAGCCCATTTATCCAAGTGGACAGCGAGGCAGGAAAAGAACGATGGCCACTTTCCAACGTGCTGGGCGTAAGCTACTTCTTTTCCTCCTGTCTTGGGGCAGCCTTGCCAGAGAGAGGGCTGGGGAGCTGCAGCAGGGAAGCCTTGAATGCCCCCCTTCACCCCTTTGGTGAGGAAGAAACGTCTGCCCCAGGGTAATGGAGGATCATGCAGCACCTGACCTAGGACCAATGAGATGATGGGGGTTAATCGGCCAAATGCACTCACACCCGGGAAGGAGGACTCCACGCCACACGGGGTCGCAGGGGGATGCATTCCGAGCAGAGAGAGCTGGCAGGGCTGTGGGGCAGGCTGGGTGGTGCCAAGAGGGTGAGGTGCCCCTGCTTCCTGCAGGAGGGTGTGACTGGTTTGTCTGAATGTCTCCACGGGTGGGCAGGGACCTGAAACCCGCTGCTCAGGGATCAGTGGGAGCTGCCTTAGCTCTTTGATAAAGGGGGCTGTTTGGCGAGGGGGCCCTTCTGTGGGGGCAGCATCTAGAGGGAACTTTCAGTCAGGCCTGTTTTTAATACTGAGGAAGCACATCACACTGAGCCTGAATTTCGGTTCTCACAGGGGCACTGAGTGGGGTCTTTGCTGTGTCGGGAGGTGGAAGCAGAGGCCGGGTGGCCTCACAAGGCCAGCATCGTTGCCCTGCTCTGACCTCTGGCATCTGACCTCACCTCTAGTTTCAAGGCTCCCGGGCTCTGAGTTGGTGGCCACTCCCACCTTGCACCTGTTTCCAGGACCTGGCTGGCTCCTGGGTCAACTCTCAGCTTCTCCCATTCCTCCTCATAGCCGTGGCCCCTGCCCTGCC
Source organism: Macaca fascicularis (assembly GCF_037993035.2). Lineage (NCBI taxonomy): Eukaryota > Metazoa > Chordata > Mammalia > Primates > Cercopithecidae > Macaca > Macaca fascicularis. The sequence goes on along the minus strand of NC_088383.1, from coordinate 139,991,880 downwards.
CAGGGAAAAGAATTGTGCTCCTAAACCTCATTCCTCATGAGCAAGTTTCCGGATCCTGTTCTCCAGTTGGACCACCCTCTGGCTGCTGCAGGGCCCCCCACATGCGGCTTCCACAGACTGGAGACCTAGCAGGCTGCTGTCCTGATGTTCTCGACCCAGGCAGGTCCACGCAGAGGCGACATGGGGGCCTCTGCACCACCGTATGGAACAACACTTGAGAAGGACCCGGTAACCCTTGATAGGAGGACGATGCAGGGAACTGGGGATCTGGGCAGTGAGTCTGGGGAAAGGGGGCAGGCCCAGGACTCTCTGAGTGGCCCCAGCTCAGGCTCAGCCCCAGACTCAGGATCTCAGGACCACAGAGCAGGAGCTCCAAGGAGGAAGTCTGGGCCCTCCAGCCTTGGGATGAGCGAGCTCCAAGGAGGAAGTCTGGGCCCTCCAGCCTTGGGATGAGCGAGCTCCAAGGAGGAAGTCTGGGCCCTCCAGCCTTGGGATGAGCGAGCTCCAAGGAGGAAGTCTGGGCCCTCCAGCCTTGGGATGAGCGAGCTCCAAGGAGGAAGTCTGGGCCCTCCAGCCTTGGGATGAGCGAGCTCCAAGGAGGAAGTCTGGGCCCTCCAGCCTTGGGATGAGCTCTGTATGGGGCCCTCAGGTCAGGGATTGGGGTCTTCAGCACCTGACTTACGGCCTCATGCCATTCATCCATCCTTGACTCCTCCCACCAAAGCCCTACGGCCAGCCCAGCCTCCCCGAACACTGGGCTGTTTTCACTCATTCAGTCATGGTGAGTTTCGGCCATTCTCAAGCCCTAGCAAAGTGGTAGACAAAAGATTGCAAATACAAACAAACACATATGTGTTCACAGCCCCCACCTTCTGACCTGCCAATGGCAGAGGTGAGTCATGGCAGGCTGTCCTCACCCCGAAGGCTCTGGGGTGCTCCCTGTCCTGATTCCCTTCCAAGTCCTGTCTGGTTCGCCAACTTGCTGGAGAGCATTGGGCCTCTCCCCTCGGTCTTCTGGCCTGCAGAAGCTTGGTGCCAGGGGCTGCTGGGCCTGTAGCACCCCCAGTGCAGGTCCTCAGTGGGGCGTGGCCCTGTGGGGCAACTACCTGGTTTTCCTATGCTGCCTCCGTGGTGAGCTAGCTCTCTGCATTCTGCTGGCCCTGGGTCCTGGGAGCATGGGCCCCAGGTCTCCGGTCCTGGTTGCCCTCCAGATACCCCTCACTTCCCGGATACCCCTCACTTGTTTTGACCAGGTGTATGGTTCTGCTGCGTCACTTTCCTCAGGCTGCTCTGGTGGCCAAGACCCACTGTGTAGGAAGGCAGCTCCTCCCTCGCAGGACCACCCACAGCCTCAAGAGGCGAGGTCTTCCTGCCTGCCTCCTAGGAGACTTCCCGGCAGGTGATCTCAGATGGCAAGCAAGTCAGAACCAATGGTGATTTGGAGGCAGGTGTGATTCAAATAAAGGACTTCATTAGGTCAAGTTTTGGATATTAAAACAATTAAGTTGAAAATGTCAGAATAAATAGGTTTATAAATATCACCAGATACTTAGAATTCAAATTTGCACATTGACGTTAGCTTATTTAATCTCAATAACCACCCTATAAAATATTAACTAGTGTTATCCCCATGTTATGCAAAAGTGTATCCTCAAATATATAAAGCCCCTATAGATAATATCTTACTGGTTAAAGAGAAAAACATCACTTCTGACTGGAGAAAGATTTCCCAGAAATTCATCCACCTTTGATTTGAAATACCAATGTAGCTTTCTGACTCAAATGCAAAACTCATTCTATATTCACATAATTCCATTTCTCATTTCCCCCAAGCTAAGACCCACAGAATCCTCCAGTTTCCAAATCACTTGTATTGACAACTTGATATATGAAGAAATAAATAATATTTTTAGGAAAAAAATTAATTTTGAAAATAATTAAAGATGATTAGCTCCTCCTGGTTGAATACAAAAGAGGTTTTGTTTCTGCAGCATGTAATCCTGAGGGCTGGACACACCACTTCAGGGGCCAGAAAACTGAAGAAGACTAATTCTAATCACGTGAATTAAAAAAGAAAAAATGAATAAGACATCCTTTCTGAGCTGCTATTGATGATCTGGGAGAGATTATTATGATGTCAAATTATCTTACCTTACCACTGACAATTCTCGTAAAAGGAAGAAAAGAAAGACTGTCCTTGAAGTTTACTAACTCTTAGAATATCAGGCTTACTTCATTCTCCATAAGATTAATAACCAGTGCAGAAGCAAAGCAGAAGAGTCTGAGTTCAGGACATTTTTGTCTAACGGAGGGCGCAGGGACTCACGTTATGCTTCGGGATACCTTGTAGCCTTTCCTGTTTTATTAGAGAAGATAATCCAGCTACATTCTCAAGGTGGGGAAGTCAACACTGTGAGGTGCCTTGGACAGAGCGTGCTTCCTGTGCTGGGAGCTCGGGTGCCTGCAGGCGTGGGATCCCTCTGGTGCACCCTCGGCAGCTCCCCACATAGCCAAAGCAATCTTGAGCAAGAGCAACAGAGCGGGAGGCATCCTGTTTCCTGATTTCTAACTGTATGGCAAAGCTACAGTGATGCAGTGTGGTACTGGCATAAAAATGGACATACATGTAGATCAGTGGAACAGAATAGCTACCCAGAAATAAACCCATGGACACACAGTCTACTAATTTTCAATAAAGGCACCAAAAAATCAAAATGGGAAAAGGATGGTCTCTTCGATAAATGGTTTTGGGAAAAGTGGATATCCATGTGCATTAGAATAAGACTGACCCAGATCTTATATCACACACAAAGATCAACTCAGAGGATTAAAGACTTAAATGTGAGACTTAAACTATAAAACTCCTAGAACAAAACAGGAAAACAGCTTCTTGACACTGGTCTGGGCAATGATTTTTTGGATATGATCCCAAAAGCACAGATTAACAAAAGCAAAAATAAACAAGTGAGACTGCATCAAACAAAGCTTTTATACAACAAAAGAAACAATCAATGAAATGAAAAGGCAACCTATGTGATGGGAGAAAATATTTGTAAACTATATATCTAATGAGATGAGTATTCAAAATATACAAGGAACTGCTACAACTGAATAGCAAACAAACCAACAAAAGTAAACTCAATTAGTAAATGGGCACAAGACCTAAATAGATATTTCTTCAGTGAGGACATAACAGTGGCCAACAGGTGCAGGAAAAGGTACTTAACATCAGGAGTCATTGGAGAAATGCAAATCAAAATCGCAGTGGGGCATATCTGAGATGGTTAATGTTGAGAGCCAACTTGATTGGATTGAAGGATGCAAAGTATTGTTCCTGGGTGTGTCTGTGAGGGTGTTGCCAGAGGAGATTAACATTTGAGTCAGTGAACTGGGTGAGGCAGACCCACCCTCAATCTGGGTGGACACCATCTAATCAGTTGCCAGCGAGGCTAGACTAAAGCAGGCAGGAGAAGATGGAAGACCAGACTTGCTTCATCTTCCTCCCACACCGGATGCTTCCTGCCCTCAAACATCAGATTCCACGTTCTTCAGCTTTTGGACGCTTGGACTTACACCAGTGATCCACCAGGAGCTCTTGGGCCTTGTCTACAGACTAAAGACTTCCCTAATTTTGAGGTTTTGGGACTCAGACTGGCTTCTTTGCTCCTCAGCTTGCAGAGGAGCAAGCCTTCACCTTGTGATTGTGTGAGCCAACATTCCTTAATAGACACCCTTTCACATATACATCTATCCTATTAGCCCTCTCCCTCTAGAGAACCCTAATACACCACCTCACATCTGTCAGAGGACTATTATGACAGAACACAATGTGGCAAGTGTTGGTGAAGATGTGCCTAGTCATTTTGACGTGTTAATAATTTCTTACTCAGATATTCAATACTTCCTTCCTTTTTTTTAGGCTGTAAACATATAAAACATTAAGTTTTACCATCTGTTCTTGATAATTCCAGTATGTGCAAGCTTTGCAAATCCAATTCTCTTGTTTTTTTTATATTTGTGATGTGTCTTGTTTCCTCCTGCAAGCTGTACTTTTGATTTATTTAGCTTAAATGTTTGCATCACAGGCACGTGTCTCATGGAGCCCTATCTCTGAGGACTCGGAGGTCTGTGCTGAAGGGGCTTTCTTCCAGACCACTCACTTGAGATTTTGACAGGCACCTGGGGACGCCATAACCTACGACTACCTTTCAATACTAACTTGAGGTTTTTTGGACCATCTATGTTGTGTAAATTCAGGTCAGTAACTTGTGTGTAGCTAACAAGGTGGTTACAAAATCTCCGAGGAGGTTCCCCACGTCTCCCCACCCAGGGCGAGGATTTTTGTGCTCCTTCCTGGAAGGGTGGGTTGTTTTTTCTGGTTATTTTACTGAGACGTTAGTCCTTTCAGTCTCTGGCTTCATGGAAGAGGCTCCTGTCCAATGCCTCCTCCAGGCTGGGCCTGGGTTTTGTCTGCTGTTCTCCAGGCTCAAGGTCACGAGTGCTGGCAGGGGCCATCAGCACAGCTGCAGTTTCAGAGCCGGGTGATTCTCTAGTTTGCTCTTCCCCTTGGTATTTGCCTGAGGATTTTCTCTAGTTCTTGCCAATTTGATGCCGTGTATAAGAAGATTTGTTTATTTATATTGTGTCCAACACATTTAGTCACATTGAAGTGGGAGGATTGTCCAGAACCTCTAGTCTGCAACATTATAGAAATGAAAGCGCCAGCCTGTGGCTGTCCCTGTTCCCCTGGATGTCACGGCGCTATCTCATCTCATGCAGCTGCAGGTGGCCCTCCCGGGCTGTCATCCACGCACTGAAACTGTCGCTCCCGTTTGCTCCCTGTGACTCCAGAAGGCATCCCAGACTCATCCAGAAACTTGTTTATCCATTTCTTATTCACACGTGTGCACACCACTGTGCACAGAAAATGGATCCACAGAGCCCAGTCTTCGGGGAAAACAGACAAAATGTATCATTGTGGTGCATTTTTGTGATTGCTAAGAAAATATATATGTCAAGCGTTAGGGAATCAAAGCAAAGAGGCCAAACCAAATAAAAGCATTGCACTGACAAATAAAACCCCTGTGTTCCGTCTTTATGCCTAGGAAGCAGGGAAAGGGCCATCGGTCTTCCTAGACGAGGCTCCACTCTCAACTTTCCCAAGACAGTGACCCTCTAATTTTCAACTCAAGGGCAAAGTAAAGGAGTAGTTAGGGTCACAGATTCTTGGGCCAGCCTGAGTTCAACTCCCGGCTCTGTCACAAACTAGCTGCATGACATAAGGAGTGCTAAGGAATCTATCTATACCTACATTCAACCGCAGATGCACCTCTGCAGCTCCGTGCAGCCTCTGCTGTGGTGGGAATCTCCCAGAATCCAGCTGTCCCCACTACATCCAGACCCAGATGAAGCACTGTGCCTAGGACATGAAGCTCTGGCTTTCCTAGTAGGCCTTGCAGGAAAGGGGTTGGGCAGAAGACTGGCCTTACCTGAGGGCATCCCACTGGCACCCTGACCTAGGACTACCAGCTTCTAGTACACTGAGAAAATAAACGTTCATGTTGAAGCCACCCAGTGCTTCCCCGAGAAGTTCAGGGGCATCAGCAGCTCATGGGCAGAACTTTGACCAATGAGGAAACTGGACAATGAGGAAGAAGCAGAGAGACAGAGGCCAGCTGTGTTTCCAGTCTAGCTAAGGCCAGCTTGGTAATGAACCATCTTTCATTTGCATTTCTTCCCTTTTACCTCACCCTTGCAGTCTTGGAATAGACACTGTCTTAGCCAGCTTCGGCTGCCACAAAAAATGCCAGGCGCTGGGTGGCTTCAACGACAAATGTTTGTTTTTCGGAGTTCTAGAAGCTGGTAGTCCCAGGTCACGGTGCCAGCAGGAGGTGTTCTGAGGAGGCCGGTCTCCTGGCTCGCAGACCGCTGCCTTCTCGCTGCGTGTTCACATGACCTTTCCTCAGTGGAGAGGGATCTCTCTTCGTCTTATGAGGCCACCAGTCTAATGGGATTGGGACCCCACATTTGTGACCTCGTTCAATCTTACCTCCTATGTGTTAAGCTGCTCTTGAGTTGCTGTAAAGAAATACCTGAGGCCAGGCATGATGGCTTATGGCTATAACCCCAGCACTTTGGGAGGCCGAAGTAAGTGAATCACCTGACGTCAGGAGCTTCAGACCAGCCTGGACAACATGGAGAAACCCCATCTCTACTAAAAATACAAAAATTAGCCAGGTGTGGTGGCAAGTGCCTGTAATCCCAGCTACTCAGGAAGCTGAGGCAGGAGAATCAATCGCTTGAACCCAGGAAGCAGAGGTTGCAGTGAGCTGAGATCGCGCCACTGCACTCCAGCCTGAGCGATACAGTGAGACTCTATCTCAAAAAAACAAAAACAAAAACCAGAGGCTGGGTAATTTAGGTTCTGCAGGATGTGTAGGAAGCATGGTGCCAGCATCTGCTCAGCTTCTGGTGAGGCCTCAGGAAGTTTCCACTCATGGGAGAAGGCAAAGGGGGAGCAGGCATCTCATGTGGTGAGAATGGGAGCAAGAGGTGGGGGAGGCGCCACACACTTTTACACACCCAGATCTCATGTGAACTCAGAGCTCACTCATCACCAAGGCCATGGCCCAAGCCATTCATGAGGGATCCACACCATCCATGATCCAATCACCTTCCACCAGAACCCAACTCCAACACTGGGGATCACAGTTCAACATGAGATTTGGGCAGGGACAAATTTCAAACAATATCATTCTAGATGTCCCATCCCCAAATACCATCACCTAGAGGGTTAAAATTTCAATATGTAAATTTGGGAGAGTGCCATCATTCTGTCCACAGCAGTGACAGCTTTTATCAGCATATGCAGCCTTTTTTCTTAAGTTCTGTCTTCATTTGGTTATTTTTATAATATAAGTATCCGAATCCATTAACCAAAACAAAAATGGGAATCTTGCTGAAAACTATCTACCTCTAACCTGCAGTGGCCACACCCAATCCTTGCTTCCCCCACACCCAAAGTAAATGTTATCCTGGACACAAGTTCATCATTTTTTAAATTTTCATATTTATATATTGTATTTTCCTAAAATTATACGCTTTATTTTCATTATTTTTAACTTTATAAAAATGATATATTCCTGTGTGAATGAATGTGCACTAAAAAAGCCAGTCCTTCAGGATGGATCCTAAGGGGCCACCTGGGCCTACGTTTTAAATTCAGACAAGCTTCCATTTGCCGACGAGACACATATTCTGAGTCTTCCAAAACCCACACCTCTACTCAAATTTGGGACTTCCAGAGCTCACCCCAGCCATCCAATCAGAGGTCACCTGTATTGACAAAACAAGGCTTAGCTGTATCAACCAGTTGGGACTCAACTGAGTCAATCAATCAGGACTAAGCAAGTTCGAATCCTACATTTACATAAAGAGACCTGATTGGAAACCTGGGCAGGAATTTTGCTATAAAATCTGAACCCTCTGTTCATTCTCTGGAACACATCTTAGTTTCACACTGAAGGTTGTGTCTCCCAGTTTGCAAACTACACACTGGAATAGTCTCTTTCCTCTAAATTCCTTTTCAGAGAACTTTTGTTCATACCTGAACGTAACCTTTTAGGACTTAATTGTTCACTCAATATAATGTTACTACTAAGCCTTATTGAGTGTGTCATTGCATTTTTTTCATTGTGATTGCTGTGAAATATTTCACCATGTGCCTATACCAACTTCTGTCTCTAGTTGTTCCTATGCTAGAATTCCCTTTGAGTATTTATCCAAGAGAAGTATGTCTGTGGATAGAACATATGGATATTTGACTTCAGGAGCAGATGTCGAAGTATTTTCCAAAGTGTTTGTACTAATTAATACCCCACCAGCAATAGGCCAGAAATTTCATGGATCCCCCTTCTCTCTAACACCTGGTATTGCATCTCTCCCTGGCGTTAAACATGGTTTGATCAGCCAGGGGGCCTTTCTTATCCAAGAAGTCAGGGCAGTCTTAAAGGGATAACACAGTCTCCCTCTCTCGGGAGACAAAACAGCTCCAGTGACCATCCGGATGCACTAGAGGATGTTGCACACTCCAAACCAAAAGAACGTTTAACATGGTTCTGAGCAATGCATGACACGGATATTTGTGTAGAACTTTTGGACTAACCTTCGTCAGGGTCTGGCAGTCAGAGAAGAATGAAATAGCCATGCCCGCTGGGGAATCACAATATAGTTCCAGTTCTCACTGGGTGTGAGCACGGACATCGCTCTCAGGAGTGAGTAAAAGTCCATATGCATTTCCCCCATGATCTGCAGAAGTGGAATGTAGGTGCAGGTCCCAGCGCTATCACCTGGAGACCGTGAGCTCCTCTGTGAATGTTCCCCACTCAGTGTCTCCTCTCTGACATGCAGCATCTGCCTACGGGGCTGCAGAGAGAAGCAGGAGAGGTCACAGAGAATGAGGGGCGTTGTGAACCAGCTCCAGCACCCATTATTTCTTTGATGTCAACTGGAACAGAATTGTTTGCAGGACACAGTGAGTCAGTAGTTTATAAAACACTTGTAGATGCATGTTTGTCTAAATGGATTGAAGGCAAGTTGGGTTAATTTGCTACTACCCTTGCTCTGAAAAAAATCTGACCACCTCCTGTGGGTACCCTGTGGATTTGGGGAGAGTGGGTGGGGCTCCCAGGAAATGTTCTTTGCCTCAGTGCACCTGTTCAAGCCCCTGACGCAGTGAAAGCAGAACACGCTGCCTCCAAGCCTTCACAGGGACTCAGCTATTTTCTGTGGAGCATAAATCTCATTTCTTTCCATGTAGCTGCCAGCACAAAACAGACTGGTAATAGCCATAAATATCGAATTAATTTTGCTGTGTTCATTTATCACAAGAAGTTTGATTTAGATGTGTTACTTTGTGAGTCTCTACGTGTTTCATTTCCAGCAGGTATAAACCACTCCATAGTTTAGCACCTCAAGGTCAACATACAGGTAATTTAACATCATAACAAAATAACGTATTGATTAATGCAAAAAAACAACCCTCTCAGAGCAGATTCTTACCTCATCTTGTATGAATGACCAATGTGCATAGACTTGACTGTTAGACTGTCAGGGAATGGGATTAGCAGGAGCCATTTGAGGAAAGGATATTAACAATGGATCTTTTACCACAGATTTCCCAGCCATCAGTCCCAAGAATTAACGAGGAACGTGGATACAAAGAATTTCTGTAGCAACCATATGCTGAGAACCCAGGGGTTTCCATCAGAGCACAGGTCTGTCATCTATTTTTGTTGTTGTTCTCAAAACCAGGGCCAAATTGATGTAATAAGATGGAGAACTATTTTAAGAACCAAGATGGTAGCTCTGAGAGAACTCTATGAGGCCACTACTAGGGCAACATCAACTAAAATTCACATCCTTCGTTACTCCTATGACCGAAGCAGGTGACACAGAAGGGCTCTGCCATCTCTACTCTGACTCTGCCCAGGCAGCTTTTCATCAGCACCTTGCATGGCTCTAAGGCCCTAGCAGGTTCCTGACTGGCAGCAAATGGGTCCAGGAGAGACTCCGTCATACGGCGGCAGCTGGGGCCCACAGCACCGCTGCTCCCCTCAAAGTCCTGCTTCACTTTGAGGATGCCTGAGCCAGGTCCACATTGGCTGTGCTGCTCAAACCGAATTTGCTGAAAAGATTTGCAATTCAATGTTTCCTTCAAACTTGACTGCGAGACCAGATTCTATTTTCGTGCAAAGACAGGATGCAAATGACTGCTGGGGTGGCCAGGCTGCCTGGAGAGCTTTCGGCGGCCTTCTGCAGAGAGCACAATAAGTCACTGCTATAAATCTCTCAGACTCAAATAGCTCAACAAGTGGAAACCACATTTCCACCAAATGCTTCGCCAGAATTCACTCCCTGTCAGAGTCTGTCTTGTGTCTAATAAGAGAAAACAAGAATGTTTGCATCATTTTTTCCCCTATAGAGCTATTACAGATAGAGCTTTCTATTCTGAATGCTGAGCAGCATTTTCAGGTCAGGAGCAGGGGACCATGCACGGGACAGTGCAAACCCCAAACCCTCTGGGAGTCCAGGTGCTGCAGGCTGTGTTGAGGGTAGCACATTCTGTTCAAAGTAGCATGTGCAGAGTGGAAGAGAAAGGATGACTCTCATCCTCATCCACCCACACAGACATCTCCAGCCAGTTCTGAGCTATTGGGCCCCAGAGTCTCAGGAGCTACTGTGAAGATCTGGGGAGAGGAACTGCTGCAGGCAGCCAGAAATCAGAGGCTTCAAAGGATGAATCAATCCATCAAAGCCCTTGCGTCTCAGTTCATTTCAGGCGAGGGGAGCATGCCTTGAGCTGGGGCAGGACACTGTGCCATGATTCCTTAGGAAACATGCATTTCTAAGAGGGGAAGCCCTTTCTGTGTAGGAAGTAGAAGCCTAAAGACCGAGGAACACGGTGTGGATGGATTCCCTCTCATGATGCTCGGAAGCCCTGATTATGAATGATCAAACATTTGCCCCTGAAAACTCTATGATTTGAGCCAGGAGAAGGAGTAGAATGATAAGCACATCCTTCGCTGAACTTAGAATCACCCAAGAACCCTAAAGCGCCCAGTGCACCAAAGGCTGTGTCCCAAACCAGGTGCACCAGAAACTCTGAGGTGGGCCCCAGGCATGCATCAGGGTTTGCCAAGTTCCGCAGGTGCCTGCAATGCACAGCCAGGGCTGAGAGACACGAGGTCCTCAGCAGATTCATTCTTGAATCGACGATTCTGCACATCTGTGCCCTCATCCTGATGGTTTCCTTGCAGGGTCCTCTGAAGTCATCCATCGCCTCTGCACTATTTTTATCTTTTTCTTCATCTTATTTTCTAAGAAATCTGCCCAGACGTGACCTATACATCCCCAATTTATTCTCTGCAGTGTAAAAACTCTCTGTACCACCACCAAAATAGATGTATAATTTGCTATTCAATGTGCAATACACGCTTCATCTATGTCTTCATACTTCTTCCTTTCAGAATGTTTCTTTTTTCTCTTCTATTTTTGTACAAAAAATTTCTATTTTTTTCTTTTTTGCATCTAATGGAGGATGTCAAACGGTTTTAAGCTATTTTCTTTTGGTTCAGTTTGTTCTCAATTTTAAGAGGTCTGGTTGTTGCCTGAGTTCCCAGGATGTTGTTCCCTTTCTTTCTGGCTAGAGATAACTTTCTTTGGTGACATGTGCTTGTGTAGCCTGTACATTTGCGCTGGTTGGCTTGTGTTAGCCATTCTTAAATTTGGACCCATGAGGCTAAGCACTGGTCAGCAGAGGAAGAAGGAGCTCACCTTGCCCCGCCTCTCTGCTCCTCCACTCACTGATCACACTTGCTCTTCAGATTACACCTCAGTGGAAACTGATGTGCCCCACTCCCAGCCAAGTTCGATTCTTGCTTTCACAGACGTCCACCCACCAAAGCTGCAGGGCTAAAAAGACACCCTTTTCTGTGCTCTGGCTTGGCTTCCTGACTGGGTGACCTGACTGTACAGAGCTCATTATGGAAGTCCATCCCCAGGATACTCTTGGACACTGCTGTCTCCTTCCCATCCCAGGGCTCCACTCGGGAACTTCATCCGTCAGATGCAATGTTCTTCCCAACCTCTCAGCTTTACTTCTTTCCTGGGTGCTGATGATCTTACCAAAGCCAGGAAGACATGGAGAGAATTAGGATGTGACGGGAAATAAAACCTCAGGGGATGCATCCAAAACCAGATGTGGAAGAGTCCTACCCAGTGTCCCCATGATCTCAGACTTCTGCTTTCTCGATTGGGAGGCCCAGAGAGGCAGAGAGAGCTTGTGGGGACCTGCTGGTCCTCTGGTGGAGGAAGACACATTGCATGTTCTGGCAATGGGGCAGTCAGCACGTTTTTTTAATTGATCAGAATTGATAGCCGTGGAACCTGACTTTCAAGGTGAGTATTAGATTACATGTCATTAGTGGCCAGGACTCAATTTCCTGAGCATCTGAGCTGGCCTAAATATTTGCAAAGCCTAGATTAGGAAGATATCCTGGCCATGAGTGTCTGCAAATTGATGTCACAATTTAAGGTGATACAAAGTCACATAAGATGTGTGGCTTCTCCCACAGGGAAGAGTAAGGACCCTCAAAGAGAGACAATGGAAGGGCACCTGGCCTGCTTCCATTCTCCTTGGCAGCAGGGCAGGCCTTCCCCTCAGAGGCCTCCTGCTCTGCCTTGCACCTTGCCTTTCCTGGTGAGTACAAGGGAAGCCCTGCCCTGGGATCTGACCATGGACACTCCCAGTTTGGCTGCACCCTGTGCTTCAGGAAGCACCAGGGGTTGTCAGGAGCCCTAAGTGCAATCTTCCAGCTTGTTAGGGCACACAGACTTTCAAGAGTGCAAGTACCAGAATAATTGATAGGATGGTCTCTCACACGGTTTGATTGCAACCCCAGGGAACTGTATAAAATCCTTGCCACCAATCTTTTATGAATACAATAATTATACTCTGAGTTTAGCCCCTCACAATTTAGTCACAGAATATATTTTCATAGAGTGAGAAGCGGAGGTAGACGATTAAGGCCATTGTCACCATCATGTTGTGTTTCTAGCGTTTGTAGACCTAAATAAAAGACAGCCTTTAAACCATTCTTTCTTAAGAATCCAGAATCAGAGTTACTTAACCAGATCTTTAGCAAAAATCCATTAGAGGTTAGTGACAAAGCAGATGAGCCAAATCTAATGCTCTCACAGATAACAACTATAAAATCTGGACCCCAAAAAACCAAAATGTAAAAATGCAGCTCCCTGAAGGCGCTAGAGAACACGCAAGGCGCGGGAATGTGGAGGGGAGTCTGTGCGGGAAAGCCAGCCTGCCGGGGCTTAGGTCTGTGAGTCTGCAGGGTTTTCACTGAGGACACTCCACTACTGGTGCAGGTGGAGGGTTGGAATGACAGCTCAAGCCGGTAGGATGATGACTGAGGATAGAGTGTGGAACTGGCATTCTCCGTTTAGACAGAAATGAGTGGGGAAATCATGGCAGGGAGGAGGCACAGCAAGTGATGGTGCCTCAGCTCTGGCGAGTCTCTGGCTTACCACTAAGGTGACATGCATCGGGACACATGGGGATGCGGAAAAGTAGGACTAAATGTTGAAATAACTGAGCTGAGATTTCAGCCACCTCTCCCTGAAGAAGAAGCAGAGCGTGTGGTTTGATTCCAGGCAAGTTAATTGTTTTCTGAAACAAAAGTCACCCTACAACACAATATTCATCATGCCCAGTATCCAATCATCCTCACAATAACAATAACCATGTAATAGAAAATGTGGCTTGAACTCAAAAACAAAATACAGTCAATAAGAATTAACACCGAGATGACACAGATATCGTCATGAGCAGACAATGACTGTAAACAGGCATAAATATATTCAAGGACTTAAAGAAAAATATAGGCAAAATGTGTAAACAGATGAGACTCTCAGCAGGGACACTAGCAATACAACAAAAGAACCAAGTGGAGATTTGAGAGTTGGGAAAGTATAAAAAATCAAATGAAAACTAACAGGACTTAACAGAAGATTGGGGACAGAAATAAAAAGAGTCAGCAGACTTGAAGATAGAGCAATAACAATGATCCAATCTAAAGCATAAAAAGGAAAAAATGTTAAAAATATATAACAAAGCCTTAAACACATTTATGAAAATATCAAACTGACTAGCATATGTATTACTGGAGTCACACAATGAGAAGAAAGAGGATGGGGCAGAAAATATATTTAAACAAATAATAGTCAAAGATGGCAAAAAACTACTGTTGCTTTTGCACCAACCTGATACAAAGAAAACCACAACAGAGCACATCGTGGTCAAATTGCTGCATTCCAAAGATAAAGAGAAAATCTTAAAAGCATCCAGAAAAGAAATGCAACACATCACATGGAAGGGAAAAAATATGTACAAACCTAAGGTAGCATTCTCATCATAAATGTTGCAGGTAAGAAGAAAATTGAACTCCATCTTTAAAGCACTAAAGGGAAAAAAATCAAAACAGAATTTTATATTCAATGAAATGACCCTTCAAAATTAAAGATGAAATAAATTCTTTTTTTATAAATAAAATTCAAGAGAAGTTGTCAGCAGCAGACTGTTCTAGCAGTCCTTTAGGAGGAAGGAAAATGATAGCAAACAGTATGTGTGTATGTGTGTGTATATAAGCGGTGTGTGTGGGGTGTAAATTTACACACACACATACATACACTACATATACCAGAAATTGTAATCCTAAGAAAACAGGAAATGCTATATTAACGCCATGCAAAACAAGGCTCAGAAAAAGAAGACTAAAACTAAGAGAACATTTCATAATAATAAAGATATCAATACATCAGGAAGACCCTACAATTATAAATGTGTGTGCCTAATAACAGACCTTCAGAGTGTAGGAAGCAAAAGGGGCAAGCAGACGAATTGCAACATGCTATCAACTAAAAACAAATGTGAAGCTGCCTTAGTGGCTGAGATGTTCCATGAGATGCCAACTACAGGTGCCAGCATGTCTCAGGTTCTCCGTTAACATAGATTCTGTTCCTTCCCTTGCTCTTGATGGGAAACATATTCTTCACCGAGCACCTTAGATTTCTCATGTGCACCTGAATGTCCCATCTCTTTGACGTCTCCAAAGCCCCCTGGGAATGGAATCCAGGTGCAGTGCTCATCCAGGCTTTAGCGCAAGAAGCTGAGGCCAGAACTGTCTCTGGCTCAGGCGAAGCCCTTTAGCCGGGTCATGGAAAATTTATAACTAGAAATTGTGCCTTGCCTTCCAAAGCTTAATATTCTTTACAATTGACTTTTAACAGTCTGTTTTTCTTTTCCTTCCCAGATGCTTAATTCTGAGCCCACTGATCTGAACTGCATGATTAGATTTTTCAAAATAATAATTTATTCTACATGGATACGAGGCAACACAGAGGAATGTAAGTTTGTGATTAGAAGACGGAAATTGTCTCACTTCTGGTGTTTTGTTCTCATTTTGAAACTTGACAAATGGAATGCTGAATGGAATCGTGAACTCCTAGGACTGTGGATTACTGACTTAACTCATGGGTTGTTACACACCTGCTTGTTGGAACGATGTATCCGTCGGGTCCAAGGCGGGCTCGGGGGTGCTGAATAATCCAACCTTGGTACCACGTCCGTGCGTGGCTCCTCCGGCAAGCCAGGCTCCTGTACTTTGCCTTCATCGCTAGCACTTTGCAGGACATGGGCTCTCCGAGGAATGCCCCCTCCTCCCCACCTCAATCCACATCTGCTGGCCTTGGGCTCATTCTAGTCACAGCAGACTTTTTAGACACTCCACTCCATTCAGGCCTCTGGTGTCTCTCCAAGGTCAGCGTCGCCTGCTCTCCCTGGGGCTGAGGAACAAAGGCCCCTCCCTTGAATCCCGGGCCATTCTAAAGAATCAAAAGGCAGGGGCTCTGCAGTGGGCGAATGGCAGCCCCAGCAAAGACGCACCACGTCCTGACCCCTACCCCGGGTCTTGGAATGTGGTCTCACTTGGAAGCAGGGTCTGTGCAGGAATAATTCAGTTCAGGGCCTTGAGGTGACATCATCTTGAATTTAGGGCAGTCCCCAGATCCAATGACTGTGTCCTCATATGAGAGGCAAGGGGAGATTTGAGACCCACAGACATGGAGGAAAGACAGCCATGCAGAGACAGAGGAAAGGACCAGGGTCATGCGCCTGCTGCCAAGGGGCCACGGAGCACTAGGAGCCACCAGAAGCTGGGGGGAGGCAGGGAATGGGGTCTCCTTCACAGGCTCGGAAGGAGCCTTCAGACCTATGAGAAAATGCATTTCCATTTTTTAACCGAGAGTTAAGTACTTTGTTGCGGCAGGCCAGAAATGAATGCAGGCGCCACCATCATCCTGGGATAGAGGTTCCAGCCCCTTGGCTCCCCTGGGACAGCCCCTGGGCTGCATTTCTCCCTCCGTGGGGCAGTTGCAGCTCCTGGTACCCTGGTGGCACTCCGCATCCCCAACACTGCCTGTTTTCTTCAAAAATGAGTACCCACTGCCTCAAGGAAACTGAAAACACAGGGACAGCCCCAGCCACAGTGACCTTCTTCATCTCCCACTGATGCTGGCATGCAGCCTGGCTGCCCTGGAGGGGCAGGGCAGGGGGGGGCTTGGTGGCCTCAGGCCGTCTGGCCTCGTTGTGGGGTTTCTGCAAAAGGATTTTCCAGAGATCGCCTTGGGGTACTGGTGAGTCAGGTCCGGGAAAAGCTGGCAGGGTCTTGATGTGACTGGTGTGGGCAGACTGGCCCCAACTCTAACCTGGGCTCTGTGGCCGCCTTGCTGGGCCCCCTTGGGGTCACTTGCTCACCACCTGGGTCATTCGTTTCCTCCAGTGTCAAATGTGGGGCTTGGGTTCCTCCCACTGTGGCACAGTGTGGCTCGCTGTCAGCCGTGCTCACCGACCGGGAAAGTTCCTATTGGAATAAACACTGTGCAAATCACTTCCAGAATCAAAAGACCAGAAAGTGCTGATAAAGCATGAGCTACCTGTCTAGCACCGACTTCATCAAGAAATGGGAAGCCGTGCCAGAAGGGAACCACAAAAACACTGGGAGGAGGGGCACTCTGTCATGTCACTCAAGAGAACCAGGAGGAGAATCAACTCCGGGACGCTATGGAGACAAGTGCGTCTCACATGAAGCCTCCCATGTTGACTGCAACCTGTGTATCAGAGCCCATGCTCAGCTCCAGGGAGAATTCTGAGACCAGAGACACAGTCAGCCCTGCACATCCCCTGTCCTGCTGGGAGATGACGTGTGTCCCAGAATTGTTTGCACAAAGGGATTCAGAGGCTTTCAGTTGGGGGAGTGTGCCATGAGAGGTGAAGGGAGGCAGACAGTCATGGGAAGGCTTCGGGGAGCAGGTGCATCTCCAGTGGGCCCGCAGAAAAACGTGCTGTCTACAGTGAGGAGCAGTGACCTGCTGTGGCCTCCACCTGCTCCTTTTGTCTTCAGCAGTGACTAGAAACGCTCAGGAAGGCCGTGTTTCCTGAAGGAAGTCAGCCCCAGGGTTTTGATTTCCTCTCCTGGAGGTGTCTACCTTGGTTTACCTTCCACAGTTCAGCATCCTGGAGGTGTCTATCTTGGTTTACCTTCCACAGTTCAGCACTGGTGAGCTGCTCTGACACATCTGAGAATGTCTTTATCCTAACCTCTGGCATCACCAGCTTCTAGAGGTGCTTTTTTTTTTTCAATGGGCATGAGTAGCTATCTTCAGTTCAGCATTATTTCCAGCTCTGTGCCTTCCTGGTCCATGGTGGCATCATGGCTTCTACCCTTGGAGACACAGCACATGACCTTGAGCTTGCTTTGACCAATGAGGTGTGAGTTGAAATCACTTGTGTCACTTCTGAAAAGAAACAGTAAGAGCTAGTGGCCAATTTTCCATATTCCCTTTTTTCTACCTAGACAATTGGGAATCACCCAGGTGGGGCCTCCCTCAGCCTCTGAACAAGGATCACATAGAGTAGAAGCTGCGTCTGGTCCTCCGTGGGCACGGTGGGAGTGAGTGGTGGCCCCTTGCTGTTCTGTGCCCTTGAAGTCTTCGGGTGCTTGTGATGACTGCTTCAGGGAAGGCAGGTTCTTGTGTTGCTCCTCAGAGATATAAAAGCTAGTAAATGTTTTCGTAGTTGGGCAAGACTGGTCAAGCTAGTGTGAAATATTATATTAATTTCTAAGATAGAATAGACAGACCAAATGTTAAGTGTGAGTCTAGATTATTTTATATTTAAAAAGAGTAAAACATAATTTTCAGCACTTACAGAAACTGGAATGAAGAAACATCTTCCAGAATTTTGTAAAGCATGAGCAGCTCCTACGTGAGCCTTTGCAGATTGGTCTCTGACACTGTCCTAGTTCACAGGAAGAGCCCCCCTTGCCCATTTATAATAAAGAGGCGAGCAGCTGAACTCTAATTCCCACCGTTTACAAGGTGGTTCAATCAACCCAGGAATAGAGTTTCCAAAATTATAAACCTGTTGGCTTGGATCATCTGAACGCCACTTTTTTCCTTTTTACATAATAGCTACGCTGTGGCAGGACTGCATTGCTGAGATTCTGCCATCTAAAAGGTGGTAGGAGGCGAAGGTGTTTTTATTTGCCTTTTCCTTCTTCTTGACCAATTAAAATACTAAATATAAGACAGCTTGGGCATATTGTCCAAGTTCAAAATACTCTCCAGATTCACCCATCCTCTTCCCCAAATGCCATAAGTTTCAATAAAAAGAGATAATTTAAGATGATAAGATGAGGTCTGCACATATCTCCTGCTCTTCCCACCCTCAGCATCTGCTGATAGCTGAAGGAAAGCCAGCAATGAGGTTGCTCAGTGCCCCATTAGCTCACGAGTGCACTGTGCTCACCCAGGCACACGGCACACTCAGCACACTGGCCAAGGCTTGCAAGTGAGCCTATGTGAGTTGAAGGACCAGGTCTAATGGAGCTATGGACTCTCTGTGGTTTTCCATGCAGGCAGCAGATTGGAGATTAGGTGTGTGCCCTTCCTGTTTGCCACGGTGCTCTCTACGCATCCAAACACATGGCATTGGCCAGGCTCAGTGGCTCACACCTGTAATCCCAGCACTTTGGGAGGCCAAGGTGGGAGGATCCCTTGAGCCCAGGAGTTTCAGACCAGCCTGGATAACATAGGGAGATTCTGTTTCTACAAAAAATACAAAAATTGGTCGGGCATAGTGGCGCATCCCTGTGGTCCCGGGTACTGAGGAGGCTGAGATAGGAGGATCACTTGAGCCAGGGAAGTCAAGGATGCAGTAAGCTGTGATCGCACCACTGCACTTGAGCCTGGGTGATGGAGCGAGACTCTGTCTCAAAAAACAAAAAACAAAAAAACAAGTTTTTACATATTAATATATGTACAAATACTATTGATATACAATGTTGTATTCAAATATACAACAAAGAGGAATTCTCTCACTACGATTTGCTTGAAACATTAGTGAAAGTCATCTATGGAGACACTACCAGTTCTAACTTGAAGACACTGATGGGTCTGGTGGGGGATCTGGCTTTCCTGGATTGGTCTCATTTCCACTAAAGGTATATCATACAACAGGTGCATCAAGAAAAGGAAGCATTGGATGCATCTTTGGTTTTAATTTTCATGGCTCTGTTGTTGTCTCTCTATTAAGTATTAGATGATCCTGGGATTTAGAGTCTGTTCTTGGTTTACATCAAGAAAACCATTTTCTTTATCCCAACATGGATCTTTTCTGACCATGCTTGATGACCCATTCTGGGCAACACTGATCTGTGCTGGAATACACCCTTTGTCTTTTTGCAGGAATAATTGACTTAGTAGCAACCGCTATTGATGTTCCTAGAATTCATCTGTATCTAGATGACAGAAATCTTTACCCTTCTGGGTAAGCATTGAATAGACCAATCTGCTTTATGAGACGTTGTGAGCTGGGCCACATCCATCACCTGTCATTTGGAAAGACTTGAACTTCAGCATTACTGGCTTCCACTGCAGATGACATGTGGCATACTGGATTTTTTTTTCTCTCTCTCCTTAAGGAGCTTTTGATTCTGATTTATTTTTTCCTGTGTATTTCTCTCTGCTCATCAGGAGGATGTGATTCTGGAAGTTTCTTCCGAATTGGCAGCTCTTTTAAAGACAGCCGTTGCTCACTGCCGACGGGCCTGTGTGAGCAGCTTGTCTGGGCATCACACTGGACCACAAGATAATGAATTGGCCTCATCCTCAAGGCCAACTGCACGGAACCATGGTGACGCTTTGCTGGCCTGTTTATAAACCAGTGAGGTGGCAAAAAGCTGGCACCAGAAAACAGGTGGTTGGTTGGTATTTGTTTTTTAAATGTGTCCAGAATTAATTGGCTTATATATCGGTTGGCAGTGGGTCCTGACGAGATGCTGTAAGACACAGCATTGAAAAGCGACTCCCCACTGTGCCTTCTGAACACAGACGGCAAATATTTGTGTATTCAATGGATTTGCAGCTCATAATCTTCTATTAAACTGCATATCCCAATCCCATCTGGAAAGTTCAAAAGAAAACTATTTCCCAATTATATGTTCAGCTGATTGTTCTTGGTTCTTATTGTTTCATAGATGGGACTTTTGTGACAATCGTCAGCTTGTTTACAAATGTTTTTAATTAAAGCCGAGAGATGCTGGGAATTCGGTCCTGGAATAAACAGCTTGCCACTTAAAAGGCTATTCCTCAAATGTTTGACAGGACAAGAGTCATTTTGGTAAATTCTATTCTGCTAGGAGTGAGGAGAAGGAAGAAAGGAGGAAAGGAAAACAGACAGGGAGGGAAGCAGAGAGGGGAGAGCAGGACAGCCCAGGGGGCACACAGGGGATCCGGGAGGTGTGAGAGGGCCAGGGGCCTGCTGCAGTGGAGCCTCATTCCCATTCACCACGGGGCCTTGACAATCACACAGGCACAATCAGTACAAGTTGGCAAGGCTGCAGCCTGTGTTTTCATCCAAATCCACAACCTGAAAGGAAATAACTTTCTGGCTCGTGGGCTGGGAGAGGGGAAGCTGTTTACCAGTTTCTCTGTCTGGTAGCAGCTTGTTCTGGGTTGAGCTGGTCCCGACCCCGGCCTGTGCCTGGGAACTCTGGATGCAAGAGGCTGCAGACACATCCAAGCATGATCTTGATGAAGATGTTGCACTCATCTTGGCTGAGCCAGTGCTGTGGACAAGGGGAGTTCAACGTCTGCCCTGGAATCCATCCTTCTTCTGGACAGAGACTTGCCCGGTTGACCCCGTCATCTGCCAGCCTGGTAATCCTCATCTGCTCAGCATTCGGTCAATTCTCCTCTCTCTGCATGATCAGAGGGGTTGGTGGATAATTTAAATATTACTTCTGTTTGGTTCAGATGCAGCTAATGGTTCTACAGGATAGTCTTCCAGGCAGAGTGAGTTTCAGCTTATATCAAAGCTGGCTCCACCCTCTGGCCTTGAAGAGAGGGACAAGGGCCAGAGATACACAGGTAGAAGGGAAAAACCAGGTTCGGATGGCAGAGGGAAACTGAGAAGAGGCAGTGTGAGCAGGCGGTACAGCAAGCTTTCCTGAGATGTCTTTATCAGCACGTGTGTCTTGCCCTCGCCAGTGACACAGCAGCCCCTGGGTCTCCCGTCACTCTCCCTTATCTTGCTGGAGCACATTTTCACACACAGCATCAGAGAAGTGTGCCAGGGTCCTCACCTTCCAGGAATGTGAGCACCTTCTGCACCTCTGGTGCTGGGAAAGGTCCCAGAAGCACAGCAGGAGCTCAGCATAGACAGCGGGTTTCCTTCACAGCCTGCCCTTAGCTGCCAACAGGCATTGCACACGTTCAAGACAGTGGACAGATGGTGGACAGGCAGGCTGAGCACAGAGCCTTGGCTCTGGGGAGCACTGCTCACTCTACACCAGCATCACCATCTCAGATCCTTTTAGGTTGTGGCGATATTGGGCGCTTATTTTCTGGTCTCAAATATAAAGCATGCATGCTGTATAAGCAGCAGACATTAGAGAAAAATGGAGTAAAGAAAGACCTTCCCCCGAAGTAGAAAGAACATGAAAAACTTTCTCCTAAGTGCTCTTGGTTCAGTGCATAGTCTGTCTCTCCAGGGGACACACTCATGCCACGCGCACTTTTCTTTTCTTTTCTGTTTTCTTTCTTTCATTTTTTTTTTTTTATCATAGTCTCGCTCTGTCACCCAGGCTGGAGTGCAATGGTGCGATCTCAGTTCACTGCAACCTCCGCCTCCCAGATTCAAGTGATTCTCCTGCCTCAGCCTCCTGAGTAACTGAGACTACAGGCACACACCACCACTCCCGGCTGATTTTTTTTTTTTTTTTTTTTAGTAGAGACGGGGTCTCACCATATTGGCCAGGCTGGCCTCTAACTTCTGACCTCATGATCCGCCCTCCTCAGCCTCTCAAAGTGCTGAGATTACAGGCGTGAGCCTCTGCACCCAGCCCGCACTTTTCATTTCTATATAGCACACTGCGAAGTGTTTCATACTTAATCATAAAACAGTGTGTGTGAGGGTCTGCATCCTTCTGGAAAGAATTTCTACCAGTTCATGGCCCATGGGAAGTATGGAGGCTGCCCCGGGCCATACCTGTGGGTGAAGCCGGCTGTGGGTTCCATGAGGCCAACCGTGTCCTGTGGGTGTTCTGCTCTGAGAAGGTCTCTCCTCAGCCGGAGGTCACAGGCCCCAGAGGCCAGTTGTGTTGTCATGTTTTCAAGGAAAGGACCTGCCCTGGAAGGATGAAAGAGCAGAGTCCTTCCTTCCCGGGGAGGAAGAGCAGGGCACGGGGCGATACAGCCCAGGGCCGGGAGGGTGGTAAGAGTGGAGGGCCCAGGGAAAAGGCCCAAACTCTGTGTCTGAACACACAAGAAGCCTGGGGACATGGGAGCAGCTGGCAGAGTCTGGTCTGGTATAGCATCCCTGAGAGGACCTTATACCCACACTGGGCAGGGGGGCTGCAGGCAGGGGCTAGAGAATCCAGGTGCTGGAATCAGAAGGCAGTCTGGGACCTGGAGGGGAAGGACGGCTCCAAACGCTCCTTGCAGAGGATGGTGAGAGAAGTGCATGGACAGCTGCCTTCCGGGAGCGTTTTGCAGACAAAATGCCAATTTGTCAGGTCCCTGGAGACCCAGCCAGTGTGTCCCAGAAAGCCATAGTTCTGTGTCCCTTACAGTGACAGGAAACGAAGCTGCCACAGATCACCCCTTAGAAGCTTCCTGAAGAAGGCTTCCCTGGGATGGCCTGACTGGCCCTGGGCCTCAGAGCTGGGATTTCAGGGGCAGCCACCCAGGCTGGGGCCCCAAGGAAGCTGAGGGTAGAGGACCGGAGGGGAGTCTCTGCAGGGCAGTACCCATGGAGGGGGCAGAACCTGAAGCCTTGGAGGTGAGTCTGAGGGGGCCTCCCAGGCCAGGTGATCAGAGGCCCCTGCAGGCCCAGGAGAAAAGGGTGATGGACAGGAATGTGCGTGCATGTGATCCCCAGGTAAACCGGGGCAGCCAGGCATGCCTGCTGGATGCCCTGACAGCGAGGAAGGAGCAGTGCTGGGATTGATGGCAGCTTCTTTCCCGCTGCAGCATCACACAGGTGGGGGTCTCCATTTTGCAGCTGACCAAGAACCAGGGCAGTGCGGCTTGCCCGTGTCTGAGCTCGTGGCCAGGCAGAGGGCAGTTTCTGGGCCGCTCAGAGCAGAGGACAGTGGAAGAGTCCCACCTGCAGTCATTGTCTCTCCTGCTCACATGCTGGGCTGTGCCTTCAGTCACCCATGGAGATCGATCCCCCTGTGGGTAACCTTAACCAGCCCATAGGATGCCATTGTTACCATAGCAACTGGCTTACTTCAGAGTGGAAAGGAGCAAGGCTGGGAAGATGAACAAAAGACACGGCAGAGCTGCGTGGGGCACGGTTGCTATGGTGTGGCCTAAATATGCCCCCAGGCCTATTCAAAGGCACCTGCATCCTTCACAGATGCCTCCTGCCCTGGGCAGTGACCCAGGCACCCAGAATAACGCTTGGAGCCCTTATCAGATGACTCAGCTGCTGCTCTTGGAGGACCCCGGGCTGTCCACCCAGTAACTCCTAGGCTGTACAAGTCATTTTTACAAGGTACTTTAATAAATGTTCTTACATAGAAAATTAGTCAAGGGGAGTAGGAGAAACAAGGAAGAAGATAGGGAGGCAGAAAACCCAGCTTATGGAGCACATTTCCAAGTATAATGGAGAGTTGGGCAGGGGATGGGAAAGCCCAGAGCGCCCCTGGCCAGGGGGGAGGGTCAGGCTTTCTGGAGTGCCTTGGACTTGGGACTCACCCCACTGAAGACTCCTATGTACATGGCCCTCAAACCCTCCTGGTAAATGCCCTTTACAGGTGCTCTCGGGCCTGGCTCCAAACACTTGCCCTTCTGAGCTGTTCTGGGGCTGAGGGCTCTAATTCACTGACATGAAGGGAAAAATAGCTAGGAGACCACAGAGCACTTTCTCTCCTTCTGAAGTTCACCAAGGACGCACTCAAAGTCTTAAATCCAAGAGCAGATCCCTAGAGGTAGAAGATGCTGGACCTTCTACCTCTGTGGACAACATTTACAAGCATTCAGAGGGGAATGTTATTTGTGGAAAGACTCTTTTTTTCCAGCATCAAGAGACATATTCCTGAAATTCTTCTTTGCCCTAAGGCTTGGGTCGTGGGTACTGCGGAAGGTTCAGGGTGGCCCTCTTGTCCAGGTCGCAGAGAGACTGGTCCATCCCAGCCTCAGGCAGTGGTGGTGTTTTACTCTGACAATTCGGGGCATCCATTGATCAAGGCCTGTGAGGCCCGTGCTGGGCATAGCTTTCCCTGTCCAGTCAGGAAACCCCTGAAAGGGCTGAAGATCTTGGCCTCAGAGGCGAAAGGTCTGACTCGCTTCATCCTCACAGCAGCAGCAGGCCAGGCCAGGCCAGACAATCCTTATATCTGAGTATTCAGATCCGACATCCCTGCACCCACGAGTGCCAGCCACAAAAGGCAGAACATTTGTTGTAAGTGTAGAAACGCGGCCATGTGCACAGGAAACCCACCCCGGGATGCAGGGGTGTGCTCTGAAGCCACCTCTCACTGCTTCGTCACCCGCCCCGGGATGCAGGGCTGTGCTCTGAAGCCACCTCTCACTGCTTCGTCACCCGCCCCGGGATGCAGGGCTGTGCTCTGAAGCCACCTCTCACTGCTTCGTCGGAGCCGCTCTGCCCAACCATTCACCAATGGAGGGGAGGAGAGGCTTTGCTTTGCAAAAATCATGCCATAAGATTTTTTTATTGAGCAATCTTCTGCTTCTCAGACTATCAGAAACCTGAAGACGGCTGAAAAGTGAGGCTCAGGAATGTCTGAAATAATAAATTGATTTTTTTATCTCGCTTGATTCCATACTGCCGTGAGTCACATATTCTCCACGTATCTATCCCATAAGTGGCAAAATATGACCACCCTTTTCCTGGTGGCCTGCTAACCCAGCCCGTCCATCACGGGCTGGGAGGGAGGGTGGACCAGCACCTGTCTGTAAACCCAGCTCCTGATCCCGCCCTGCTCTGCTGGCCCAGGACACCTGGACTGAGGAGGAAGATCCTGCCTCCCCAAAACAAGATAGTTCAGTGGAGAAGGCGGCGGTCAACCCATCATTTCACAAGAGAGACACAAACGGAGTCGATTGATGGACGTTTTCACATCTGATCTAGACAGCTTGGTGTGGAGTGGAAGGCCTGCTGTGGGAAGGCACCCACGGCGCTCCCCAGGCACCTGCTTGTGCCGAGGAGAAGAGCCCCCAGTTGCCCGGGATGAATGCGTTTCTGGTGAAATGCTCCGGTGTGCCTGCTGCGTGTTGGTTGTTTCCACTCTGGCTTCTCTAAGATTCTTCAAAATGTGTTTATCACACGCCAGACACAGCAGCTTGATGTGCAATTAACGGCTTCAGAAGTAATGAGCATGGGATGAGAGGAAAATTGAATTCCTGTCTGGGAGTGGTCAGTGTACTTGCCTTCTCCCAGGGAGACCATGGAATGGGTATCCTAAGAGGGATGGGCAGCGTCCCCTTATGAAAAATTGTCAGTCCCTAATTGTCCCCAGGGCAGCAGAAGGGGGCCTTTGGAGGAGGAGGGAAAGGGAATCCTCTGTGGATCCCAGGGCAGGGTCCACTCCAGGAGCTCCGCTTCCTCTCAGGGCCCCACTGTGGGAGGGCAGCAGGGACACTGCAGTGGGGGCAGTCTGGGGAGGTGCAGGTACGGACCATGGGGGTGAGGTCTTGTAAAAAATGGAAGGAAGGGGGTCTCAGGGTCATTCAAAGTGGCCTGTGTTCTGCCACCCTCGTGGGGAGCAGAGCCAGGAAAGACGTGGAGGGTGGGGGAAGGTATGTTCCCCAAGATGCTGGACCTTCCTCTGTGGACAACATTTACAAGCATCCAGAGGGGAAGGTTTGAAGAGCACAGGTGCTCAGAAAGAGGCCCAACAAACCCAAGTGGGAACACTGTGATCTCTTCATTTATCTTAGCCAGGAAAAGCAGAAAAAATTTGTGTGGGGCTCTGGGGGTGTTTATGCTGATGTGAGACCCGAACACATAAATGGGTTCATGAGAATCATGAATTCTCCAGTTCCTGCCTCCCCACAGGCACCCCAACCCCAACCCTCCTCCTGAAAGGCCCAAGCCCCTTCCTTTCATCCCATGAGCTCCATGTGACTGAGGCCCAGAGAAACCATCGCCTTTTAAATCAATGTTTATTTGACGCTACTTGCCCCCATCCTAACACACACCGAAGGGGTGATGCCACATCTCTCTGTTCCCCACTACGGCAAGTCATTGAAGATGGCTTTCCATGATCACTACCTCTGCTTCCTCGCCCCTCATTCTTGCCTCATTGGCTGCAATCCAGGCTCATTTTGTCTTTGGCATGACACGTGTCAAGGTCACCAGCACACCATGGGTTCCCAATGCAGTGAGCCTCAGCATCCAGCTCACCTTCTCAGCAATGGTCTTCACGGCTGACCTCTCCCTCACTGAAGTACTTTCTGCTCTTGGCTTCTGGGACATTACATAAACCCCATTGTTATTCTCGCTTTCTTTTCTAACCGAAACTCTCACATTCACGAGGTGGCAGGCAGAGTGCTCTGAAGGGTCTCGCCTAAGTGGTGGGGAATGATTAGCCTTTGACCAAAGGCTGTTCTGGCCCCAACTGAGAAAGCTTAAAAGCAAGACCTGAAAGGATCCCACTGTTTCCGTGTAACCAAAAATATTTTTGGTCATGACTCAATATTTTTGAGTCATGTTGAGTAACATGAGTAACATGACTCAAAAATATCAGCACTCTATAAGGTTTATTTTACGATACCTAGAATACCACCAAAAATTATGAAGAAGGCAAAGAAACAGGAAAACACAACCCATAATAGAGAATAAATTAGTCAACCAAAACTAACCCACAACTGGCACATAAGATAGAATAGATAAAAATATTAAAACCATAATTATAATTATGTTCCATGTTTGAAAAGCCAAAGGAAAGATTAAAAATGTTAAATAGACTCATTGGACATATAAAAAGATTCAAGTCAGACTTCTAGAGAAGAAAGCGATAATGTCTGAGGTTCAAACCATACTAGATACGATTGCTGGTGGATCGGCCATTGCTGAAGAAAAGATTTGTTAGCATGAAGACCAAGCAACTACCCCAAATGAAGCACGCAGAGAATAAAAGAAAACCAAAAGATGAAAAGAGCATGAGTGAGCCGTGCTCGAGCAGTTTGATAAGCAAGATATGTGGAATTGAATACTACAAGTAGGAGAAGGAGAAGGGGTCAGAAATAATATTTTTAGAAATAGTCAAAACCTTCACAAAATTGATGTAAACTGTAAACCCCTACATCCAAGAAGCTGAGTGAGTCCCAAGCACAGCAAACGCGAAGAGAACCACACCCACACGCAGTGTAGGCACATTGTTCAAAGTCAGTCATAAAGAGAAAAATCTTCAAAACATTCAGAGAAGAACACATATTGCATATGTAAGAGCAAAGATAATAGGGATGGAAAAATTCTTGTTGGAAATACTGTAAGCTGGAAAACAGAGAGCCAGCAACTTTCAAATGCTGCAAGTAAGTAGATGGGGTGGGGAAACCTGTCAGCCAAGCATTCTACACCCAGTGAAAACAGTCAGATGCCAGAGACTCTTAGAAGACACTGAGCATAGCTTGGGTCAGTCTGTATATCTGTCTGTCTGTCTGTCTGTCTATCTATCTATCTATCTATTCAACTATCTATCTACCCATCCATCCACTCATCCATCTATCCATCTATCTATGTATCTATCTATCTATCTATCTATCTATCTATCTATCTATGTATCTATCTATCCATCTACCTACCTATCTATCATCTATCTATCTATTCATCTATCTACCCCTCCATCCACTCATTTATCATCTATCTATCTATATATCTATCTATCTATCTATCTACCTACCTACCTATCTACCTACCTATTCATCTACCTACCTATCAATCCATCCACTCTATCTATCTATCTATCTATCTATCTATCTATCTATCTATCTATCTATCTATCTATCACCTATGTATCTACCTACTTACCTATCTACCTACCTTACTATTATTATAATTATGCCACAGGAACCCACTAAAAGCTTTAAAATAGGAAAGTGATATATGACTTGTATTTGTAGTTCAGGTTTGTGAAGCTAATTCTTTTAGCTTTTTGTATGTCTTTTCAGACATGTCTTTATTGTTTCTTTATTTTTAAAGCATATGATTTTCTTAAGTATTCTGCTCAAAAAGGAGTCACACAGTCAAATAACTTGGGGGGGAAGTGCATTCCATACACTTTTCCTGAATTTTTATATGCTTAATAGCTCTGTGAAGTCTTGAAGTATAGAAAAGTTATCATCTAAATATATATCAAGATATATCTATAAATATCTATAAACATATTTTTGTGTATATATATATTATGTATATAAAATATGTAAAAATATTTTTATATATTTTTATAAAATTATATAAAAATAAATATTATTTATACATTTCTATAACTCTATCTATCTATCTACCTATTTTTTTTGAGATGGAGTCTTGCTCTGTTGCCAAGGCTGGAGTGCAGTGGTGTGATCTTGGCTCACTACAACCTCTGCCTCCCGGGTTCAAGTGATTCTCCTGCCTCAGCCTCCTAAGTAGCTGGGATTACAGGCATGCACCACCAAGCCTGACTAATTTTAGTATTTTTAGTAGAGATGGAGCTTTGTCATGTTGGCCAGGCTGGTCTCGAACTCCTGACCTCAGGTGATCTGTCCACCTCGGCCTCCCAAAGTGCTAGGATTACAGGCGTGAGCCTCCATGCTCGGCCAAAATATATTTTTAATTTGGTATATATTTTACTTAAGAACTTAGTTTCTTAATGTGGGAAGTATTTTCTTCTCCTCAGGTCTCATCTTATTTAAAGAACTAATGGTACTATTGTGGAATATCTGGATTTAGGTTATCCATATATCTAATTATGAGTTCCCCCAAGGTAGGTACTGGGTCTCCTTTATACTCTGAATTACTAGCCTGGAATTGGAGCACATTTTATATTTAAAAAATGCTTATAATACCAATGCATTTAGTTTCCTATTGAGATAACCTCATGTTTTCGTATTGACATAACAATGTAATGTAATAAGGACTAATAACAAATTCCAGTTTTCTTAGAATAAATTCAATATTCTAAATATAAACTGTCATGCACTCATTCAAATATTCATTGAATGTTTATGATGTGGCAGAACTCTTCTCATATTGAGAAATACAGTAGCAATTGGGCAACATCTCTAGAGATTACTGGGAAAAGACACAAAATAAACAGGTAAATAAAATTTCAGAATAGTGACAAATTACATGAAACAAATATAACAGGTAAGAAGATGGGGAACGAATGGGGATTGGTGGCTGTATTTATACTTAAAACTAAAACCATTAAATGGCTGTATTACTTACAACTAAAACCATTAAAGGGATGAAATCTTAAGTTAAGAACCCAGTGGGGTTCTTCCCTTCTCTCTAGTATCACCTCCATTTACAACTTTACCCCAACAACTTCACCACCAAGGAAATCTTTGCCACGTTGATAAGGTATTATTGATCACAGTTCATTTCTCCCTCTGCCCAATCACCCTTCTCTCCCCTTTACAGGTTATGATTCCTAATAAAATCTTTCAACCTAATCTCCACTTTAGCTCCCACTTCCAAAGAACCCAGCCTGTGACACTGTGCATAATAAATAGCATCTACCAAAAATTACAGAAAAATAATATATTTACAGATTAAAGTGTTTCCTTTTTCAGTCAGAAGTAAGAGTGGTTGTCATCGTTGGGTGCTATTTAACATTATATTAGAGTTTCCAGAGAAAATAGTAAGATAATAAAAATAAATTACATTTTAAATCATGGAAAGGATGAAATAAAACTGTCAACATATCAGACAAGAGATTCTGTAGAAAAAGTTTTCATGTGAATAGAAGAGTTCAATGAGGTTGCTAGAAACAAGATAAAACACAAAGATCAAAAGCGCTTCTAGACACAGAAACATCAATTAGAATCATACTGTATTTTTTTAAAGATAGTGAAAAAACAGCAAAGGATATGTAGAGAAAATCAATGTGAAGGGAAATCCAAAGACCCAGGAACATGATACGATTCTCAAGCTCACTAGCAATCAGAGAAAAATAAAATGAAAACCAAAAGAAGTAGACCGACTCAGACTGACAGATTCAAAATTCAGACTCTGTCAAGTGTTGATAAAACTGTAAAGCAATGATGGTGACTGCGGGTTAAATTTGTGTAGCTAATTGAACAAAATCTAACAAAATTAAAGATTCAAATATTCTCCAACCTATAATTTTACTCTTAGGTATATATTCACACACACAAAAATAATACAGATACTTACAGCATCATTGTAGAGAGGAAAAGGGACACAATTTCAGTGTTTATGATCAAGGTGAAAATGTGTTTTCATGTGTTGAAATACCATACATTATTTAAATGAACGAGCTGCATGTGTCAACCTGAAAAACTTAAAATTTAATGATTGGAGTTTGATTTCCAAAATGTCATGATAATGAGTAAAATGGATCCTCTCTTCCATGAAGCAACAATTTAACTGCTGAAAATTATCAAACAAAAACAAAACAATGTCTTGTTTAAAAAGATGTTTATCTAGATTATGTGCCTATGTTAAAAAGGTATGATATTTTAAAATTATTTACTTTTAAGAGTTTTGGAGATATTTTGGAGATAAATCCCTTACCAGAGATATGATATTCAAGTTTTCTCCCATTCCATGGGTTGTCATTCTGTTTTCTTGATGGTATCATTTTCAACACAGAAGTTTTTAATTTTGATAAAGTTCAATTTGGCGGGTTTTTCTTTAGTTGATTATGGTTTGGTGGAATACTTAAAAAGGTTATTCTGAGACTCTTGCATTTCCATAGAAATAAGTTTTACAAGTTGCTTAGCAACATTAAACTTTCTGAAAGTGCAAGTTCAAACCACACTTAATAACCATTAGGGCAGCTATAATCAAAAGGGCAGAGAGTAACCAGTGTTGGTGAAAACATGGAAAAACTGGAGTTCTCATCTGTTGCTGGTGGGAATGGAAATGTTACCACCACTTTCAAAAACATTTTGACATTTTCTCGATATGTTCCACATAGTTACCATACAAGTCAGCAACCCTAGTGGGAGAGAAATGAAAACATATGTCCACATAAAAGCTTGCACGTGAATGTTTATGGCAGCATTATTCACAAAAGCCAAAAGGCAGAAACAACCCAAAACAACCCCAATGATCATGAAGTGATGAGTGGGTCAACAGAGGTGGTGCAGTCATACGGTGGAATACCACTCAGCAGTGAAAAGGAAAAAAGTAAGGAGGAGAAAGAAGTCCTGACTCACACCTCAGCAAGGGTGAACCTTAAAAACACGTGAGGTTACAGAAGAGAGTCATGGAAGCTCACACATTGCATAGTGTCATTTATGTGTGTAATGTGTTCAGAATTGAGACAAAAAGCAGCTGAATGGTTCCCTAAGGCTAGGTGGAGTGGAAGGAAGGGGAGTGATTGCCTATAGGAGCTGGGTTTCTTTTTTTTTTTTTTTTTTTTTTTTTTGAGACGGAGTCTCGCTGTGTCACCCAGTCTGGAGTGCAGTGGCGCGATCTCGGCTCACTGCAAGCTCCGCCTCCCGGGTTTACGCCATTCTCCTACCTCAGCCTCCGAGTAGCTGGGACTACAGGCGCCGCCACCACGCCCGGCTAGTTTTTTGTATTTTTAGTAGAGACGGGGTTTCACCATGTTAGCCAGGATGGTCTCGATCTCCTGACTTCGTGATCCACCCGCCTCGGCCTCCCAAAGTACTGGGATTACAGGCTTGAGCCACCGCGCCCGGCCGGAGCTGGGTTTCTTATGGGGGTGATGAAAATATAAAATTAGATTATGGTGATGATTGTGCAACTTTGAATATACTTAAAAAAAACCCCACCACATTGTACACTTGAAGCGGATGAACTGCATGGTCTATGAATTACATCTCAATAAAGCTATTTAGAAAATAGGAGGATGATTAAACGACCTGTGGAACAGCACACTTAAAGCTTTGATGCAATACGACATGTGTTTTGTGAGTACCCACCTTCATAATGAGAGTATCCAAACCTTTTTGGAAAAGAACCCACATGAACTTTCAGATGGGGTCCACCCTGAGGCCGAGGAGTGGTTAAGGCGAGAACAAGGGTCAGGAAGGATGGGTGCCATTGGCTGGATTTTTTCCTTCCATAAAAAAGATTAAACAGGCAGGGCACAGTGGCTCATGCCTGTAATCCCAGCACTTTGGGAGCCCGAAGTGAGCGGATCACCCAGGGGTCGGGAGTTCGAGACCAGCCTGACCAACATGGAGAAACTCCATCTCCACTAAAAATACAAAAATTAACTGGGCATGGTGGTGCATGCTTGTGATCCCAGCTACACAGGAGGCTGAGGCAGGAGACTTGCTTGAACCCGGGAGGCGGAGGTTGCCATGAGCCAAGGTCGTGTCATTGCACTCCAGTCTGGGCAACAAGACTGAAACTGCATCTCAAAAAAAAAAAATGATTAAACATAAATATTCGTTAGCGTGGGTAGTCCTACGTGGCTATGAATCTTAGGTGCTTCTGTGTTTGTTGCGTCTTCCCATTCAGAGGTGCAGCTTCCGGCTCTCCAGCACTCCTGGTCACCCTCCAGCTTTCCTTCTTTTCTCCTAGTGCTGTCATTTGACATCGGCATTTACTCATTTGACGACTATTCCATCCCAGTCATTGGAAGGTGATTCCCACAAGGACGGTGATATACTTCCCTTTTGTTCTCTTCCACAACTCTACTGCCTAGAATGCTGTATTTATTGGCCACCTAGGTTAGGTTAGGTGGCCAATAAATACGGGTAGGCATAATAAGTAAAATTTGCAAACACAAAAATGCATTGGATAATATTCTATTGTATTCCTGTACTGGATGACGCTAGATAGCATGGAAGTGACTGATTGCTGGGATACTGGACAGAATTCACCGGTGAGAATGCCTGTGCCAAGAGCTTAAGCTGATGTCATTCTTTGATCTTAATCTCTTGAAATGAATGAAGAAATATGCTCAGTAATGTTAGAACCATCAAAGTTTAGATGTGTGTTTTGCTCTGGGTGGAAACTGATTATCCCTTTGACTTCTTGTTAGAGGAAGTTTAGTGTGTGCTTTTCCCTAAACACACCAGGAATGGCTTATTTACCTGACGAAAATCACTACCGTGTAGTTAAGACACCACATTTGTTTGATCAATTTTATTGTGTCTAGAAGTAAACACATAAATGTGATATTGCCACTTTATTTTTGGATAAACATTTTACCGAGATTCTATTTGCACAGACATTTGATTCCCAGAGCGTTGACAAATATGGGTTGTGTGTGTCGCCAGCTTCCTCTGGTTGGCCAGCTGTAGACAACCCATAAGGAGGAATCGCCTCTCCTGAAATTGGAAGTGAACTTGGTACCTTGTGAGCACCGCAGTGGTGTCCATCTGTTCCTGCATGTCCGATACGCAAAGCGCATCTCTCCAACACACCAGCGATGTGCGTCATGTCTCATTTCAGAAAAAGATAAAAGACAGGACACGGATCTTCCAAAAACACATGCCCAGGGCCCAGGTGGCTGAAGAATGAATGACTTTGGAGACAAAGAATGACTTTGTCATATGAGGAAATAATTTTATGGATAAATTGTGACCGTATTTCACCAGTTTTGTGTCCAACAGAATTTAGGGGGAAAGTTGACAAGCGGAGATCATGGCTTAATGTCTCTTTCCGAGCAACTGCGTACAGATGGCTCAGTAAATTATTTTTATGGGGGAACTTTTTATTCCACCCCTTTCTATCATTTGCACATGTCTCAGCTGCAGACAAGTATCCATAAAACCCACCCCTCTGCCACGAGGCAGCTTGATCTCCCTCACCCTGCATTCTGTAGTGGTTCAAGAAACCGTGGGCTGAAACCAGGATTTGAGATGCCTTCTCGCAGCTTCGGGCTGGCACAGAGGGCTGGGCAGCCTCACTGTGCATCCCGTGGGAGGGCTGTCTGGGCCCAGCCCGCACCTTCTGTGGAGAGTCCACGGAGAGGCTTTCCCCACCCCCATCAGGGTCAGGGGTCAAGGTCAGTTGCCCTCTTCATCCTGCAAGCACAGCATGGTGAGGGCTCTGTCCTGGACTGGTGGAGCTGGGCAGAAGGACCACTTGGCAAATGCATTGAGGCCTGGGCCCCACCGCTCCTTGGAAGGACCCACAACAAGGGCCACTATAGTTCCTCGTTTGAACCAGGCCCTGTTGAGCATGAAAGAGGAGCCACCAAAAATGAGGCTGAGGACACAGGCGTCCACCAGGCCAGTCCTGGGGAACCCAGGCCGGCAGCTCCCCCTGTGCAGCAGGGCCTGGCCGCACCTCCACCTGCCTTCTGAGGAGTCGGCTTTGACCCTCCGCATGTGTGCAGGGGAGGCCACCAGGGGAAGTGGACGTCTACTGTCCCCTGTGACATAACAAAGCCACTCACAGGGCATTACTGCTGAAAGCACCAAGCATTTGCATCAGGGTTTGTGACTTTCAGGATTGGAGTCCCTGCAGGCTTGGCTTCAGGCGGGGATCCTCGCTGCTGTGCCAACTAATGGACCTCAGGGCACTCACCTATGGGCGGCTTCCCTCGCGTGTCAGGCGCCATAGCACGGGGGCTGTGAAACCAACTCCAGTGGGCTTTTGACAGGGTTCCTAGGTTGTGTTGGTCTCAGAGTAGAAGGGCTTTCATGGGCACCTGCACCTCGTGCTCAGTGGCTCTGCACGCCTAGCTCCTGGGTCTCTGCTGGGCAGGGGCACTGGAGTCCCCTCACCACCAACAGATGCCATTGGTCTAGAGCACTGTCCCTCTCCTCATGGACAGGGCTGGTGGTGAAGCTCAGGTCCTGGGCTTGGCTACAGAAGGGCAGAAGACCACAGAGCTACGGGACACACCGGGGCCTCAGCTCTTTCAGAGAGCTGGCGCGCAGACGAGGCTCACAGCCTGCGGGTTCCTGTGTAGGGGTTCCTGCCCTGATCAGGCTTCCTGAAGGCAGGGGGGGCACCCGAGGGCCCTTCAGTCCCCCAGGGCTCCCCGCACACCTGTGCGCAAAGGGGTTGGCCCTTCTGAGACCCCATGTTTTCAGGGATGCCTACGTGTGTGTGTGAGAGAGGGTGAGACAGCCATAAACCCTCAACTGGACCAGAGCAGGCGACCCCTAAACCAGCAGTGTCTGCTTTGGAATGAAAAGCACCCACATCTAGTCCTTGCATCCCACTTCTTCCCCAACCACTGCACTCAGGGGTGCATTCCCTGCCCCTGTCCCAGCTTGTGCCTCTGGCCTGGGCCACCCTCTGCCAATGCCTCAGCCACAGTGGATGGCAGGGGTGGGGACCAGATGGGACCCTACATCCTCAAGCTCCCTAATGTGTTCCTGCACAAGCCCTGCATGGGAGCCCAGGCCTGTGCTGCTCAGAGGAGCAGGTTCAGAGCTGGAGCAGTGCGTCCCCGCCACTCCCTTGCTGGGAGCATGGCTTCCTGGCACTCCTCTTCTGGGCATTGCCAAACTTCACATTTCTGCAGCTTATAGAGTTCACAGAAGCTTCGATTTGAAAAGAAGTCCCTCTGTTGAAGGTGCTTCCACATTCTTCTGTGATTTGGATGGAATCTCCATGTAGTGGCTTCTGTCAGTGACTCCCTTTACTGGGGAGAGAAGCAAAGCTCAAGAATAGAGAGCATCCTGGGGTCACAAAAGTAATGTCCAGGGCTAGCATTCAAAGCAGACGGCATGAGCCAGGCGGCCGCGGGCTGGAAACAGCTCCACAGTCATCAGGCTGAAAAATAGTTGATGCACCAAAGTAGAACTGTGGATATTCCAGTTTCAACTCAGGTGTATTGAGGGCTAGTTTAAACACAGTAGGAGTCCCCTTTTGGAAACAGGTTCTGTGAGTTTGGACAAATGCACGTGGTTGTGCAGCCACCCCCAAATATCATGAGAAGCACTCTCACTTCCCCAAAGCACCGGACCCTCTGCCACCAGGCCCTGCCCCAGCCACAGCCCGCCATGCTGATGGACTTTCATCCCGTGGCCCTGTCTTGTCCAGAATGTCTTACTGAGGGCACCACACACACGTTTTTGAGATTTAATCATATGATGTCGTGTAGTTTGTTACTTCTTATTGCAGGATAGTGTTCCATGGTGTGGTCTTATTGCAAATTGTTCACCCACTTACCAGTTGATATGTGGATTGTTTCCAGATTTTGGCTATTGTAAACAAAACTGCTGCAAGCCTTTACAAACAGATCTTATGTGAATATTTCCTTTTATTTCTCATGTACAAATATGTAGGAATGGGGTTGATGGATTGTATGAGCCATATATATATATATGAAATATATACATATGAAAATATATATATATAAATATATATTTATTTCAATATATATATTTATTTCAATATATTTATTTCAATATATTTATTTCAAATATATATTTATATATTTAAAAATATATATATGAAAAAAATATATATATATATGAAACAGCTGTACTGAGGTATAGTTTATAATACAACTCACCTATTGCATGAGTACAATTCAACTATGTTTTATTTAATTTTTTAGAGTTGTGTAACCATTGCAACAATCTGGATTTAGAACATTTTCACCCCGACAAACTCCCTGATAGCCATTTTCAGCTTAATCTCTGTTCAACCTCCAGCCTTTAGGTGAGCACTGGTCTGCTGTTTATGCTTCTAAATGTACTGTTCCTGAATATTTCTTATAAACAGAATCGTACAGTGCATGTAGCTTCTTTTGCACCCAGCTTCTTTTGTTCAGCTTGCTTTTGAGGTTCATCCACTCTGTAGTGTGTCTCAGCAGTGTCTTTCTTTTTCTCACCCACTAGCATTCCAGCGCATGGATGCAGCTCATCTGTGTTCTAAATTACCCAACTGATGGACATTTGGACTGCTGCCTGCTCTGGGCTCTTATGAATAATGCTGTTGTGAACACTCATGCACATGTCTTTACATGAACATATGTCTTCATTTTTCTTGGGTAGATTCCAAGGAGTAGAATGGCTGAATTGTATAATAAGCCTGTGTTTAACTTGCTTGATTTCTTTTGTTTAAGAACTCTGCGTGGGGCAGCAACAATCTACTGGGTTAGGTGGCAGAAGCAAGTGTCCTAATTCTCTGAGGATGTGTCCCTGGGAAAAGGGTGCATTTAGTATCTCTGAAGAGCAACCCTGGCCCTACCCATGAAGCCAGAGTCCTTGCTGTCCTCCTTAGAAGATACCTGTTTACCTGTTTCAGCCCCAGAGATCCCTGAGAAGGGCTTGGGCAGGAGGGACTCTGTCTAGAGAATATTTGCAGACATTTCCAGGCAAGCTCACACCAGTCCCTGGCCCCAGCAGGCTTTTTAACAAGTGGGCCTTCCAGAGGCCAGCAACAGCCATTGGTGTGAAGGACGTGACTGGGTTTGTCAAGGAGCTCAGTCAAAACTCCAGGTTCCCTTTACAGTTCTGGACCCCAGATCCACCATGGGAGTCACAGAGAACCAAAAAGTATGGAAAGCCTCCTGCTCAAACACTTTTCCACACCACCAGTGAGGGCAGATAAAGAAGCTCCATTTGAAAAGGAGAAATGTCCATTGAAATGGATGGCTTTGGAGTGCCTTGAGTGTTATTGCTATAAACAAATACCCACATCTCCAATATGAGTGGCACTTAAGTATCTCATCCTTCAATTCAGAATGAGCAAGGAACACCATAAGATGGAAGGGTCAGTGTGAGGATTGATCGTGAGGTCTTTGAAGAACCATGAGAGTGGTATTCACATCTTCAGAGACAGAAGCTTGTATTAGTCCATTTTGCATTGCTATAAAGGAATACCTGAGACGAGATCATTTATAAGGGAAAGAAATTTATTTGGCTCACAGTTCTGCAGACCATACAGGAAGCACGGTGCTAGCATCTGCTTCTGGTCAAGACTTCAGGAACAGGCAGAAGAGAAACAGCATGTCACATGGTGAGAGAGAAGACAGACAGAGAGAGAGAGAGAGAGAGAGAGAAGGAGTCAAGGTCTCTTTAATAATCAGCTCTCTTGTGAACTAGCAGAGCAATAACTCACTCAAGGACAGCAACAAGACATCCATGAAATATCCACTCCCATGACCCAAATACCTCCCCACCAAGCCCCTCTGCAACACTGGGCATCAAATTTCAGCATGAGGCTTGGAGAGGACAAACATATGAACTATTAGCAGAGCCTTTAGACACTCCTTTCTGGACATGTAGCCTCGATGTTTCAGCCCCCAAAATCTGGGGGCTGTTTGTTACTGCAATATAACACATCCTGCTCTGACTGATACTGATACTGTTTACAATAGCACTTAGAAAAAGACACAGAATTAACCAAAGAAGTGGGTCATCCTTTATGAGAAAATTATTATTCTTTTCTGAAAGACATTAGAGGAGACATACATAAGGGAGAAGAGATGCCAAGTTCATGGATAATAAAATCCAATGTTGAAAAATGTGAGAACTCTTTGTAAATTGGTAGAATTTTTCAATACAATTCTAATCAAAATCTCAACAGGGATTTTCTTGAAACTTTACAAACTGGATGTAAGATTTATATGAAAATGCCAAGGGCTAGGAATAGATAAGAAACTCCCAGAGAAGAGCCAAGCACAGAGAGTTCCCAGCCGTATAATAAGACATTTATATTCTAAGGTTACAGTAATTGGACAGTGAGGGAAGGTGCAAGGAAGGGCACCAGGCCAACGGGAGGAGAGAGCCCAGAACCAGACCCACACAACCCTGGTGGCATCCTGCAGCACCAGACGGTCCCATGGTGGATGGAGAATACTATTTTCTTTATGAAAACATATGTAGAAAAGCTACAAATGGAAAAAAAAAACACAAAATTCAGGAAGGCAGGAGGGCAGGAAGATGGGAAGATGTGCTCAAGGAGGGGGACCCAGGGGCTGCATCGAAACTTCTATTGCATAAGCAAGGTGAGGGGCACATTGCTATGAATTATAATGTTCTTTCTGCCTTAGACAGTTTAGGTATATTTTCTTAAATGTATGAAATGTTTCAAGATGAAACTTTCAAACCCAACCCCATCTCTTTACTTTAGACCCTGATCTGGGTACACTGCCCTTTCCTTCTAGTAGAAAAAGGGAAAAAGTGAGAAAACAAAAAGCTTGGAGGAAATGTGTGGTGGCTGGAAGGTTTCTGTATCTTCAATTCTCTGGAGAACTTTTTACATAAATGTTAAAGAATGAGGTATTTAGAATGATCACGTATATGTCCATAGTCTTATTTGAGAAATTATGTAATTAATTCAAAAATTCATTTTGAATATAATTTAAATACAACTAAGCCAGCCTCCTGTCATTAGCAGAGCACCTGTCTGGGGCTTTGCAGACTTGGGCTCCCAGCATCTTCGCTTTTCTGTAAATTGAACTTTCCCATCTTGGAAATATGTACACAGGCAGGAGCATGCTCGAGTTTCACTGATGATTGGTCCTGGAGATGGGGCAGGGTGGGGCCATTAACTTCTATTTAGTACCTTGAAGGTCTAGTCCATCATTCAGTGACTGTTGTTTGGTGATACTAGATACCAAGATAGAAATGAACTAATTTGATAATGTACAAAAGAGATATTCCAGAGAAGCCCAAAACCAGCATGCCACTCATGGTCCAGAGGATGCCCTTGCAATAGACAGAGAGGGACCTCAGAGCCCTTTTGTAGTTCAAAGCAGCAACAATAAAAGCCAAAATAATTGAGCTACCTGCAAGTGCGGTTTGAAGACAGATGAGAGGCAGGTGCATTAACACAGATAATCTGAATCTGTTTTTCAGATATCCATTGGTTTTAACCTTGAGAATGAGGACAAAATATTAGTTGAGAGATATAATAATATGTAGAAGATCTCTCTCTCTCTCTCTCTCTTTTTAAACAGGGTATTGCTGTGTCACCCAGGCTGAAGTTCAGTGGCGCGATCTTGGGTCACTGCAGCCTCAACCTCCTGGGTTCAAGCAATCCTCCCACCTCAGCCTCCCGAGTTGCTCAGATTACATGCATGAACCACTGCACCTGGCTAATTTTTTGTATTTTTAATAGAGACAGGGTCTCACCATGTTGGCCAGGCTGGTCTCAAACTCCTAGGATTACAGGCAAGAGCCACCACTATGTAGAAGATATTTCAATCAAATAAAAATAGATACCACCCTCAGCCTCACAGTCTGCAGGAGATTTAATTAAACATTACCACTTGATTCCATTAGTAACTCCAAATCTGCAAGGCAAATATTTCCAACTTTTCCAGTGAATTCCCTGAGCCAGGACTTGACCAGGACATGTGTCTCTGGTCTCCTTGGTCAGCGTTTTCTTGCTGATGTCTCAGCTTTCCGCCATGACAATGCCAGTCCCTTTCCAGGGTGACACATCTCTGTGCAGTTGTACTAAGACTGGAAAAGGAGGGTTTGGGTAAGACTTGAAAAGGATGAATTGGGGCCAGGCGCAGTGGCTCACGCCTGTAATCTCAGCGTTTTGGGAGGCCGAGGCGGGTGGATCACCTGAGGTCAGGAGTTTGAGACCAGCCTGGCCAGAATGGCGAAACCCCTTTCTACTAAAAATACAAAAATCTGCTGGACGTTGTGGTTGGTACCTGCAATCCCAGCTACTCTGGAGGCTGAGGCAGGAGAATTGCTTGAACCCGGGAGGCAGAGGTTGCAGTGAGCAGAGGTCGTGCCATTACACTCCAGCCTGGGCAACAAGAGTGAAACGCTGTCTCAAAAAAAGGAAAAAGAAAAGAAGGAATTGAATCAAGTAAATGAGTCATGGTACATGAAGAAAAGACCCAGGCCCCAGAAGTTTGGTTTACAGGACGGGGACCTGGAGGCCAGCCTGCTGGGCACCCTTCAAAGGGACAGGTAGCTGAGTGCAGGGAATGTCAGTGGGTTCGTGAGGCTCCCAGAAATGTTCCCTAATTGTACGGTGAGCTGCAGAACCATTTTCCCGAGAGTCCTCTAGATCCCGGGGTTAAGGTGCAGTGGGAAAGGTGTTCTTCAGTGGAAGCCCCCAGCACCAGGGCCCCACCTTCTCTTGTTCCTCTTCTTTCTTTTCCCTGGGACACTCGGGAGACACAATGTGTTTCTGCTGGTTGAGAAGAGAGTTGAATTGGTTTTCTCCCAACTCCAACATGGGAAGTGTTGTTTTGACACTGCAGAAAATACATAATTTCTTGCTGATTTATTTCTGTCTCCTTCTGGGCCTGGCTGACGTAGGGGAAGCAGGGATGTACCTATTCAAATGACAAACATATCACCAAGACGGTGTGGTGCTCTGGCATTTCAGCATCCCAGAGCATCAGGCTGTGTTTCTAAAATAAATTCTGCCTTGACATGGTGCTAACTCTTTGTATTTATGGAGCACTTTTAGTCCCAAAGTGTCTGTGAATATATCGTCTCCTTTCCTCCTCATGGGCTAATGCTTACAGACGTCTCCCCGGAGCACGGAGCTGCCAGGAAGGACAGATGGATGGTGGTCACGCTGAGGTGCGGCCCTCTGCCCCCCGCACTTTCCTGCTCCTGGTCATGAATCAGCCAGAGGAAACACAGAAGGGGCCATCCCAGCGAGGCCAGCTGGACTGTTCCCCGCAAAGCTTCCTCCTTCCTCACGGTGCATGCGCTCGCTGACTTAGTGGCTCTTTCTCCTACAATCTCCAGCCCTCCCCCAGCCCCTTCTCACTCTGCAGGCTCCTACCTCTGCACCAGGCTGAGGGGCAGTCCCCTTCATGTGACAAACATACTCCTTACCTAGGACCAGTACACCCAACCTTTTCTGGTCCCCTAAGAACTTCCAAGGCCCCCACTAGCAAGAGCCACATCCGAACTCACTTCTGGCTAGAGATCTGCATGGCTCATGGCCCAGTGAGGCTCCCTATTTTATAGCATTAGAGGGAAAGTGGCACCAGCCCTCTCGCCAAAGGAGCATCTCTCCTGGAGATGGGGGTCATCTCCCCATCCACCCTCCCTCCCTGGCTTCTCTGCCTCACTGGGCTCAACCATGGCACAGCTCCTCTTCAGTGGCCTGAGCTGCTGCCCGTTCCGCCTCCTAGCCAGGCCTCCCTCTCCATGGCTGGCTCAGCGCTCGCAGGCAGGGCCTTCCCCTGTCTTCTCTTAAGTCACCCAACTGCACCCTGGGTTGCCTCCCTTCGGTTCTACATTAAGGCTTTCTCTCTGGTTCCATCCATTGCCTTCAGTAACTATATTTCTTGTTGATTGGGAGACAATTTATCTTCTTTTTTTTTTTTTTTGAGATGGAGTCTCACTTTGTCACCCAGGTTGGAGTGCAGTGGCGTGATCTCGGCTCACTTTAAGCTCCGCCTCCCAGGTTCAGGCCATTCTCCTGCCTCAGCCTCCTGAGTAACTGGGACTACAGGTGTCCGCCACCACACCTGGCTAATTTTTTTTTTCCATGTTTTTAGTAGAGACAGGGTTTCACCGTGTTAGCCAGTATGGTCTCAATCTCCTGACCTCATGATCCGTCTGCCTCAGCCTCCCAAAGTGCTGGGATTACAGGCGTGAGCCACCGCACCCGGCCGACAACTCATCTTCTAACCTAAAGTGTCCAAACTTAGAATAAATAATGCACTTTATAGCTTCCCAGCTCTGCCTGGCCCAGCTGCCAGTCTGCCCAGAGCTGGAGGTGGGGATGTGGAGCCTTCTGGTTACTGTCTTCCCCTTGCCCACGGATGGACCCTGCTGGGCCCTGCCAGGGACCCAAGGATCTTCTTTGCCTCCTGCTTCCTGGTGGGGGTTGCTGCTAACAGCTTGCACCTGCAACCTTTGCCAAGGCTGCCCTGGGAGGCTGGAGCTGCCTTGCCTGAAGGTTCCCGGATGATGGGACGCCCCAGCCCAACCAGGATGGCCCAGAGCATTCAGGTAGGACAGATGCCACAGTGATGTGGATGATCCAGGGCCCCCGCGGGGCAGATTGAGGCTGCACTTGACCCTAAGCCGCATTCTTCAGCTTCCTCCCTCATCTTCGCTGCTTGTCTCCCTCCTTCAAGTGTTTCTCCTGAGACACTGCCTTATGTGCTTGAACCAAAGCCCTTGTTTCCAGCTCTGCTTCTACGGAAACCAGTCCCTCACGTGAGGTCACCACATGAGGTGGTCACTTCCCTCTGGGCTGCCCTGGGAGCTCTGGTCTCGGTGCACACGGCCACCCCTGAGCTTTGCCGCTCCTCAGTGCAGGAGCCTCCCCTCCCGCTGCAGCTCCCAGGGCCACCCGGGGAATCCTCCACCCTCCACTCAGAGGCCATCACTGGATTTGGAGTCGGAAGAGTGGAGTTGGATCAGATGTCAGCTCTGACTTTGAAGGTAGTGAGTACCTCAAACTCAACCATTCATGCATGGTGAGGATAAAAGCCACCGCCCTGGGAGGATGAAACCGGGGAAGACAGCAAGTATGGAAAAGTGAGCACCGCAGATGCCACCGTGCCACCAAGCATGAACGATTTCATCTCATGGTGGCCTCTCCTCCAAGACCAGCGGTGGCTCCCGTTGCCAAGATCAGAGCCTTGGGCAAGGGTGAAGGTTGACTCCACTCACCCCGGGGGACTCCCACTCCTCAGCTTTCTGACCCTCTAGGATGCTCAGGTCCGTGGGTGC
This sequence comes from Macaca fascicularis, assembly GCF_037993035.2. Lineage (NCBI taxonomy): Eukaryota > Metazoa > Chordata > Mammalia > Primates > Cercopithecidae > Macaca > Macaca fascicularis. The sequence continues at coordinate 139,947,981 of NC_088383.1, read as the reverse complement.
AGCATCAGCCAATGCTGTGCGGAACCAAGAGGTTCCAGTTCTCCCAGCCGCATTGAGAGGAGAGGAGCAGGTGTGCCAGGACAGGAGGACCCTGGTCTCAAGGAAGAGAGAGTGGTGCTGGGGTCTCGGGAAGGGCTTGGAGGGACAGGGCTGACACTCTGTTGGCAGAGATGGCAATGAGTGCACAAAGGAGGAGAGATGAGGGAGCACAGAAGGCAGCCTCCGAGACAAGAGACGGGAGCTGAGGAAGCTGTGCACCCGCGAGGTGCACCGAAATGGGGCAGGAGCTGCTCATGCTCGCAGGAGGAGGGCAGACAGGAGGGGCCAAGGAAGGGCTCAGTGTCTGCCTCTGAATCTCAACCCCCTTTTCAAGGAAGGTGGCTGTGCCCACATCCATTCACGCAAGACGCCATGACGAAGTGCCTCTGTCTCCTGTGGGAGCCGTCCTGGTTCCCACAGCCAGAGCACTGTGCAGAAAGGCTCCCACCACAACCCAGACTCTCTCTTCCCCCAGCTTTCTGCACATGCACTCATCTCTTCTTTGGGGGACTGCCTACGGTATTTATCTTCTAAGCTGCACCTGCATTTATCACATCCACTCACACTGGTTGTGACCCTCCAGACAGATTCTAAGTGTCTGGGTGTCTCCTGATAGGGTCTTGTGCATGGTCACCCACCTGATAGATGTGTCTCAAGATACGTGTGTTTAGTTAATTCTCACCATTGCACTGATGGGTAAGCTGTGACTCTCTCTACCTGAAATGAGAAACATGGTTAGAAAGCAAATCAGTCTCACTGGGGTTTTCCAGAATTCCTGCCATTGCATCATGATGAAACGTGATGGGATTGTCATGTCTCACCTGGATTTTGATCAATGATCATGGTCTAAAGAAAGGGGCCAGCTAGAAAAATGGGCTGAGGTCACCACCAGGACAGGGACACTCCCAGACCTCTCTTCCTGTATGTTTGTGCCAAACCACGTGGCTTCAGGGGGAAACAGGGTGGAAACAGAGGCCTGCCCCTGGAACCCACCACTGACCAGCTCTGTGAAGACAACCAGGGTGGACAGATGCTGACTTGACTTGTGTCACATCTGCTGAGAGACAGAGATGAGCCACCAGGCCATGGCCAAGTCAAGTGCCATTACCAGCTGTCTGGCTCTGCTGGCAAGTTTGAGATGCTCCCCATCTTTAGAAATATAAAAATCGGAGCCAGGCGCGGTGGCTCAAGCCTGTAATCCCAGCACTTTGGGAGGCCGAGGCGGGTGGATCACGAGGTCAGGAGATCGAGACCATCCTGGCTAACATGGTGAAACCCCGTCTCTACTAAAAATACAAAAAACTAGCCGGGCGTGGTGGCGGGCGCCTGTAGTCCCAGCTACTCGGAGGCTGAGGCAGGAGAATGGCGTGAACCTGGGAGGCGGAGCCTGCAGTGAGCCGAGATCGCGCCACTGCACTCCAGCCTGGGTGACACAGCGCGAGACTCCGTCTCAAAAAAAAAAAAAAAAAAAAAAAAAAAAGGAAATATAAAAATCGGATGATTAGCTTTCCCCCACAGATAGCCTGCTTCAGGATGTGGGAGGATCAGGTTTTGGGGGGACAGACTGTGTTCCGCATGAACCCCCTCAGAGAGAGGGGGCCCAGGTAAGGCCTCAATCAGAAGAGGAAGTGGCTACACAGTGACATTAGGTCTCAGCAGAAGCTCAGAATCAGACTGAACTTCGCCAAAGCCAAACGTGAGTATCACAAAGTGAGTCAAGGTAAATGCATCGTGCCACGTGCCTCCCAGAAGATGATATCGTCCGCCGCCTGCACCCCACACAGAGCCTTAGCCTCTGGGACAGAACCCAAGGACACAGTGCAAGAACAGGGCTTGGAGGCACAATTCTTGGCCACAGGCAAAGTTGCTTTGGGGCTTTGGTCCACAGGCCACCTAGTCCTGTTCCCAGGGGCAATCATCCCAGGGGCACAGCACACCCTTTGCTCACCCCTCCTCCCTGGGACCCCTTTCAGGTGAATGTGGCCATATGCACAGGTACGGGTGACCTGGGTCCACCCATTTCTGCCACTGAGGACACCCATCTGAGACCTCTACACAGTTGGTGCAGGCCCCCATTTTAAGCAAATGAAAGACTCTGAATGTGCGGATACTTCCAGATTCCCCCTCCGTAGATGCACTCTTCCGCCTCAACAATCACAACCCGAAATACAGCAGAATGTCCACAACAAACTCAGCTGAGGCTGCTAAGTTTTCGTCATTGTCATGCATCATATTAAAGCATCTCCTATGAGTTGAGCTCTGACTTTTAAAAAATGCACAGATGAGATGTCCCTTGTCCACAGGGAGCTTTCATGAATGTGTAGGAGACAAACAAGCAACCCCACTGGGCAGTGAGCGGCTCTGTCACAGCAAATGCCAAGTAGCGTTATTGAAGCACACCGCAAACCAAGGAAGCCTTCCTGGAGGAAGTGATGATCAAGCTGGGAGCTCAAAGATGAATACAAGCTCTGTAAGCCAACGAAGGAGGCATCCAGGGCAAACAGATCAAGCCTAAGGTTCCAGAGGCCAGATGTGGGGCAGGAAGTGGGGCTGGAGAGGTGAGCAGATCAGGCAGGCTCAGTGGTGGAGAGAAGATCTTTGTGTCCGCTGGAGTGGTTTCCAAGGCCCTGCTCACTTCCCTAACCCTTAGGCTCTTGATCTGCAAACAGAAACACAATTAGCACTCATCTCACCAGAGCACTGTGCAGTCATCAAAACGTGAACACACAGGCTACTCACTCACAGAGATGTCAACTATTGCAGTGACTCTCACCCTGGAGCCCAAGCAAAGCAGTTTTTATTTTTCTTATGACACATGAAAAGCATCCCTTGGAGGGGACCACAAGATGCGGTTTCTATTTTAACATGGTAATGCAGGCTACAGGGTGGAGGTGGGTTGTGGGGAGCCCGGTGGCAAGGTTTACGCCGTTACTAGAAGACAGGACCTCATTCTGGACTCCGGAAATAGCTGGGATTGAAGAGATTCTGATTTAGAACGGACAGAACCTGGCCACTGATTAGATTTAGGGTAGTGAGGGAGAGGAGGAGCCAAATACCACATCGAAGTCTGGGTCTTGAGTAATTCAGTGGGCAGTGGGGTGCGCACTTAGATTAGGAGCACAGGAGAGATGGGAGCCATAGCAGCAGTGGGGGCGGGGCGGGGCAGCATGGGAAAGCAGGGAGAAGAGACGGCTGCAGAACAGCACTAAGCACGCTGGGTTTACAACGCTTACAGACTTCAATGAAGGGCACTGGCTCTACTTGGGAGTGATCTCTGACCTGGACACATTCGGTCATCAACACTCCCAGAAGCACATGTCCTGGGACTGACATAGCAGTAACCGGGCTTGCGGAGCACACATTCACCTGTTGGCTCACATGGACAGAAGTCAGGTGGAGCCCAGTTCATGGGCACCTCCCCTGCTGGCGGTCACACTGAGTGCACATCCACCTGTTGGCTCCCATGGATGGAATTCAGATGGAGCCGGGCTCATAGGCACCTCCCCTACTGGTGGCCACACTGAGAGCACATCCACCTGTTGGCTCCCATGGATGGAATTCAGGTGGAGCTGGGCTCATGGGCGCCTCCCCTGCTGGTGACCACACTGAACTCCATGTGCAGTCCACCTTCCTACTAACACCACCTCTGATGTACAAAAAACCTCAGGAACACACAGACACTGGATTTCCTGGGTCTTGATCACCTGAGAAGCATGATGGAGTGTGTGTGCATGTGTGTGCACACCCACATGTATAAACAGTCAGCCCTAGGTATACATGAAAAACTGTTTCCAGTACCCTTCATGGATACCCAAATCCACAGTGCTTGAGTCTCCTATATAAAAGAGCAAAGTATTTGTTCATCCTACACACATCCTCTCATACACTTTAAATCATCTCCAGATTTCTTATAATGCCTAATACAATGCTTACATGTCACTTTAATTGCATGGATTCTATACAGTACTTGGCATGCAGCAAATTCAAGTTTTGTTTTTTGGAGCTTGGTGCATTTCCCCCCCCCCCCAAATATATCTGATCTGTGGTTGCTAGAATCCACAGATGTGGTGCCCACAGTCACAGAGGGCCCACTGTGCTATACATCAAATGGTATTCAATAGTTATTAGAGTGCTGTGATAGCCATGCAGGTAACAGGACTTCACGTGTACAGCAAGGAAATTAGAGAAGCAGCTATTGCATCCCTTCCTCCCTAATTTAATTAGGATTTAGCTACAATCACTGTCCTTTGCTCTTTTCTCCAAGCATGATTGATTCCTGTAGCACCATTTACTGTAAACCCCCCAAACTGTAAAGGCATATACTACATTCATCTTTCCGAAGAAAATTACTAGGCGCTTATTTATTTTTAACTTAGACAGGGCCACAAGATATCATCCCCACAAGGTTCCCCAGGAAAGAAGATGAGTGAGGTCCCTGGGAGAGTTGCTATCGATCATTCCAAGCTCTCCACCTCTCAGTGCAGCTGGTGAGCAGGCCAGCATGGGGCTGATGGCGGATCTGTTGTTAATGACCTAGTTAGCAGCTTAATAGAGAATTGGAGGGCTTGCATTAGAAGGAGGAGCTCTTGTGGTAGGTTTAGCTGTTCCCTGGATTTATGGGCCTGGAGTTACTAACTTTTTAAAAAATAATCATTGTTCTTATTACAGAAAACAACCTATTTTTAAAAGCTGCAGAAGGCTTTTTGAACACAAAACAACTTTTGCTATTCTTTTGTCTTTTGTCTATTTATTCATGAGGGAATGTTGTTTTTCTTTAGTTGTTTCTTTGTGGGAGCTGCAAGCATTCTGAGGAATGTCTGTGGAGCATCAGTCTAGCTCCATGACACTGAGTTCTGATACCTGCAGAATGAGCCTGTACTTGGCATGGATCGTGAATTGCTAAGAGGCAGTGTCTAGGGAGAGAAACTTGCCTTGAGAGCCATGTTAGGCACTGAGGACCACGGCCATCCGAATATCTGGGCAGGTGTTTCTAAGGCTTCATCTGGTTGGACCCTGCCTGGCCCTTCTCTTCCACAGCCCTGTGTGAGTCTTTAGACTATTTCCCATCATCTGCCTCTTCTTTCCTTGTATGTTGATGCTAAATGGGGTGCTGACTCTGCGCTTCTGGATTAGTGGCCCTCCCCATTACCTGGTCACTGGCTGATGCTGTCAACTGCCCTCACCTGTTTGATTCATTTCACAAACAGCTACTAAACAACTTCTATGTCCAGATCAACTGTTCTAGGTGCTGTGCTATACACACAGGTAACAGGACTTCCTGTGTTCAGCAAGGAAACAAGAGGTGATTTATTTAAGATCAGTATGTTCAAAATTATGGAAGAAATCCAAATGGAGGGTGGGGTCCCAGAGAGTGAAGGGGCAGAGCTGGTTTCATGGTTCATCCGGTTGGGTTGTGCTTGTCAGATAAAATATCGACTGCTCTATCTGGGATGACAGAAATCCAAAGTTGAGCCGTCCTCTAGGAAGGAGGTCATTTAGGGACTGTGGGTCCTGCTGTCCCCGCTCCCGAAGCACTCACTTGCTGGATTTGCAACCTGCTAATGAAGGTCTGCCTTGTTCCTAGACCTCTAAGAGATAGGGGGTTGGGGGACATCTGCCTTGACCCTTAAACCCTAGGCCTGGGTGCTGTGGCTCCCAAGGGTCCTGTGATGATCAGTATGTTCCAAAGTGAATGAAAATGCACAATGAGGTTAAGGATGTGTCTTTTATGTCCGCAATCCTATTGGACTCTGCACTTTTGACATTAATTATCAGACATGCCACATAAATTGGATATCTGAGCTCCACTTGTGGCTCCAGTGTCCAAAATAGACCCCCAATCTGACAGAGTTGCTACTTCAAGGAAACAGTCCATGGAATTGCATTACATGATGCGGTCTTTTATATATGAATATCCACACCTACACAAGCAGTGCATTTAACTTTTCTTAAATAACAAGCTTTTTTTTTTTTTTTTTTTTTTTTTTTTTTTTTTTTTTTTTTTTTTTTTTAGGCAGAGTCTGACTCTGTCACCCAGGCTGGAGTGCAGTGGTGCGATCTCGGCTCACTGCAACCTCCACCTCCCGGGTTCAAATGATTCTCCGGCCTCAGCCTCCCGAGTACCTCCCGAGGATTACAGGCACCCACCACCACGCCCGGCTAATTTTTGTATTTTTAGTAGAGACGGGGTTTCACCATGTTGGTCAGGCTGGTCTCGAACTCCTGACCTGGTCATCCGCCTACCTTGGCCTCCCAAAGTGCTAGGATTACAGGCATGAGCCACTGCGCCCAGCTGAATAACATGCTATTTTGTCATGGCATTGCTTAGTAAAACTTAACAAAAACATTGAAAATGTGTAAGTCCTCATTATTCCTCTTTAATTGAATTGCAGCTCAAAATCCTGAAGTCCAAGACCACAGAGTGAAGGTGTAGAATGAGCAAGACTCCCGGAGCCCTCTGCAGACCCCTCTCTGAGGCCCTTCCTTGCCCAAGGGGCGCGCCTGGCTCTGCTCTGAAACAGCCCCCGCCCTTGTTCGGCGCTTCCTTAGTCCCTGGAGCTGTCCACTGCTCGGTGCTGAAAGCGGCGTGGGAAAAGCTGCTGTGTCTGCACCTGCTGCAGGCCGTACAGCATTGCATCCATGCCAACTCACACTGGCTCTATTTTATTCTATTTTAATGCAAGGTTCACATTTTGGCCTCAGTCCTGGCCTAACTTGCTTTGTGATGTAGGATAAAGGACTTCTGTTCCTTAGAAAACGTTTGGGCCTTTTCAAATTGAGGGTAAGCTAGCCATATATTTCAGAAACACTTTCTGCTTTTTTGTAGGTTTGCATTATTTTCCAATTGAATTAGATAATACATCTGGGCTAATAATAGAAAATAACTTTAAAATACATGAGAGCTAAAAGAAAAACGATCTATTGCTAAATCACTCAGAGTTAACTCCTGACAGCAATCCTGTGTGAACTGATTAAAGCTGAAGTCTACACATCACATTTTTACACCACACACTTAAATATTTACATATATTGGAGACTGAAATGAGACACCACACACCCACTAGAGAAGATGAAATTTTAAAAGATGTCTGTACCCAGTGTTGGAAGAAAGGTGGAGCAACTAGAACTCTTATACTTTGCTGCCGGGAGTGCAGAATGGTTCAACCACTTTGGAAAATCATTTGCCAGTTTTCTGTAAAGTTAACATACAACTCTCACATGACCTAGCAATTCTACTTATGAATATTTACCAAAAGAAAATTTTAAAAATCATAAATTCACACAAAAATCTGTATGGAAATGTTTATAGCAGCTTTATTCAACATAGCCCCAAACTGAAGAGAACCCAAATGTCCATCAATCAATGAAGAGACACACAGCAGCATGTCCATATGACGGAACACTACTCTGCAATAAACAGGAACAACTACCTTGTAACTCTTTGGCATGAAGTAGATTCTCAATAAATACGTGTTGAATGAATGTAGTCCAAGGCAGAATGGATGCCCAGAACAAACGTCAGGGAAAGAATGAGCCTGATGTGTTTGAAACAAGCAGGAGGTCAGTGTGACTTCAATTGCATGAGAAATAAGGATGGCAGTGCAGCTCAGTGCAGACACATGACAGGTGGCCAGGTCCCATGGCAGTCCATGTGGATACCTAGGGACTCTCAGAGAAGAAAAGGGTGGCTGGACCCCACAGGACCCTTTAGATACTCAGGAACTTTTACTTTCACTTTGGGGGAAGTGAGGAGCTATTACTGTGTTTTGAGCATTAGGATGACAGGTTTTGACTTACAAAGTTATTCTGGCTCCTGAGTGGAAAATACATTAGTGGGGGAAGTGGAGAGTCAAGGAGCAGCAATGGATATGGTAGGAGCTGAGAGCTTTCCTGTGGATTTTGAAGTTGGTGCAAGTATGATTTGCTGATGGACTAGATTTGGGTGTGAGAGAAAGCACAGCATTAAAGCCCACACCCAGACTTCAGCCAGGGCCACCAGGAAGATGAGATGGGAAGACCCAGATGCCGCTGAACAAGGTGGAGGTTGGCATGGGTACGCTGAGTGGGTGGTGTTAACGGGACGGCCAAGTGGCCGTGCCAAGTAGGCTTGGACAACTCAGTCCTAGGGAGTGTAAGTAAGAGAGGCACCTCGGGACTGCCCTTGGTGTCAGGACATCTGGGATGAGAGGGTAATCCAGCGGAGGAGACTGAGAGGACAAGCCCTGAGCCGGGAGGAGTCAAGCGAGCATCTAAGAGGGAAGAACAGGACTGGTGCGATGAGCACAGCTGGCAACTGAGTGAGACCAGGGCTGAAGGCACCCAGCTCTGCAGCGGCGTCCCCCAGAGCCGGAGGGACCTGCTGCACTTCTGCATGTGTACATGCACCTGTGCATACATGCATGCATATGTATACACAACACAGGTGCACCTATTTTATTTATGTATATACATGCATACATGTTAATTAAACCTTTTGTTTTGACATAATTGATAATTGTAGATTCACAAGAAATTATACGAAATAATTCTGAGATTCCTGTGAATCCTTTACCCATCCCCCATCCCCAAGTGAGAACATCTTGCAAAACTGTAATACAGCATCGCTGCCAGGACCTGGGCATTGAAGCACATGTTTACCTATGAAACAAACCTGCACATTTTGCACAGGTACCCTAGAACTTAAAGTATAACAACAATAACAATAACAACAACAAAACCCTATTATCACATTTATGTGTTGTTTAGATAACCTCATGACCACCTTCAAGTTCTTTCTTATGTCCACTTCTCAGTGAGGTCTGCTGTGACAGTCCTTCCCCTCTTCCCTGTCCTTACAATGTCCCACAGGACTTCTAGCTTACCAACATGCTGTATGATTTGCATGGGTACTGTGCATGCTGTCCGCGGTTTCTCCTGGTGGAGATAAGAGTCCTAAGGACTGGGGTCGTCACCTGTTCAGTGGTGCTTCTCAGGAGCTTTCAACGCTTTGCCACAAAATAGATTCTCAATAAACATCAATTGAATGAATGCAGTCTGATCCAGCCTCAAATCCCAGCTTACTATTTAACCTCTCTTGATCTCAGTGTCTTCATCCAGAAATGGTTGTGTACTGCAAAGGACTCACCATGGAGATTCACTGCAGTATCATTTTCAAGGTGTGATCCTTGTGTCTGGCATGGAGCAAGCACAGAACCTGGCTCACCTGTCCTATAACCTGCTGGACTCTCTCAGTAAGGTGTGTTCTGGTGTAGAAAAAGGAGCAATCATATCACCTGCCTGTCGAGTTTGACTTCACCATGATGATGAGGTCCAATCTATCACGTGCTTCCCATAAGCCAGGTATGAGCCAAGCACTTTCAGGTGTGACCGTATTATATCTGATAACACCACTGCCAGGTAGGCACTGCCATCAGCCCATGGTTGGAAGCACATTGCTGTCATGTGCCTGGCCCCGGTCTCCCGGGGACTCAGGACCCATCTGTCTTCAGAGACTCAACTTTTTACTGTCATACTGACGACTCCGCTGATTCATTCCACACACCTACTCCTACCAAAGGTGACATCAGAAATGCCTTCCGGCGGGGCACATCGGCACACATATTCCCTGCTCCTCTGATTATGCGTTTAAGATGAATCCCTACAAGTGATGCCAAAACTTTTTGACCACTCTTTGATGCTAGTTACCAAATTACCCTCCTGAATATGTTTTCACAATTTACAGTCCCATCAACAGAAAATAAAGAATTTCACAACATTAAGAAAGATCAAACATTTTTCGTTGAATCTATTTTTCATGATATGTTGTCAGATATTTATTTTTAATTCTTAGTTTTACAAATAAGACTCTTTCAACATCCCAACGGACAAAATACTTTCTCTTTTGAGAATTTCCCTTCTCTTTGGAAAAAATTTCTTTGATCAAAAGCTTAAGACTTGTATTTCAAATTCTTTTTCAGAAGAGATCATCATTGGCCACTCAGGGTGGCTCACCCTGTAATCCCAACACTTTGGGAGGCTGACGTGGGTGGATCACCTGAGATTAGGAGTTCGAGATCATCCCGGCCAACATGGTGAAACCCCGTCTCTACTTAAAACACAAAAAATTAGCCTGGTGTGGCAGCAGGTGCCTGTAATCCCAGCTACTCAGGAGACTGAGGCAGGAGAATCGCTTGAACCTGGGAGGTGGAGGTTGCAGTGAGCCGAGATCGCGCCACTGCATTCCAACCTGGGTGACAGAGACAGACAACATCCCCCTCCCCCTCCCACAAATAAAGAAGAGATAATCATTTCTTTATTTTCTCCTCAAATATTAACTGAGGATCTAACAGGGGTCTGGCCCTGTTCCAGGGCTGAGAGCCTCAAATTGGCAACTGATCCTATTTGAAATGCATTTGCCCTCTGGCTCTCCTATGAGGCTGCCTTGAGGGAGGTCCCCCTTTCTCCTGGCAGAGGTGGAGACCACACAGTCCTGTCTCAGCCCCTATCGCAGACCACGTGTGTGCCCTGGGCTTGCAGGAATAGAGAAGAGAGCCAGTCACCACCCCCTCAGGTTTCTAGTTACAGAATCAGGGAAGTGAAAAGATATGTTTTTCAGATGGTCGTGTTGGTTATGTGAATGTAAGTTTTGTTTTACATTTTTACCACTATGAATCACTTGACAACGTTGAAATAGAATACAAACATTTTTATTTAAAAATATGGTGAGCTCTTTGAAGAGGTAGCGCCCTTCCTCAGGCCTGACCTTTCACAGCTAAGTGTCTTCCTTGGGAGTGGACACTGAGGTTTCTTGCTAGTGAGATGAAACTTCTCTTAGGAGGAAGGCCACCTTGTGACTTTTAGGTTATGCTGCAGGGCTGTGTATCGAGTGCAGCTCTTGTGACTAGAGTGGCAGGCAGAGCCGCCCCTGAGTTTTAGCCAGCAAGTGATGGCTTCTGGGACCACTGAGGCACCAGGGTGGGGACCATGGCTTGTGGGTTCTGGTCCCGTTCCCTCCTCCAACTCCACGGCCTCCATCCTTGACTGCCTTCAGTTGCAAGTCCGGGGATCCTCACTCTTGTCTCCTTCAGTTGCAAGTCCGGGGATCTCACTCTTGTGGAGAATGGCAGATAGGTTCTGACTCTGATCTGATTCTCCTTCCGTTTTGCTGGTAAGTCATCAGGGTTATTTCATCGGGTAAAGACTGCAAAGATTGCAAGGTATGATTGGCTGAAGAACACGTGCTATTTCTCTATATCATGGAATCCAGCTGGTTTTGCCCTTGCAGAAGCAGTTTAACTGGCATCACTGCTACTCTTTATCTGGGCACCACTGAGTTGGTAAGTATCCTGTAATTGTGTGCTGGCCAAAGCAGTCTCAGGTGTAATTTTCTGGTCATCCAACTGCTCCTTCACCAGAAACCTCCCTTTGCTCAGAGTGAGATGGTCTTGGATAAAGGCTCTGTGGTGACTGTGAAGCCAAGGGTAAGGGCATCTGTCCAGCATGATGCAGGGCCATAGCCCTTGTTACCATGGTATTTTCTCAACACCTGCATCTCAGCTTTTCTAGATGGTGCAAACGACTGACATTCACAATTCCAGAGTCACAGACACACACGGTTCTATGGGGAATAGCAGGTGCTGTTCCCGATGGCAAGGGAGGGCCCTGTCACCCTAACTCTCAGCATAGCCACAGTGACCTTGTAGCTATGGGGAGACGGAAGGACCATCAGGTGGGAGCTGGGAACCCTGCACTGCTGTCCAGGGCCGGACCTGCTCTCACCCAGGGAGGTTCTGTAAGGATTCTGGCCCCCACAGCGAACATGACAGTGACCGGACCCTGCATCATTGGCGTGGGAGGGCTCTGCTCTCCTGCTAGTGGGTCTTGTTGGAGCAGCACCAGCAGTGTCCATGGGGGGACGTGTTAGAAACGAAGCCTCTCCAGGCCTGTCCTAGACCTATTGAGCTGGAGTGTGCATTTTAACCAGATCCCCGGGAAGCCTGCACACCCCGTGCAGTCTGGGAAGTGCTGGTGTGGCTGAAAACCCTCGCCATGCGCAGAATTACTTAGGAAATCAGGTTTTCAATTCTCATGCATGGTACCCATTGCAAAGGTTTGCTTTGCATTGTTTGGGGAAGGAGACCAGTCGTTTGATATTTAAATGTCCCTTTTGTAGCCGGAGGTGAGAACCCCAGGGCTAGATACCCATAGTCATATATATTGCTTGTCAATATCTTCTAATTTCTCTGCAGGTCAATAACCATGTCGAAATGAAGAATAGTTTGGACCATCGAGGGATGATGCAAAAACACTCGGGAAGAAATATTTACATGAACTGCACTGATGGGCCCAAGCAAGGGGACAGAATTAACTGTGCATTCTGGCATATTTAGGAAACAGCGGCCATTTAATTTCTCAATGTACTGGTGGTAAAATAAAACCAACAAATGTGACTTGTCCCCTCCCTGGCGTTCTGTCTTGCAGTGTGGATAAATTTAATGTCACAGTGCTTTCAAGCTCTGATAGAGTTTATAACTATGATAAAATTCTGACATGAAATAAATTTTGATCCAGGTTTGGTTTTATTTGGAGGTTATAACTGATAGTGCCTGGAATTATGTTACAACACATTCTGTGGGTGTCTTAGGTTTATAGTGAGCTGCATCACTGCCCGAGAGGGCGGGTGTGATGCCCCCAGAGGGCAGCCGGAACCACAGGCTCCAGTGAGCCCCAGTCTGGTGTGGGGGCCTGTTCCGGGGATACTGCCCCACCACCAAAGCACCATATTGCCCCTGGGGGCAGTGTGCTGAGCATGACTGGGACAGTCAAGAATCAAGGACTTGTCCGTCACTCATAACGTCAAAATAAGACAAGCTGGGGGAGGGAGGAAGGAGCCTTTTTGTGCCAGGACTCACTGACCTAACTCTACTGTCGCTTTTGTAGGCATCTGTTTTCACCCAGCCAGGGTGCAGTTATAAGCTCTTCTTCTTCCCAGGGGTCTCCATGATGTCCTAGTCAGCACCAGTCATGCTCTGATCAGCCCAGGAAGCAGGGGAAGGGACACCATCTGGTGCAAGGCAGAGGGAAGCTGGTGCATGGTGGGCTCAGGAGCACTGGGAGAGCCAGGCAAAGCCTAGTGCAGTCTTGTCAGGTGGAATGGCCTAGGCAGGGGAGGGGACAAAGTCAGGGAGGCACTTTAACCATGAATTGGGAGGAGGTGAGTCCCACCCTAGAAGGCTCTGGGGCAACAAGAGGCTCCCAGCATGGCTAGCCTGGGGCTTGGGTCTGGGCTCTTCTTTCTCTGGGTGGTCATGCTGCCTTTGTCCTGCACTTCCAGCCAGGCGGTCTCGGGTCCATGGGGGTCAGTTGTTGTCTGGAGAAATTCCAGAGATTCACAAACAGGAACAGCAATGCAATTCCAGAGGAGCACATGAGGTTCTGCAGGACCCTTCAGACAAGGAGAAGTTAGAAACATGGAGGGGGTGATGGAGAGGAGGCTGCCGGCAGAATGAGGCATGTCTATACCACCCCACAGGGAGCTCATACACTTTCTGTGGTTGAGCTGGTTGACCCTGGTGGTTGGTCCCAGGACAAAACAAGCTCCTGGAGATGCTTTCTTCTTTCATTTCTGCTTGAGGATTTGTAGAATTGGTGATGTCTGAAAATTGCTATTGGATTCATCAAACTCCACGGGGGGGTTCTTATTAGAACGTTTTAATTGCTTTCTCTTATAGAATGATTCCATGGGTTACCAGGTAACTGGTTAGAGCTGCAGCACCCCTTTCTGATTCCGTAAAATGCAACGATATATTAAAAGATAATTTACCAGTCTTTCAACATAGATGATTACACTCGATATGTATGTTACTTTATGTGTCTGAAGAAGGTAAAAATCTCAAAAATACAGTGAGATTTAAAGAGAACAATGAAAAGCGGAATATGGGATAGGCACCCTCAACAGCCTCTCATCCAAGAACAGAGCCTGTATTTGCCTCTTCAGTCTAGAGTGTGGGCAGCTGTGGCTCAAGGGCTTGCTGAGATGCAACCTCTCCCATGTGTCTTGATGCTGTGTAGATGTGTGTCAGGAACACAGGGCATTGCTGGCAAGACCCTGGCGTGCTGATCATGGGGAGCCGTGCACCACGGTATCTATGCCTTGGAGGCTGCAAAAGGGTCCCACAGAGAAGGAAGGTAGAGTGGGAGGCTGGGTAGCTCCAGATCGCATGGCACCAGAGGAGAAAAACAGCAGCATATTTCAAGTGACCAGAAGCACTTCCTCTGTTTTTGCAAAAGAGCATACAGAAAATGGCCCCAGGACAAGACTGGGGCTGCGTTGGCTTCCAGAAGTGGGAAAGTCCAGGAGTTCTGCCCTCTCTAAAGTCCACTGGGCACTGAGCTGGGCCTCTCTCCCTCTCCCTCTCTCTTTCTCTTTTACTCTGACTTTTTTTTTTTAATAAACATTTTCAGATCTATGGAAATAAAGATGCCACATTATCACGTACAAAACGTCCATTTTTACTAGGTTCCATGTCCGGAACATTTTCAGTGCCACTAACCCACCTACTCAGGAACCAGCCTCCCCTCATTTTGATCATGGAAATTTCAGGTTGGTTTTAATATCAGCACAGCTAGTCCTCCTCATTGCTATTGCTCAAGTGTTTCTGAATGTTACTACACTTTTATTTTTTCCATATAAACTTTAAAGTTAGCTTGTGAACAAAAACAAACAAAATCAGTAAACAAAAGCTCCTCTCCAAGTACATGGCTGTGTTTTCAAGCCTACCTTAGTGGCTTTTTTGATTGACACTTAAACATTTTTCTTTTACAGGTATCATATACTTTTTGTTAACTTTAATCTCAAAACTTTAATGTTCTGCTCCTTGTTATTGATGATAGGGTTTTCTTTCCCATTGCTGATTTTATTCTGTTATGTGTTCTGTTATTATTTAAAATATGATGGTTTTAAAACGTGTATATTAACTTTATACCCTGCTATGTTAGTGAATTATAATATTGAGTTTGTTTACTGATTTTATTGCTTTTTCCAAGTATCCTATCCTATCTTCTGAAAATAGAAATGGTTTTATTTTTTCTCTAATAATTATGTTTCAAATTGTTCTCCCTTGCTAATTGCATTGGTTGATGCCACTAATATAACATTAACTAGGACTGGGAATGGTGGGTAATCTTGCTTTTTCCTGACCTTAGCAAAGTGCTTCTGGTGCCGCGTATCAGGTTTCCTCTCGTCTTGTGTCTGTGTTGAGGACGTACGTGTCTGTTCACTCATTTGCCACTGAATGTATTGTCGGGAATGAATGATATTGCCTTTTGTTAGAAGGTATTTTAATATCTGCAGACATAACCATATAGTTTTTATCTTTAGATTTATTAATATGAGTAATTATAAAAGATTGAGCCATAATAGTATTATTGGAATAAATCACATATGTTTAAAATATGTTATTGTTTTTTCTTAATAGAATGTTTTATTCTACTTGCTAATATTTTATGATTTTTATTTTGATATTTGTGATATTGGTCTCTTCCTTGTACCGCCATTTTTTAACAGATTTAGTTCTCGATTGTGTGTTTCCTTCACGCAAATGATTTAGAAGATTTCCTTTCCTTAGTATGTTTTTTCCTTTCTATTTCTGCTTTTTAAAGAGTTTATAGAATTCTCCCAAGACACTATTTTGGGTCTGGTAATTTTTTTGTGTATAGTTTCTTCATTGCTTTCTATAGAAATTAGCCTGTTAAATCTTTCCTTCTCTCTTGGGGTCAATTTTGGTATGCTGTATTTTCCTAGAAAATTATCTTTTCCATTCAAGTTTTTCAAATATATTTTCAGAGAGTTATGGAAAGTAGACCCTTGCAATTTTTTTAAAGCCTGTGTTTCAATGATTTTTTTCTCCCCTGTAACTTATTATATTGTATATTTTCACTTTCTCATGTTTTAAAATTAGGTTACCTAGTTTGTCTATTCTTTTCCCCCCAAAGAACGAACACTTTTTAAAAAAATAAATTCTACAATTTTTTCCACTTCACTGATTTGTGCTTTTATCTTTACTATTTCCTTCTCTTGGGAAAGTGCATTTTTAGCCTTTGATTTGGAAATTTAATTTTGTTATTTTATTTTTGTTTATATCTAAGATTATGAATTTTCTTCTGATTACTGCTTTAATTGTGTCCCATAGATTATGATATATCATGATGCCGTTATCTTTTTTTACAGAAATTATGTTATTTTGAATTGTATTTCCCTTCCTCAAAGAGTCGTTCCGTAGAGTTTTTAAATTTCCAGAAGAAAGGATCTACTCAACAAGTGCGTCACTAATTACTATTTTATTGCATTGTGATCAGTGAGTATTATTGGCATTATTTTCACTTTATGAAAATATGTGGCCCCTCTGTTGTGACCTGCAGTATGGATAATGTCTATGAATGTTTCCTGTGTGACTGAGAAGATGTGTTCTCTGTTATTAAGTTGTAAGTTGATATGTATTCATGATTCTACCTAATGGATTGTATTCGTTTAAAAAAATCTTTTACTTTTTTTAATCCCCTTGACTTGCCTTAGACTAAGAATGATATATGAAATTTTCTTAATGTGAATTGCTTCTATTTGTCTATACATCTCCTATATATTTCAAGAAGGTGGTTGCCATGTTCTTTAGTGTAGATGCATTCACAAGTGTTATAACTCCATTTTCAATCGTGGCCCTTATAGTACAAAATATTCTTCTTTGTGACAATTTGGTGGTGGGAGAAGCTAAATTCTACCTTCTAAAATATCAGGAATATAATTCCTGCTTTCCTGTTTTGTTCTAATTGCCTGATACGATTTTGTCTAATTGTTTTATTTTTATTATTTTAGCCTTTCTGAATCATTTTAAATGTGCCTTTTGTACCAGACACAGCTGGATCTTTTTTCTTGTGGTCAATTTGCAAACCTTTTTTTAGTAGCTGGAATAATCCTAGTTATATTTGTTGGAATGACTGACATGTTTGATCTTATCTCTGAAATATCAATAGTATGTGATGGTGTATTTCCTGGGTGTTTTTTTTTTTTTTTTTCTGTGTATGGTCAGTTTTCTTTTCCAGGTAATGTTAAAGGTGTTCTGGTGTTTGGTACAATGTGTGTTTTTATCCTAGAATAACCTTCATCTATGTGTCTACCTCAAACAGGTTTCAACTATTTGCGTAGTGAACTTTAAAAGCAATGTCCTTTGACTTCCTCTTCTTACCTGTGTAACAACCAGTGAGTTTATTTATTTTCCTCTTTTCTTTCTCCTTTACCTGTTGTTATATGCACTATTTCTGTTTCCAGAACATGTAAGATGTGTTATCCCTATGTTACCACTGTCCCCATGTGCATTTTAGTCTTAGGTTTATAGATACAATGCTGTCTGTCCTTTTGCCAAAGTTTCCCAGCTATGTTTTGGCGGGCAGACCCCTTCTGCTAATCTATTCTTCCAAAAGCACTGGGGAGACCTGTGTGTCTGAAGTCCTTGCTCCTTCATAACTGTGGTTCTATGGCGTTGATATTTGAAGTAAGGCTTGGCTGGAGCTATCTTCCTCAGCTCACACTGCCCTTAATAGTCTTTCTTGAAAATGAGGCTCCACTGTTGTCCCACTTTGGAGATGTCTGCTCGAAAGCACAGCATCAGCTGTGCCTACTGCTTTTACTTTTCAGATCCTTGGTCTTCTTCTCTGGAGGCTCTGAGAAATTTTCTGTTTCTACTTTGGCTTGTTTCATTCTTAGAGTCTAATAGATTTCCTAGGGCCTGCTGTGGAGTTGACGATCCCGGCTCAGTTTCCTTGCAGACACATCTGCTTTTGAATAGGCCTTCCTTTATTTCAGGAAGCTTCTTTGGATTATAGCTGGAAGTATTAATTCTGCATTTATTTTGTATGTCACCTTTAGGAACTCCAATTAGACATAAATTGTATTTTGTTTTGCTCATCTCTTACTTCCATCACCGTTTCTCTAATCCTTTTTATCTATTGTTTTATTTTCGTTGCATTGTTTTCGTGCATTTTCTTGAGCCTTTGGCCACAGACTGAAGGCTGCACTGTCGGCTTCCCTGCTTTTGAGATGTTGGGACTCAGACATTTCCTGGCTCCTCAGCTTGCAGATGGCCCATTGTGGGAATTCACCTTGCGATTGTGCTAAGTCAATACCCCTTAATAAACTTCCTTTCATGCATGCATATATCCTATTAGTCCTGTCCCTCTAGAGACAACTATTACAACCAGTCACCAACTATACTCCGGGCAGGGGGCTGGGTGACTTCCTTGGCTCTTGGTGTTGAGCCCTGAAAGATGTGGGAGTGTGTGTGGAGAGGCCAGGGGTAATCATGTGCTATTGTGATTCTGGAATTTTGTTCATGCTGCCTAGGAACTTGTGGGTGTTACTTTACACTGTAACAAACTTTAAAAAATGCTACACTGTGTAAAAATGTTTTCAACAACTTTCTAATATTTCATTAGGTGGATTTATTTATTCACTTATTTATTTAACTGTTTCTCTACTACTGAACACCGATAAAACTATTGTTTTTCTTCATTTAGAGTTATTTTCTTAACCTACATTTCCAATAGTACAATCAATTGGTAAAGTGGTATAAATATTGTAAGGTTCTTTGTACAGTTTTTGAATCATTTTCAAATCTACATATCAATTTGAACTCCCTGTCTATAGTTGAAAACCTGTTTGCGGACCCCTCTCCAGGATTTGACTCTTGTGTGTCCACCCTGTGTCAACTTTGCTAACCACATTTCTAGAATTCCCTTCCCCGCCAGTGCAAGTGAGGGCTGGCCGCCGAGAGCTGTGTGTGAGAATCGGACACGGCACGTGGCAGTGCTGTCCTGAGGCACCAGGGCTACGGAGGAGCCAGGCACTCTGGCCACTGCATTCACAGTTCCCGGCCTGCCGTCCTCCTTGCTGACATGGGCAGTACCCAGTCCTGCAGACCCTCTAGGTCCCAACAGGTCTTCTCTTTCAACGTCCCTGAGTCCAATGATTGGGGCAGCTCTCTAACAAAGGATCAAGCTTCTTCTAAAGGCCGTCGTGTCCTTAGGCCTAGAGACGGTGTGAAAAAAAATACCAGTTCCGGTCAGTCCTGATGGGGTCTAGTTCATCCTCGCTCTCTCCCACTTCAGTCTGACTTTTCTTCTCAGCCTCTGGCATGGAGGATCCTGAGAGACTACAGGTCCAAACCAGATGCAGAAGGAACAGGCTTGCACGGACTTCTCCACCGGTTTGCACACTCGCAGAAGCTCTATCCTTGATAATGAGCCTCTTATTCTCTATCCCTCCTAGTAGTTCTTCTTTTGTGATGAAGTCCTGGGCGTGCCTGCAGCACACGTCGATGGTGGGCTTTGGGAAGGGGCTGTAACACCACGAGTCCATGCAGAGCACAGGTGCAAGGGTGCAGGGGTCAGCAGGCAGCTGTGGTCCCGGGAAGCAGTGTGATGGGCAGGGCTGCAGCCGGCATGATCACACCACTCAGTGCCCTTCATTAGGAAACTTGGGAGCCTCCTTTCAACATCAACAGCCCACTCTTGAGGCCAACTGCGGTGTCTCCTCAGTCTCCATGCCCGCTCCCATTTCTATAGAGTGCCTCACATACAGTAGCTGCTCAACTAATACTCACTGACTCTTCCTGCAGGAACTTTGGTAATTAACCCCTCTGCCTTAACCTCCCCTTCCTCACCCCAGAGTTACTCTGAGGCCCACACCATCTCCTTTACCTGCTTTGAAATGAATGGAGAACCGTCCACCATAACCCAGGCTCTTTGGGAGTCACGCGAAACACCTAGCCTGTCCTATCCTAATGATAACCGATGTAGCGACAGACAGGGGAGACAGGATGATATGCCCTGTGCAGTAACCAAAAACCAAAATATTTATTGCAAAGATTTTTTAAAGTGTCATTCCTACTTGCAAATGTTGTGCTGCAGACATATGTTAACTGACTGTGCCTCCAGCACAAAGAATCAAGTGAACAAAGATATTTTAATTTGAGCTACAGTATGCGTCCTGGCTGACAGTTTTATGACGGGCCTCATAGCTTCCATATGCTGCAGTGATGACTAA
Source organism: Macaca fascicularis (assembly GCF_037993035.2). Taxonomy (NCBI): domain Eukaryota; kingdom Metazoa; phylum Chordata; class Mammalia; order Primates; family Cercopithecidae; genus Macaca; species Macaca fascicularis. Next base: position 139,927,868 of record NC_088383.1, on the reverse strand, counting down.
CTGTTTACCTTCAGAAGCCAAGGAATGTAGGAAGAAAGGGAGCAAAGGGGAAAGGAAGCACACACACATTTAATACCTATTGTGTGCAAGTCACTGGGTTGAGTGATTTTTATTTCATTTTAGCAAAATTCATATGAAGAACTGTAGGAGAGGAACACCATTCTATTTTACACACAGAGAAGCCGACTCAGAAAGTGTAAGGCCCTCGCTGAACGTGCACAGCTCGAGATTCTCCGATCTGTTCGGAGGTAAATTCCTTGTTTATTTTACTTATGTACAGAAATAGCAAGGCTACCCTTGGCAGGTGGACAAGACCAGATAGAAAAGGTACAGCAGAGCTAGCGATGGTATTCCTGTGTTTCCCTTCCCCCGGGATGTCCTAATATCATGATTAAGAGAGGGGAGGACTGAGAGACCTCTCATAGACCTTCAGGCAGAAAACCGTAGAAGCGATTGTCTCTTTCCTCTCAACTCTAGGGAGAAGGTATCTGTTTCTCAAGGCAGGGGCTTGGGGAGGGAAGAGAGGATCATTGACAGGACAGCCCAGCACAGCATTGGTCGGGGCTGCTAAGGGGGCTTTGGATGAGTCAGATTTGGCCTTGAGTCCTGATCTGTCACTCACCATGTGACCTCACACAACTCACGTGATCACCTTGGGCTTCAGCCTCTCTGCAAAGTGGAATATTCCCCACTGGATTCTTCTGAGGGGTGTGGGTATCACTGGGTGTACACTATCTACTGGTGTAGACAGAGGGAATGGATGAACATCAGCTACCTCAGCTGCCAACCCAGAGGTGTCGCAAGGCATGCCCTGGTAGCACTGCACCCAGTGTCAGCAGAAGCATATGGGGGAGGAAGCAGGGGGTGGTGCTGCAGCCTCTGCAGGACGCTGCTCGAAGGGGTCGCCAGTGCTTGCCTGGGCTCCGCCATGCAAGATCCTGCTCTTGAGCACGCAGAAGTCGCAGCCCTCCATCCTCAGGCCCCCAGGAGGAGCCTTCCTGATCAGTGCCCCATTGGATGAGTTTCAGGAAAGTATCATGCCATGACAAATTAATTATTTTTCTTCTTTGTCTAATCCAATATTCTTTTTTATTTATCTTACACACTAAAAACCTTCAAGATTAAGTCCCTTCCAAATTACCATTGCATTTTTATCACAGAAAACTGTTTACATCTCTTGTTTCTTCTTATTTTTAGAATATTATGAGTTCTTATCCTGGGGTCACAGGGTTCAGGAGATTCACAAAACTTTGGACTCAAATGTACAATTCAGTGTGTGTGTGTGTGTGTGTGTGTATGTGCATGTGTGCATGTTTGAGTGTGTATTGTATTTTTGGGAAGAGGAGATTCATAGCTTTCATCAGATTTCCAAGAGCAAAGAAACCCTGCTTTAGATGGTCTCTAAAAATATCCTGATTGTATTATTTGGCAGTGCTTGTCTTAACCTTTTATGGGCCACTTGGGTGGGAGCAGAGAATAAAAGTTTCAGTCCCAATACAGGATGTTGTATGTTGAACCTGGTCCTTCCACCACAGGCAGAAGAGCAAAGGACTTTAGTTTTCTCTGTTGTCAGATGAAGGAACCTGGGTACTCTTAAGTTGGTGGTTCTTACAGTGGAATGTCCAGTCGCCAGCGTTCTTTCCACCAGGGGATTTGTTTAAAAAGCAAATTCTGGTGCCCCAACCCCGACAGGCTGAATCAGAAACTCTGGGGCTGGGGCCAGGCATTGCGGGTTTATCTGCAACCTCCCCCCTCCCCGCCCGCTCCTCCTGGAAGCACTGATACGCTGTTAAATGTGTGAGAGCCACTGCCCAGAGAAGGACACAGCAGGCGGTGCGGGGAAGGAATGAGGCCACTCCCTGGGCCTCCTGCTATGCACTGGGCTCAGTGCTTATCGCACACTAAGTGACCTCTTTATATTCCTAAAATGTTTGAAACCCATCTGCTGATTTAGCCTGCGGAAGGAATTTGTTTTTATAGTTAATATCAATATATTGAAGCTACGTAGCCAGAGAAAATGATTTTCATATTTCAATCACATAACAAATGAGGAACCACGACTGGGAGCTGCATCCCCAGAGGGCGGCGCTCTGCATGGTAAACAGTGATCTATTTCACTGGTAAGTATTTGTCAGCCTGCTGAAGAGCTTGCTGCTACAAATCTTCGTTCTTGTTTGACAAATGCTCTGAAACGGTTCTGGGGCTGAGACAATTGTGTCTCCTGGCCAGGGCCTCTGTTTTGGCTTCTTCATGACAGAGACTGTCTCTGAGCAAACTCTCCAGGATCCTTCGCGCCTTCCTTTAGACCAGGCCTCAGCCTCGGCCCTGTCCTTGGCAGTCCAGCGCGATTTTAGCAAGAATCCGGTGACCTGAGTTTCCTAGGAATCTCCCACTCTCCATATCTGATCAAATTCCTCACCCCTACCCCATGCCTGCCTTAGCAGGAGCCCTGTCAGGCTGGTTTAGCAAGAACCCCTTCCCCACAGTCTCGTCTGCGTGGTTTCCATCTGGTGACCGCCCACTGCTTCTCGGCCGCACTTCCCAGCTGCCCCTGCCATGGCTGGAGTCGAGCCTCTCTCCCTTGCTGCAATGGTCCTGTGTAAAGTCTGTCTTTCCTGCCATTTATCGGGGTCCAGCTCTGCCACTTCTGACAGGACAAAGACTCCGCCCCTCTTGCTGAAGGTTCATTGCACATGACATAAAGCTTCAGTGCCTGTCCCTGGGCAGACCAGACTCCAGGGAAGACATGGCTCCTGGAGGAGTGAAGAAGAGCAGATGCCCTCCAGGTCGGGGCCCCTTTGTTCAGGAGCTGGAGTTTCTTTGGCAGCTCTGTTCCAACATGCATTCATGCCCTCATGCACCTGGCAGATAGGCTGAGTGTAGTGACAAACATTCCCCAAACCCTAGCAACTCCACACCACGGAGATTTATTTCCTGCTCAAATCACAGTTTTATGGGTGACAGCCGAGTCGTTCAGGGGCCCTCCAGGGGCATTGCCCCCACAGAATCTTTGGATTCCCTGCTTCAGCCTCTGTGTCCCCAGCAGATGAGGACAGAGAAGGGGATGCTGAGCACTTCCGCATTGAACCACCCAGGGCAGAGGAGAGGATGCGCCCTTCCACTGATGCTCCAGTGGGGAGAGCCAGCCCCATGGGGGCCGGGGCCCAGCTCTGCTCTCAGGAGGAGAAACAGAAGCACCATTGCCACTGGCGGAAGCTCTGCACAGTCCCTGTGAGGACAGCCTCAGTACAGAGAAAATGCACATACGTGCAGAGACACAGCTGGGTGGGTCCCAAGGGGCAGCGGCTCACATGGCAATACCACTTAGATCTGAGACTGGGGCCCTGGCGAAGGTGTCTCCTGCCACCCTGAGTCATGCAGGGCCCACCCTGGTGAGCACCCGTGGTCTGTATGGAACCCCCCTTTGCCTGCAGATGGTGCATTTCTGGATCTCAGATTCTGTCCCATGGCTCTTGTGCCATCCACTCCTGAAGCAGGCCTTCTTCTGACTTTCTCTCGCTCTGGACTTTGCTTGCACTCCAAGGAGAGCTGGGGTATCCCTTGCTTCCCAGTTCAGGATATTCAAGCCCCATTCGAACTCCTGGACACAGTGGAAGCTGCAGGCCCATAACCCAACACATCTCTGGTCTCCCGGCAAAGCCCTCCGCATCCACGCTCACCTGAACCCAGGGCCTTTCTCCTGCCTTGTTTTCTCCTCCAGCTTCATGCTTCCGTGTTGGGCTTCACTGCTCCACAGCCTCCCAGCCTCAGAGCAGGCGGGGACTGGCCACATGGCCCACGCTCCATATCTGCCAACAAGTTGAGTCCCTGGTGCCGGAAACAGTTAATGCTTTTATTAGTTACCAAATCATCATTCAAAGCCCCCACATCTTTCATTAAACTTCAGAAATGAATCACTCTGCGCTTGCTTTAGAAAACGGCAAGGCTAAGTGAGAATAGCCTCCCCCCAGACAGCCCTGTGCTGCATCAGGCCTCCTAGGTGCTGACACTCATGCTGGGAAGGGACCTGCCACGCTGAATAACCCACGTAGCAAGGCAGCAGCCACCGTGGCATCGCTGACTCCACACGCAGGAAGCCGACTGCGTTCTGTCTCCCTGTCAGTTTGTTCTGGGGTAATTCAGTCAGAGCTCACGACTTTAGACAGAAGTTTGTGTTGCCCTGGCTTTGGTATTTGGGCTTGGTGTGAGTCTCCCTAGAGCTTCAGTCCAGAGCTGACATCTCTTGTGATCTGAAGGTAGATGTCCCCTTCCGGGTTTCCAAGCCCAGGAGAAGCACCCTGCCAATTGCTTCACATTTAGCGTCACGTGTGTTCTAGAGCACGCGTGTTGACAGCAGCAGAGGGTCGGCTGAGTCTGGAACTGAGAGTGTCAGAAGAACCAGAGGGTCAAGGAGGAGATGCAAGCACAGGAGACACCTGGACCCCAGACCGAGAGCAAGGGCCGGCAGGTGGGGTGGCAGCATGGAACGAGATCTGGGCACAGGGATGGGGTCTGGAGGACTCTTCCAGGAGGCTGAGATGCACCCAGACTGCCCAAGTCCATCTGCTGCTGCCTCCTCCTTCGGGTTAAGTGGGGTATCTGATGCCCATGTGGGACCCTCACCCATGGGGGACCTTTCCTGGCTTCTGAACTCCAGAGGAGCATATTAGAAGTTTCCTTCCCAGAGAAAAAATAAAGTAATAATACTTAGACCCTATATGGTGCTTTGCCTCTTCAAAGCAGTTTCACACACAGAGCTATAAAAATGAATGTAAACTTATCAAAGTAACACTATAAAGATGCCTGGGAATTATGAATGTGCTGTAAGTAAAATTAAACCGTGGTGATAGCAGAAGCATTATTTTTATGCCTTGAAAACCTCAGTTACAGATTGACTATAGAAAACACGATGACTCCTGTATATTTAAAGTCTGTATTTTAAACAGTTTTCCGCTATGCAAGTGTCCTAGTCTGGCCTTCGGGGAGAGATGAACGGATATGTGCCGGTGGTGTTAGCGGTTATCTCAAGTTCTTCAGGCAGAGACCCTGTCCTCTTCACCGTCCACAACCCTGCAGGGGCCATGCCTCCCTGTGCCATCTGCAAGGTCCGATAAGAGTCCCTTCCTTTCCGGAGTCCCCCTCTGAATCAGTGAAAGACCACAGTGCTCAGAAACTAGAGATCTGCCCTCTGTTCTCTTGGAGCTGTGAGAATAGGCAGGTCAGGGAGCCTCTCGGAGCCACAGAGCTTTTGTCTAAGCTGGGGGATGTGCAGCAGGGGTCCTTCCTATCTCCCTTGTGAAGCTTTGGGAACAGGCCTTGCAGATGCTAAGCAACCCACATATAGTGACAGCCATGCTCCTCCCTAGTTCATCTGTCCTGCCTCCTTCCCTCTCATCTCTTCCATGATCAGCTCTTAAAACTGGAAGAATCCTTAGCAATGATCTCATCTGGCACCATGCCCAAGGAACAAGAACCGTCTGCACCTTCCCTGCCTGTAGGAATCACCCAGTCTGGAAATTGCAGAGCCACCATGGACCTGGTGAATGGGCCCTCTGCCGTACCGTCCCCAGATCCAACTCATTACTGAGTGCTGGAAGCTGGGGACACTGTGGTTGTTAGCTACCAAAAAGTTGCTCCAAACTCCCATATCCAGTTTCAGGAATGAGTCCCTGCACCTGCTATTTTATAAAATGTTACAGCTGCGTTAGAATAGCCTCACCCCAGCACCCCCTGGACTGGGGTCAGCTGTGTGTATGGGATTCCTGACGAGGTCTGCTCTTACTCTCCCAGACCTCCTTCCACGGCTGAGGCTGTGTTGAGACTTGGGATGGCCTTGTGGGGTGCAGAGCCCAGGCTCCCACTCTCCCTGAGGCTTTCCAGCCCAGCATCCCAGGGTCTCACTGGAGCATGTGGCAAGGAGCTCATCCACCCCACCTGGAACAGCGACCGAGCCACAGGAGGAGGAGGAGATGCTCATGGCAGAGCCCTGGTCCTGCCCCACCTGGAACAGCGATGGAGCCACAGGAGGAGGTGCTCATAACGGAGCCCTGGTCCAGGCCAGGTTCCCGGTGAGGGGCTGTCCGCTGCAGCCCATCAACTCCTCACACCAGCGATGGCAGGAAGAAGGCACAGGCTGTCACACGGTGCTCAGCCAGCATCAATGCAGGGCGTCAGTCTGTGGCATCTCTGCTTCCAGGGAGGGGCAGGAAGTGACCATGCCCTTGGGCAAGGCTGGCTCCCCACACCTGCTGGAGCTGCTGGGAGTCACACACCAGTCAGGTGGGGGTTCATTCCCCGCCCAGGCCGTGTGCAGCAGCCCATGCTGCCAGGGGCTCTCCGGCCTGGGCATTGCAGGGGATGGCTCAGCTGGTCCTGGTATCGGGCGGGGGCAGGGGCAGTGTGGCCTCTCAGACTCTGGGGCAGCTGCAAGGCTATCTACTCCATGGCTTTGGGACACTTTGCGTCCCAAAGACGATGCGGTTTCGTTCTGAAAACTCTCAGAACGCAGCTCCTCGGAGGGAGTCAGTCACTCACAGAGTCAGGCTTGCTCCAGGCAGGTTTGGCTTCCGTCCTTATATTTGTTCTCTGGAACAGTCCCCAAGGATAGCCCAAGAGGGCCATGGCAGAGGGTTCTTAAGGGGAACAGAGGGCTTTGTTAGGGCTCCAGGAGGAACAGCTCTACCCGAGCAAGCTGCAAAAGCTTCCAGTCCGTGGCTGCCTGGCATGGCTGAAGGTTGTTTCTTTATTAAATAAGACAACGTTGAGGGATAACTGAAGAAAGCTCCCATTTTTTGTGTCAGAACAAGCAGTGCACTTGTGGTCAGGAGTGTGGGCGCCTGGGTGGGCAGAAGGAGGCTCTCAGGACTCCTGTGCTCCTGAGAGTGGGGCTCCCGGGACCTGGATCCACAGGACAAGGAGAGCAGCCTCCCAGGCACGTGAGATGTCCATGGAGCCCACAGGCCTGGTGAGCACACAGAGGAGACGGCGATGATGGGCGTGTGAGAGGAAACCCCGGGATCGGGGTCCTGGGGAGAAGTGACAAGTCCAAATCCTCATCGTGGGGTGCCTAGAGGAGTAAACAGGGCCTCCTCCCCCAGCCGTCCCGGATCTCTCTCTGTCACTCCCTCTCTTCCTCCTCACCCCACCCGTACCTCTATCTCAGGGCACTCACAGCTGGCGAGGGCCGCTTACATTTTGGTGTCTCCCTGTCTGTCTGCCTGCCCCCTCTCTGACTGCGGTGGGCCCATCATGTTTGCCTCCCAGGCCCTTCCTGCAGAGCCGGGCCTGGGGTCTGGGGTCTGTAGACCCCACACAGTGCTGGGGGAGTTGTGGAGCAGCCCAGCAGCCCTAGTCTTTTTTCTCACCATCCCTGAGAGAGAGATGAAGCATGCTGAAGTCTGTCTAGAAGGAAGAAGGCTTCTGAAAAGCCAGGTGTCCCAGATGCCACTCCCAACGGGTCCTCCTGCCTGCAGGAGCATCTCCTTCTCCTTGAGGCACTGTTCAACCCAGAACCAGCTTTCTCCGGGGATGTTGGCTTCAGAACCTGGAAGATATTGTGGAAGGTTCTTGACGGGGAGAAGTGTGCTGGCTGTTTTCTGTGCCCTGCCCCCCGGACCCATTTGAGTTTTTGCTTTGCTTGGTGCTTGGCAGGAGGCACCCGGGCTGCACCCAGGGCTCCCCCGCCTTCTGCTTATGACTGGATCTGGCTAGCGGGAACAGAACAACAGGAGGAGAAAACTCCATGCCCCTCCCCACTGTCTCTCGTGGGCACCATGGCTCTGGCATGCTGTGCCCCCATGCCAGGCTCTGTTTCCTACAGCTCCAGTTTTCTCCCATTTCTAGTACATTATAGCATTCTTTTCCACTTCTCTTCAGGCCTGGAAGGAGTGATGGGTTCCTATATTTGCCAGTCTGCTGCCCGTAACCTTGCCTTTACCCCTCCAAATAGTTGATTCATTAAATTTCTGCATTATTCCAGTTCAGTGTGTCTTTCATTCTGGGATCCTGTATGATACAAATGTTTGCCTCTTTGTGATCAGTTTCATCTCGGGAGACAACTGTATGTCTTTATGATGCAATTAAAGGATGATTTGCCATGTGGCTGACTACACATCCCAAGAATTTTAAGAGATGAGTAAACTGAATGGCTGCAGATATACCCCCCAATATCTCTCCTGAATAGGTAAAGCCTGTGTATTTATGGTAAAATTCAGCAGCATTAGGCAATGCTCAGGTTTCTAATTTGCAGGCTTCTGAGTGCTACCACACATTTATGATGTGGGGTGGGAGGGAGGCTTCTCATCCCTGTGAAAGGCTGCCTCATTAAACGGAGGTTTCTTTGTGAAATAATCTGCTGTGCTTTCCTCCCATTATCATAAGCTCAGCTAGAGGCTCACTCACTCCAGCCTTCTCAGAATTCATTGTCAAAAGTAACCGCTCCTTCCTTTAAACTGACAACTAGCATTTAAAATAACCTAATAGTCCAAATTTCCATAGGTAGCTTGTCTTCCCTACAGGTCTACAAATATCTCAAATGAGTTCCTTGTTTATGTGCCCAGGTTGATTAGCAAAAGCCTGCCAAGAGTGAGCTCATAAATGTTCTGCTCGTCCCACTCATTGGATGGACAGCTTTTGTACAGTAGTTTCAAACACACAAGTTCTTCCCTGCATTCTGAAAACACGAAGATCAATCACACATTGTCTTAGCAAGCTGGTGAAAGATCTGTATTCCATGATCTTAAAAAATAGCAGGGGGATTTTCACTTCCCTACAGTGGGTAGAGTTACCAAGCATCTAACTTATTCTGCAAAGAAGGGGAAAATTCAATATTCATGATTACTTAATGTTGCCATAGCTTGAGTTACAAGTTAGAAAGACTTGAATTAAAGAGAATTGAATTCCCCACTAAGAAACAACCTGTTCTCACCAAAGTAGTTTTCATTTTCTGTTTTGAATTTGAATATAAGTATTAGGTAGCTTTTTCTAATCAGAGGACAGAGGCTCTTCCCCTTTTCCTCCATGGACCCATGGGTCTTCATTCTACCAGCTCCTGTAAGGGAGAAGACAGGCTTCAATCTCGGTTTCCCACAAAGCCTGCTATGTCTATTCTTCAGAAACTGCTCAGTTTTGAAGTTTGGAATTCTTGCTCTGTAACAAAACAAAACGAATGGAGAACACCACATGTCAAGAACACCACGGGGGAGTTCTTGAGCTAAGAGTTACCCAGAGAGATACTGGGAATGAAGAGTGTAAACCGGCAGGAGAGGTTCTCACCTCCAGCACTGGTGCAAGTCTCAGCTCTGGCTGCCAGAGGAGGGGGATGGCCTGGAGAACTTAGGCAAAGAAATGGTAAAACATGCACCTGCTCACCCACATACACATAAACATACACTCACCCACACAGTCACATTCACACACACACATACACAACCACACTCGCACCCATTCACACATGCACACTCTCACACAGTCCCACACATTCACCTCATACACCCTCCCACAATCACACAGACACGTCACACACACTCACCGATATTCACATATACACAACCACACTCACACCCATTCACACAGGCACACACTTTCACACACATACACCTCATACATGCTCCCACACCTCAGACACTCCCACAATCACACAAGAAAACTCACAAACACCCACACAGTCATATTCACACATGCCCACACAGACATCTCACACATATGCACATGCTCACACAATCACACACAGTCACACACATACACCTCTTACATGCTCCCACAATCACACAGACACCTCACACACACACACGCAGTCACATTCACACACTCACACATACACAACCACACTCACACCCATTCACATATGCTCACACTCTCACACAGTCACACACATACACCTCACACACACTCCCACAATCACACAGACACCTCACACACACCCACACAGTCACATCCACACACTCACATATACACAACCACACTCACACCCATTCACATATGCGCACACTCTCACACAAACAACACACCTCACACACTCCCACAATCACACAAGACAACTCACACACACCCACACAGTCACATTCACACACACATATATACACATCTACACTCACCCATTCACACATGCCCACAATCTCACACAGTCACACACATACACCTCATACACGCTCCCACAATCATACAGACACCTCACACACACCCACACAGTCACATTCACACACTCACACATACACAACCACACTCACATCCACTCATATATGCACACACTCTTACACAGTCACACACAAACACCTCATACATGCTCCCACGATCACACACAGACACCCCCGCCCACACACACACTCCCTCAATGATACACAGACACCTCAAACACACTCATACTCACATACATGATCACACAATGGCACATAGACACTTCACACATGCTCATACACACACCCACAATATCAAACACAGACACCTCACAAACTCACACACATGCTCATGCACACAGACATCTCACAATACACACATGCTCACACAATCACACAAAGACACCTCGCACATGCTCACACTCATACACATCATACACATGCCCACACAAATCCACACAGGCACCTCTCACACACACACACACACACACAATCACACACAGGCACCTCACACACTCACACACACACAATCACACACAGACTCATCACACATGCTCACACTCATACTCATGCTCACACAGCCACAAAAGACATCTCACACACATGCTCACACACAAGCTCACACAACCACAAACATACACATCACACATGCTCACACTCATACACACACACAACCACACACAGACATGTCACACCCTCACACACATACACTCACACAGACACCTCGCGATCACACTCATACACACGCTCATACAATCACACAAGAACACCTCACACATGCACATGCTTGCACTCACACACACTTGCACAATGACACAGGCAAGTCCAACATACTCAAACTCATACACATGCACACACAACCACACACAGACACCTCACATGCTCACACACACAGACATGTCACAATCACACTCATATACACGTTCACACAATCACACAAACACACATTCGCACACACTCACACTGTCACACAGACATCTCACACACACTCTCATAGACATGGTAACAATCCACAGAGACACCCCACACACTCACACTAACACACACTCACAATCACACACACGCTTCACACACAGACACCTCACAATCTCACTCATACACATGCTTATACAATCATATACAATCACAAACGCTGCAAACATGCTCACACTCACACACATGCTCACACAGTCACAGACACCTCACACACTCACAATCACACTCATATACGTGCTCACACAATCACACACAAACACACACACTCACGCTCACACAATCACACACAGAGATCTCACACACTCACACTCATAGACATGCTCACTCAATCACACACAGACACCTCACACTCATGCACACTCACACAGTCACACACAGACACCTCATGCATGCTCACACTTATACACACTGGCACAATTACATTCTTATACATGCAACCAAGACTAACTTGAAGGAGCGTGGGCTTCTTTGATCCTGTGTCAAAAACCATCAGAACTGCAGGTGCGGTTACTCCAGGAACCGGGCCCCAGCCATGGCCAGGAGGGGAAGCAGGTGGTCCTGCTCGTGAGAACTGCCCTGACTGGCTCTCTGTCCCTCTATCCTCTGCCAGCTCACCTGCCTCTCTAGTCATCATCCCATTCCTCACCATTCTCCTGAAACCCGACCTTTACCTTCTCAGGGGCATGGGGCAGGGCTGACTTCTAGGAGCCAGCGCGGCTGATGCCTGTCGGTGGTTGTGCTTGTCCTGAGAACAGAACCTGGCCCACAAACTGCAGACAACCTCCATGGAGGACTGGGTGCTGGGGGTTGAAGGGTGTGAGGTGGACCCCCTGTCTCTGAGGAGCTCTGCCACTGGCTGAGGGAGAAGGACCTTGCTGCAGCCCCTCACCCAGGCCATTTTGAATTCTGTAGTGGAGTGGCAGAAGGAGCTCAGACACCCCTGAGCCGTGCCAACACCAGGGAGCCAGTGGCAGCTGATTCTCCTTTAGTGATGTGGACCCCACAAGGCCTGCGTTCTGGGGCGGGACCGCTGTCCATGGTGCTGACGCAGAACTTCAGCGATCCCAGTGCCCAAAGGGCCGTCGGCAGCACGGAAGGAAGGGAGGGAGGGAGGGGCTTGAAACGCTTCAGGATAAACCCTACATAGCTTCTGTTTGAAAGAAACAAGAGGAAGTAAAGAAAAATCAGCTTGAAGCAAAGCTGAAACTGCATAAAATATTTCCAGAAAAGAAGCAATTGGAAGGGCCCCATGGCCTTTGTACAGCACAGGCTGGGGTAGAAGCTGCCAGCACGTCGGAGAAGCAGGGATGTCTTTGAACACCATCCTGGTGCAGCAGCCTCTCTGAGTTTCATGATCACACTCATTCCCTGAAGATCCAAATTCCAGTGTCTTCTGCTTTTCCTAAATCAAGTCTGAGAGAGATTTTGGCACCTACCCCTCACCAAATGACTCAGGGAAGGCCACCTGCCTATGAATGGAAATGTGGGCTATAGAAAGTCAAGACAAAGCATCCGTGGAGAATCAAGGCAGCAATTCGCTTTCACAAATAGCTAACACCTCTCATCGGCCATCTGGCTCTGCCACAAGTTAAGCAAGCTGGGAATGTTGGAGATGTGACTGCCAAATCAAGACATCCCCCATGGGTGGATGGGGAAAGGGGTTTTCTCCAATAAAGGCAGACTGTGAGTTAGGGATCCACGTGGAATCTAGCAAAGGAGCTACAAGGGGAAGCTGGCGAGCATGTGAAGAAGTGACCCAAGCTCCAATTATCCTGACATTTATTTACATAAATATTTTACTTATGTTCTAGAAGGGATTGCATCCTGTGTGTGCTGGGGATTTGAAGGAGATACTGAATTCAGAAACTCTTTAAAGAACAGATTTGGTTCAGGTATCAGATGATCGGGTGTTGGGATGCTTGTACCTGAGCTCCTCCAAATCCCAACTTTACCCCTGCATAGGTGGTTGCTCCAATCCTCTGATATTAGCAAGTATTGCAGTATCCAGTACCACATGTACTGGGTTATTGATTTGTCCAATTCTAGCACAACTGGACACAGTTTACGGTATCTCAACCTTTCAAAGCTCAAAGGACATTTTACAAATTAGACTGTACTGTGCTTCCGATGTTCTGCTAATTTGGTTCCTATGTGTGATTTCACAGCTGTGTGCAGTGTGGGAAAGCCAGAGGCTCACATGCTGGAACTACTTTTCTAAACCTATTGATAACATTGTCTTTCCTTTACGACTGAGGAGAGATGATACTATAAGCCTCTCTAACACTAAATGAAAAAAATAATAATTTTATCCCAGCAGAGTGTTTCCCAGGTATTTGTGCTGACCTGAACCTCTACTCCAGGAAAAGTTTCTATTGATCAGCGTACATGAGCCCCTTTATGGCTCCATGTGAAAAACATACAATAGGCTGACTCTTCACGGGTTTCGTTAGAGTCCACAGTCCAACCTGAATGTTGAATTGCTCAGAGAGTTTTCACCTGGAAAACAAAGGTCTTTATTATAATAATCCTTTCCAAGGAGCTCCATTTTTTAATCCAGAGTTCAGTTACTGACAATGGTGTTACAGAGGAAATATTTTTTTTTTCCTAAGCACATTATCAACTTAGTCCTGACTTTCAGGTTTTATGCTACTAATATTATTCACTCAATTTTCAATACATTTTGGTCAAGTTAAATGTATGAAATACATCCGCATAAAACCAAAAAGCAATCCGAAGGATAGATTCATAAGCAAGGTGGAATTTTCTCCTTCTTTATGAAAATGATAGTATTCTGTGAAGGAAGTAGGAAGAAAATGATTGCTTTTACTGCAAATGCAATGGTCTAAGAGTTTGGATAGTTTTACATAGAACCTGCCGATTACGTAACTTTTAGTAATAATTTTCAGAGAGGAAATATCGCCATCCAATATGATGCTTCTCATGTAATGTAAAATGTTACAGTCTAGCATGTCTCTACTGGAGAAAAATGCCCACAGAAAAGCAGCTAAGAAGGGGTTGTTTCACCTGCAAGTTTTGCTTTATTGATCTGTACAGCCCTAGGGGTCTCTTGTCTGTGGCGCCTCTCCTTGTGAGTGATGTATGTGCCTTTTTACGGAGATCATCTGGAGACAAAGCCATAGCTTTAGAGAAGAGGCGCTAAGGTGGAGTTGCTGTGCAGGTTCTCGTCATTGTGACATCACTACCACCCTTTCTGAATAGCTGTTGCTACATTGCAAACGAAGCCAACTTCTGTGTGAATTTCCCAGGAGTCCCTTCTCTGTACAGTGCCGAGTTAGAGTCATCCAAAGAGAAACATGTGCATGAGATTTGCAACATGAAATAGAGGAACGGACTTTCTTCTCCAAGGCAGTTGGAGACAGGATGTATGCAGATGTGAAGTTCTTATCATCTCCAGCCATTGAGTTTTTTGTGCATGCACTTTGGGGCCCTGAAGCCTGAATCAAAATTCTATGTCAGGCTCTAAGTGCCCCTGGAGATGTGGAAATAAACACTATAGTTACTCTTCTCACAAAGCCCAAGCCTGTCATCAACGGGGACCAATAACCACAATAAGTCCATTACCATGTGGCTCGTGCTACACACCTTGATGCAGGTCCTGAAGGGGCAAGTGCCTGCCTTGTAGATGACAGCAGGCTTCCCCGGGGTTGGGGAGATCCAAGCCAGGATGCAGGGGTGAAGAGGGAGCTGTCACTCTTTGAAATCCTCCCAGAGAGTGCGCTGATGCAGGGCCCTGAGAAAGGTAACCAGACTAACAAAAAATATATGGGAAATACATGTGGAAAGCTACAAAACTCCAATAAAATAAATCAAAGAACTAAATGAATGGAGAAAACTTCCCTGTTCATGGGCAGAAAACTTGATATTTTTAAGGTGCCAATTCTTCTGAAATTGATCTATAGATAAAGCACAGAATTGTTCACAACACCAGCAAGTTACTGTGTGGATACTGACACACCGGTCCTAAAGCTCATATGCTAAGATGAAAGACAAAGACTAGCCAATATAATACTTAAAAAGAAAAATATTGGAGGACTGACGGTATCTGACAATAAAACAGTAATCAAGACAGCACAGTATTGGTGAAAGAACAGACACATAGATCAGCAGAACAGAATAGAGAGTCCAGAAATAAATCCACACAAATACAGTCAACTAATTTTTTGACAAAGGAACAAAGGCAATTTGACGGAAAAAAAAAAAAGCATAGTCTTTTCAACAAACAATGTTGGAACAACTGGATGTCAATGTGTGAAAAAAGATCTAGGCACAGACCTTATAACTGTCACAAAAATGAATTCAAAATGTATCAGGAAGCTGATAAAATGCAGTATTATAAAACATGTTGAAGAAAACATATAAGAAAATCTGTGTGACTTTGGGTTTTTAGACACAACACCAAAAACATGATCCATGAATGAAAAAACTGGTGAGTTAGACCTTATTAGCATTTTAAAACTTTGTTCTGTGAGAGAAACTATTAAAAGAATGAAAAGCCAAGCCACAGACTGGGAGGAAATATTTGCAAAACACGTATCTGATAAAGGTCGATATCCAAAATATACAGAGAACTCGCAAAACTCAATAATAAGAAAAAAATTTTTAATTAGGCAGAAACACCAAGCAGTCACTTCGCCAAAGCAGATACGCAGATGGCAGATAAACATATGAAAAGATGTTCAACATCATTTTTTTTTTTTTAGACAGGGTCTCGTTTTGTCATCCAGGCTGCAGCGCAGTGGCAAAATCACGGCTTACTGCAGCCTCTATCTCCTGGGTTCAAGTGATCCTCCTGCCTCAGCTTCCAAAGTAGCTGGGACCACAGGCATGTGCCAACATGCCCAGCTAATTTTTCACATTTTTTGTAGAGATGAGGTCTCACTGTGTTGCCCAGGCTGGTATCAAACTCGTAGGCTCAAGTGATCCTCTGACCTCAGCCTCCCAAAGTTCTAAGATTACAGCCGTGAGCCACAGTGCCAAGCCTCAACGTCATTTATTAGTGAATTGCAAATTAAACAACAACGAGGACCACTACACACACATTAGAAGGGCTAAAATTCAACACTGACAATGCCCAGTGCTGACAAGGATGAGAAACCACAGGAGCTCTTGTGGGCTGCAAAATGCAAAGGGTGCAGCCACTGTGGAAGACAGGTTAGCAGTTTCTCACAATGCAAAACACAGCCACGCCACGGAGTTCTGCAATTACACTCCTAGTAACTAACCCAACTGATCTGAAAACTTGTGATTAAGCCTAACTTTGAATGCAAATGTTTATAGCAGCTCAATTCATAATTGCCCAGAACTGGAAGCAATCAAGATGTCCTTCAGCAGGTGAATGGACAAACTGTGACCCATCCATTCATTCACTGTAATACTATTCAGAGATGAAAAGAAGTGAGCTATCAAAGCACAGAAAGATGTGGAGGAATCTTGAATACACGTTACTGAGTGAAAGAAGCCGGTGTGAAAAGACTACAGGCTTTATGACCCCAATTATATGACATTCTGGAAAAGGCAACACCACAAAGGCAGAAAAACAATTAGTAGTTTGCAGTAGGAAGGAGCCAATTCAGGAGGGAGAAGGGAGCTTTCGGGAGACGGAATAGGTGAAGTACAGGATATTTTTAGAGTGGTAAACGTGTACTGTATATACTCTTATAGTGACGGAATAGGTGAAGTACAGGAGGTTTTTAGAATGGTAAACGTGTACTGTATATACCCTAATAGCGATGCATGACATTATGCAAGTGTCAAAACCCATAGAACTTCACAGAACAAAAAGTGATCCTTAATTAATGCAAACTTAAAAAGTGACTGAGGAGGTCAGAGACCCCAGGAAGAAATGCAGACTGTGATAAGACATGAGTGATAGCTGCTGCATTACAAATATATAAAGCAACCTCACTGAAGCAGGTGGAGAGGTGCTGACTTGAGCAATTTTGGAAATGAGTGGCAGCTGTGAGACTATAGGCAGAGGGAACTCCATGGAAGCACCAGACTCTACTTGATAATGTCCCTCCCCACACAAGAATACCTGCTAGCAATTCAGATACTTTCCCAGATATGCTGGAACTGAACAATTCAGTAAATGACCGGTAGATGGTGGGACCTGGTTTCTCACTACTGGAATGGAAGGGAGAAGGTTAGAATGATCCCCTTGGTACAGATTAGATCCCCTTAGTGATGGAGGCATCACTAAGAACTCATGTTTAACTTAACACAGATAAGTGTGTTTGCATGTCTTACAGATTTAGAAATATGTAGAGATATGTTTATATACATGGATTAATATATGTGTATGTATTTCCTTGCTCCATCAGTTCAGAGGGTCAAAAAGAAGCAATACTCCAGCAGCAACAAGCACACTGAGCACCCAACCCTTGTTCCAGGTACCATAATCCAATAGAAGGACCCAGGGCTTCTTGGAGAAATGGCTAATTCTATGGAGCGAGATACATACCAGATCAGCTGGAAGCATCTGAGTGCTGGAGAGTAAGAAGACACAGCAACTGCCACCACCACCAGCACCACAAACCCCCACAATGATCAGGGTGTGTCATGGGGCACATGGGTGAACTGAAGGAGCACCCAATGGCCAAAGCTCTGGCCATTTCAGCAACAAAATGAATAAAGGAGTATTGGATTATAACCCATAGTCTAAAATCAATGCTTATGAGTTTATGCTAATGTACTCAAGGATGACTGGTTTCTTGCAGCTGTTGTAACAAATTCCCACAAACTTGGTGGTTTAGGGAAAAACATTCTTATCTCACAGGTCTGGAGCCCAGAGTCAGTATCACTGGGCTGAAATCCAGGTGGTGGCAGGTCCTCTTCCAGCAGCCCGTGGCTGCTGCATTCCTTGGCTTGTGGTCACTTCCCTTCAGTCTTCGAGCCCAGAATCTGCAAACCTCCCTGTTCCATCCCTATGTCTCTTTCTCCACTGCATAACTCCCCACTCCTTGGGCTCCCAATGGCAACTTCCCTCAAAAGACTACAGTGTGGAAAGGAGGAGAAGCCTCAGAGCACCTGAGACAGGTGACCAAGGTCAACATTGACAGGCCTAAGTCCTGATGGGACACACCTCTGATGTGCTGTGATAAAAATGGCACTCTATCTCTGTGACCTTTCCCCAGTACACAACCCCAGTTAGTCATGCAGAAAATACCAGAGAAATTTTAATAGGGGGGCATACAAAAAATGCCTCATCAGTACTCCCTGAAATTGTCAAGGTCATCAGAAACAAGGAAAGGCTGAGAATCTGTCGCAGACAAGAGGAGTCCAAAGAGACCAAAGAGACAAGACAGTGAAGTGGGATGTGGCATGCTGGGTGGCATCTTCGTACAAAAAAAGGACAAAAGCTAGGGAACTCTGGGTAAACTACGGACTTTAGCTAACAGTAATTTCCTGTTACTTCTTCATTAATTGTGACAAATGTGTCATACTACTTCAAGATGTCAGTAATGGAGGGGACTAGGCACACAGCATGCGGAACTCTGTGTCTTCTCACTATTCTTTAAATCTAAAACTATTATAAAATATAGTCTACTTAAAAAAATCAGCCAGAAATGAGAAATAAGAGAAGTCACCTTCAGTCCTGGACCACCCACCCAGGAGAAACACCTGCCTCTCTGTGTTCTTGTTCATTCTCAGGATGGAAAGTGCAAATGCAGAGGGTTGTTATATGAGCAGCTCTAGAAGCAAATCCTTCTAGTTTCATTCTGCTCTAGTTTGTTCTGAAATTGTTCAACTCCAACTTTTGATGCGAGATTTGGAGAGGAAAGACTTTCTTTCTAAAATGTATATGTGGCTAGAAGATAAGCCATTGTTAAATAGCTGAAAAACTTGAGAAATGCCCTGCCCTGAGCAGGTTTCATGGCTGCCCCCGCTGTGGGGAAAACAGGCCAGGGAATTTCATTGCTGTGTAGCTTTTCTTTCCCCATCAGGTTCAGAAGTGGGATTAACCAACCCCTCATCTCCTTCAAACAAGCCTTGGCCACTTAGAGGTTGTCAGACGTTGAGCTGCACGCTTGAAGTTGTAGAGCCAACCTTCCAGCAATCATGGCAGAGCACACCTTTCCTCTCTCACTGGCGCCACAGCCCATCTGTATCAGCCAGGCAGCTCACAATCCTCACCCACTTTGTGACTCCTTCCTTCCTTCTCTTGGAACTCTTGCAGTATCTCTGTGCAAGAACATCTTCCTGCCAGGCCAATAGAGTCCCAGTGCACACAGGGAGGGAGGGTGTCTCTACTCCCAAGGCAGACCTCAATGATGGGTCCCCAAGCCCTGCAGCATCTGGGCTTGGCCTCTTGCTAGCTGCAGAAACACCTAAATTCTCTAAGCCTCAGTTACCTTGTCTATAAAGTGACCCCATAGAGTTGCTGCAAAAAGTAATGAAAGTGAATAAGTTATCAGAGATATGGGCATAGATCATGTCCAATACATCCCCAATAGTTTTGTTTTCTTTGCATTAAAAAGAACATGAAGCTTGTATTAGTTTGATATATGAAGCTGGCACTGAGAGAATTCATTGTAAACAATATGTTATCTTTAGTCTTCATTATAAGCCAATGGTCTGCCTGACTTGTGAGGACAAAGATGCGTCTGTCCCTGAACCTTGACCTGGGTGCTCCCTAACTTCCCACTGGCCTATGGGGCAGACTGGGGAGGTGGGTTCAAGGTCTCAATCGACTTGTTGCTGTCTTCATGCTACTCAGGAGTCTCTTTAAAGATGACAGTGAAACCTTGGGTATGTGTTTGGGGTGTGAGGAGGCAGGATGGAGGATCGTCTATGCCATTTTGGGTGTAGAGTTTTGAACATTCTTTTCTTCTGTTGGAACATGACTTTATTTTAGTTTCACATGAGTGAGCTCACCAGGTTCAGAATCTTCTTCTCAATCTAGCAGCAAGAGGAGGGGGCTCTCTGGCCCCTAGTGAGAGTTTTGCAGCCCCTTCCCTGCAAGGTATTTTGCCAGATCCCTCGCTTTGCTCTGTGTCTTCCAGTGACTCCACCTCCTCTCTCATGCCCGGGGAGGTCTCCTCTCCCTCATGCCCAGGAAACTCCCTGTGCCATTCAAATCATCCCTCTGTAGGGGACTCCTGTGCCCCAGGCAATGACAGCTTCCTCATCCATGCATTGGATTGCTGACTTCCCATCCATTCATCAGTCATTTATCAAAAGCTTAGAGATTGCGGGTTCTGCCTGATGTTGGGAGCTGGAGTGACCCCACAAATTCACCCTTGCCTTGCTGGGCACAGGGTTGAGGGGGAAACACAGACACGTAAATGGTTCACGCTGCTTTTGGGCTGAATTAAGTAAGTGCCACAGCCGGATTACAGCAGTGTGTCTAGGGAGGGTTAATTCTGGCTGGGAGAACAAAGACAAAGGTTTGATTCAACAAACACTTTCCTGAGCCTGTGAATAAGGAGCTGCCATCTCCACAATGAAATGGGAAAAATGATGTTGAATATGGCAAAAAATCAGGGAGGCAGAGATATAGCTTCCACATGCGAGAGAACTAAAATAAATCGTGACACTTTGATGAAATGTCTCGATGGTGGAGAGATACAGTATTTTTATGGTGCTGCAGGTACATTGTAATTGATCAAAAAAAGCCCTTTCAACATGGAAAGCTTTCAGGTCCATAGCTGATCCGGACCATAAATCGCATTGATTGTGTCTTTCAGTTCACATGCCTGACTTGGGGAGAGTATTGAGAAAGTTTTTGATAGATTTGCTTACTTTTCCTCAGGTCTCTAAAAGGAGCTATGGGGACGGCAGTGGTGCCTGGAGTGTGATTCAGGCATCGTGTCTTAGAAGTCTGAGCCTAGCTCTCAAGGTCCCATGACCAAGGTGTGCAAGGTAGGGATGTGTGGTAACCTCCCTGGGCTGGGCCTCCCCAGGGAGCCTGGGATCAGGCAGCACAGGTGACTGCATGGTATCCCACAAATCTGAGCCGGCCTTTCTCCTCAACCTGGCCTGCTGTGCCTGCAAGCAGCTCAGTGCTCATGCAAATCCTGTTCAGGGAGCTGGTGCTGTGTCTTCCATGTGGATTCTGGCCCAGCATCTGCACTGTCTGCAGTTGGGTGGTTGGTTCTTCCCCGAGGGCCAACCACTGGACAGACCCCAAGGGGACCTCTGTGGTCTTTTCGTGCCAGGGCTCCTCTAGAAATAAAGCTTCCTAGGAGCGTGGGGATAGGTACTGAAGAAGACAAACTCAGCCTTTGACAATTTAGGAAGATTTGTCCTCCTTGATGCCATGCTTCCCTGGCCTCCAGCCCACCTCAGGAAGAAAGAGAGTTTTCAGGGAAACTTAATGATGAGCCATTGACCATATATCAGCCTTACCTCCAAGTTCTGTCTTCCTAATCATAGTGCAATCCTCACCCTCAGGCCACCGTGACAGCCCACTTGGGATAGCTTTTCAAGCTTAGCATTTCTGAAATACATTCTTTGGAATTCCTGATGTTTTAGAATCTATGTCACTAATTAATCTGTCTAAATTACTGACATTCCTACCATTCTCAAAACGAAATCTGAAGTCCCTTTGTCGTCTCACCAACATCAAGCTGCCACGTTCATGTTACTGGTAATTAATGAGCTCATTCATTCACTTGACAGCGACAGTGTGGGGACTGGTATGTGTCAGGTACCATCCCGGGAACTGGAGGATGGAGACTGGATCAGACAAGGTCTGCACCTTTACCTGCTCACCTTCTGGTGAGCATTGGAGGGGCCACCTCTGCCAGGAGAAAGGGGGACATCCCCCAAGGCAGCCTCACAGGAGAGCCATGAGACTTCTTCCAGGCACAGCAAAGGGCAAACTCATTTCAGATAGGATCAGGTGCCAATTTGAGGCTCATATTACAAAAATATAATATGAATGTATCATTCCATAAACAAATATTGGTGCACAGCTTTAATTTTTGAAACAGTCTGTCACCAGTGGTAATCAGGGAACAAGAAAATTAAGTCATGGGTGTGAGTTATCAAAGGAACAGGATGGGGGCTTTTATAAAGAGAGAGAGACCTAATGTAGGCAATTTGGCATTAAGAAAAAATAAACATAACCCCCCCGAAAGGTTTCTGATTAAAACACAAAAAAGAGATTCAGTGTCATTACTCCAATTCTGTTTTATTCCAGGTTACCTGAGACCCTGGAATACAGTGACACAAAGCAGGGATTCTCATGATATCCTCAATGGATATCATATCCACAGCCCAGGTCAATGCCACTGGCATGTCTAGTGGGAACAATGGAGAGAAGGCCAGCAGCTGCATATGGCAGCAAGCAAAATGGTGAGCCAGCTAGAAGCCCAACAGAGAGCCACAGAAAGAGACAGTCATGGAGAGCTCTGCTGGGGCCAGTGCAGGTCTTAAAGAGGAGACAAGAGACAACTCCAACGAAGAGACTGATTTTAATTGGATCAGACAGTGGAGTAATTTATGCCCCAGGATGTTGTCAGAAACCATAAAGCAATCAGGTAGACATTGGTAAAGGATAACAGCTGGCTGTGGAACCAACACAGGCCAAAGAGCGAAAAGCCTAACCAGTGAGCCAGAGGAGGAGAATGTCACCAAGAGCTCAGCCGGAACCACTGTTATCCCCAGAGAAGGAGGTGAGGGCAGCATGGCCATGGCCAGGCTCTCTCAGGAGCGACACCAGGGGCTGCACACTACTGTGGAAAGATGTCACCAAGAGCTCAGCCGGAACCACTGTTATCCCCAGAGAAGGAG
This sequence comes from Macaca fascicularis, assembly GCF_037993035.2. Taxonomy (NCBI): domain Eukaryota; kingdom Metazoa; phylum Chordata; class Mammalia; order Primates; family Cercopithecidae; genus Macaca; species Macaca fascicularis. The sequence continues at coordinate 139,905,024 of NC_088383.1, read as the reverse complement.
GTCAGGGCGGCACGGCCATGGCCAGGCTCTCTCAGGAGCGACACCAGGGGCTGCACACTACTGTGGAAAGATGTCACCAAGAGCTCAGCTGGAACCACTGTTATCCCCAGAGAAGGGAGGTCAGGGCGGCACGGCCATGGCCAGGCTCTCTCAGGAGTGACATCAGGGGCTGCACACTGCTGTGGAAAGATGTCACCAAGAGCTCAGCGGGAACCACTGTTATCCCCAGAGAAGGGAGGTCAGGGCGGCACGGCCATGGCCAGGCTCTCTCAGGAGTGACACCAGGGGCTGCACACTGCTGTGGAAAGATGTCACCAAGAGCTCAGCGGGAACCACTGTTATCCCCAGAGAAGGGGGTCAGGGCGGCACGGCCATGGCCAGGCTCTCTCAGGAGCGACACCAGGGGCTGCACACTACTGTGGAAAGATGTCACCAAGAGCTCAGCCGGAACCACTGTTATCCCCAGAGAAGGAGGTCAGGGCGGCACGGCCATGGCCAGGCTCTCTCAGGAGCGACACCAGGGTCTGCACACTACTGTGGAAAGAGGCTTCACCGAGCCGATTCTGTCAAGTCATTAAAGAAAAATAAAGTCAACAAGTCCAAACAAAATAACAAGCCCTAGGTTGCTACCACATGTATATATTTTTTAATGCCCAGTTTTCTACAGTATAAAAAACAAGAGGCATACAATGAAACAGGAAAGTGTGACACATACACAGGGAGAAAGAAATAAACAAAACCAGGCAATTAAAACTACCTTCCAGAGTGTTTAGAAATAGCAAAAATGTCAAGCAGCTATTCAAAGTAAGTTAAAAGAACTAAAAGGAGGAATGTTTAAAGAAGTCCAGAAGGCAAAATGTCAATGTCTCGTTACAAATACAATAATGATAAAGAGATAAAAGTAAATATGTGTAGAAAAATACCATATCCAAAATAAAAAATGTCACTAAAGGGACTCAGTGGTGGATTTGAGCTAGCAGAAGAAAACACCAGAAAACTCCAAGGTGGATGGATAAAGACTGTGTAACTGGAAGAACGGAGAGAAACAGTAATAAAGAAAAATAAACAAAACCTTAGGGAAATGTGGGATACCATTAAGTGTACTAAGGCATATCAGAAGAAAGTGAGAAGAGAAAGGAATAAAAAATACTCCAAGAAATAATGGCTCAGGCTTGGTGCGGTGGCTCACGCCTGTAATTCCAGAACTTTGGAAGGCTGAGGCAGGCGGATTATCTGAGGTCAGGAATTGGAGACCAGCTTGGCCTACATGGTGAAACCATCTCTACTAAAAATACAAAAAGTTAGCCTGCGTGGTGGTGGGCATTAGTAATCCCAGCTACTTGGGAGGTTGAGGTGCAAGAATTGCTTGAACCCGGGAGGCAGAGGTTGTAGCGAGCCGAGATCACACCACTGCACTCCAGCCTGGGGGACAGAGTGAGATTCCATCTCAAATTAAATAAATAAATAAATAAATATAATGGCTCAAGACTTCCCAAATTTGATTTTTTTAAAACCCTCTCATCTACACATCTAAGGAGCTCAGTGAATATTTGGTAGGATAAACAAACATACCCACATCTTGACACATCTTACTCAAAATGTTGAAGGAGAGAAGAGAAACTATTGGAAAGACCGAGAGAAAAATGACTCAGCATGTACAAGGGAACCCCAGTGAGATGAACAGATGACTCCTCGTGAGGAACAAGGGCAGCCAGAAGTCAGTAGTACAACGTGTTCAAAGCCCTGAAAGAAAAACTGTTAACCAAGAACCTTATTAAGAGAATAACACAGAAAACAGAGTGAAAACTAATGAAAATAATTAAAACACTACTCTAGAGAATATTCACATAATAAAAAGAAAGCAGTAAAGAATAATCAAAGTAATACAAAAAATAGGAAATTGTTTAAAAAGTAAAATAGGCATAAATCCAATTATGTCAATAATAACATGGTGACTGGATTAATCAGTGCATTCAAAGGATGAAGATTGTCAAACTAGATCAAACCAAGAAACAACACAATCCAACTATATTCTGTCTACAAGGCAGGAAAAACATTTAAATTCAAAGATATAACGTGAAAGTAAAAGTAATTACTTGCAAATTGCAACCCTAAGAGAACTGGAGTGGCTATGCTAATATCAGACAAAAGGGATTTTAAAACAAATGTATTGCTAAATGGAAGGAGGGACGTGGACATGCATGTGCCAAACAAGTTCCAAAATGCTGCAGCACAAACGGACAGCACTGACGGGAGAGGTGCTCAATTCATACTCAATTCAACCATATTAAGCTGGAGACTTCAATATCCGACTTTCCCAGAATGGATGCAGCTGAGCAGAAGAGCAACAGGATGCAGAAGGCTTGAACAACTCCCTCTAGCAGGCATCTAAAGAGCACTCCACCCACCACCAGCAAAATGTACATCCTTTCCAAGCCCACGTGGAAAATTCTCCAGGATAGAACATATGCTAGGATGTAAAATAAGCCTCAAAAATTCATAAGAAATAAAATTCTACAAAATGTTTTTCCAACTGCAATGGAGTAAAACAAAGCTTGACAACTGAAGGAAATATGTAAATTTACAAATGTGTGGCGATTGAGCCACACACTTCTAAATAACCAGTGGGTCAATGGAGAAACCACAAAAGAAATTAGAAAACGTTTCAAGGTGAGTAAGAGTCAAAGCGCAACAAGTCAGCACTTGTGAGATGCCACTAAAGCAGTGCTTAGAGAAAACTTACTGTCAACTCCTATTTTAGCGAAATAAAGGTTCTCACCTAAGCTTCCATATTAAGAAATAGGAAGATGGTGGGTGCACAAAACCTAAAGCAAGCAGAAGGGCAGATGCAATAGAGATTAGAGTGGAAATAAGTAAAACAGGATAGAAAAATAGAGAAAACTAACAAAAACAAACTTAGCTCTTTGGGAATATCAGCAATGTTGGAAAATTTTTTATTACACTAAGAAAAAAAGACTCAATAAACTAAAGAATGAAACAGGAGATACCACTATAAACTTTACAGAAATGGAAAGAATTCTAAGGCAATGCTATGAACAATAGTATGTTGACACGTTAGACAACTTTGATGACATAGAAAAATTCCTAGAAAGAAAATACCAAAACTGAATTAACAATAAATAAGAAATCCAAATAGATGTAAAACAAATAAAGGGAAAATACCCCATGAAAATAAGCCGAGGCCTATGTGGTTTTCCTGGTAAATTCTACCAAACATTTAAAGAATTAACACCAATTCTTCATCAACTCGTCCCAAATTTTAGGTGAGAGAACCATGTCCTGCCCCATTCTATGAGGCCAGTATTACTCTATACAAAAAGCTTCAATAAGAAAGGAAGCTACCACATAATGTCTGTTATGAATAATCCCTCAAAAACCCTCAACAACATACATTGCAAACTGAATCTAGCAACTCATACAAAGTTTGCCTTGAGTTAGGCAAAATTTTCTTAGATATGACACTAAAATCACAAGAGACTAAAAAAAATAAAGTAAACTAAGTAAAAATGAAAAATGTTAGGCCGGGCACTGGGGCTCATGCCTGTAATCCCAGCACTTTGGGAGGCCAAGGTCGGTGGATCATGAGATCAAGAGTTCGAGACCATCCTGATCAACATGGTGAAATCCCATCTCTACTAAAAATACAAAAATTACCTGGACTTGGTGGCGTGCACTTGTAGTCCCAGCTACTTGGGAGGTTGAGGCAGGAGAATTGCTTGAACCTGGGAGGCAGAGGTTGCAGTGAGCCATGATCATGCCACTGCACTCCAGCTTGGGTGACAGAGTGAGACTCCATCTCAAAAAAAAAAAAAAAAAGGAAAAATATTTGTGTTTCAAAGGGCACCATCAAGAAAGCAAAAGCACAGCCCAAAGATGGAAGACAACATTTGGAAATTACATATCTAATAAAAGACTTGCATTCAAAGTGTATAAATAAATCTTAACAACTCAACAATGAAAAGTCAAACAACCCAATAAAATGGGCGAAAGTTCGGAATAGACATTTCCTCAAAGAATACATACAAATGGTCAATAAACACATGAAAAGATGCTCAGCACTGTTAGTCATTACGGAAATGGAAATCGAAAGCACAAAGGACACCACTTTGCACCCACGAAGATGTTGAAAATAAAAAAGACAATATCAAATATTAGTGAGGATGTAGAGAAGTTGAGAAAATCAAAATACCCTCTTGTATATTGCTGGTGGAAACGTACAATGATGCAATCACTTTGGAAGTTTGAATTCTTTAAAATGTTAAACTTAGAATTACCATATCACCCAACAATTCCACTCTTAAATATCTACTCAAGAGGAAGGAAAATATACACCTCACAAACTTGTACATAAATGTTCATCACAGCGTTATTCATAATAGCCTAGAAAGTGGAAACAACCAAAATGGTCATCAGATGATGAACAGATAAATAAAAGGTGACATCTCTAAATAATGGAATATTATTATGCAATTAAAAAGAAGAAAGTGCTGACACACACAGCAACCTGGACGAACTTGAAGATGTGATGCTGAGTGGAAGGAATCTCTCACGGCCAGGTACGGTGGCTCACGCCTGTAATCCCAGCACTTCGGGAGGCCGAGGCGGGCGAATCACCTGAGGTCGGGAGTTTGAGACATGCCTGACCAACATGGAGAAATTCTGCCTCTACTAAAAGTACAAAGTGAGCCAGGTGTGGTGGCAGGTGCCTGTAATCCCAGCTACTCAGGAGGCTGAGGCAGGAGAATTGCTTGAACCCGGGAGGTGGAGGTTGCAGTGAGCCGAGATCGAACCATTGCACTCCAGCCTGGGCAACAGGAGCGAAACTCCAACTCAGGAAAAAAAAAAAAAGAAATCAGTCACAAAAGAACACAGATTTCTGATGCTCTCTATAAAATATCTATCATAGGCCAATCTTTTGGGACAGAAAGTAGAAGGATGGTTGTTTAGAGTGCAGGTTCAGGTGGGGAACATCAAAGTGCCTGTGTTTCTTCTTGGGTGATGCAATATTCTAAAAATTAGATTGTGATGCTAGTTGCACAATGCTGTGAATATATGAAAAAAATACACTGTACCCTAAATCGTGTGCTTTAATGGGTGAATTGTGTGGTATGGGAGTTATATGACAATAAGGCAATACCAATTAATGGGTTTTTGACTATTCTATTGGTTGTAGAAAGCAAAGAAGATGCAGAGGCTGATACAATGTCTGTAATGAAGATAACTAAGAGATACGTTTATTCAATATGATATTTAAGGGTCTACTCTGAGCTAGATCCTGGCTAACCAATGAAAGATACAGCCCTCTGTAACCTCAATTACTTAGAACTTACTGGAAGCATCATGATACGCCAACTGCAAGGAAGAGAGGCCGGGAGTGGGTGGCGCGGATGAGAAGTGGGTAGGGAGTGGTGGCCAGGAGGCAGAGTGGGTCTCAGGGAGACTGCAGAGGGCAGGCAGCCCGGCTTCCCAGGGGGTCCTGAATGACCGCCAACGCTGTATCAGTCCCCCAACATTCAACATTTTAGAAATAAATTACCTTATTGATCATACAGAAATTTGTGTCTAATTTTAAAAGTTTGCATAAATGTTAGAATTTAAAAGAAGAACAGGTTCTTATAAAGTTAACCGTATCCTTCCCATGTGAGCCAGAAATTCCACTTCTAGGTATTTACCCAAGAGAAAAAGAAATTATCTTCAAAAAATACTTGTACATGAATATTGATAGCATCTTTATTCACAATGATCCCAAACTGGAAACAACACGACTGCTATGGATAAACAGGGTGGGGTTCATTCCTACGTATTGAGAAACAGGAACAACCCATTGATACAGCCAACAACATGGGTGAATGTCAAATACATTTTACCAAATGAAGGAAGCCAGACTCAAAGATTACATGCTACATGATCCCATTTCTATGGAAGTACGTGAATAGGAAACAAGTCACAGTTTGCAGGAACAAGGTGAGAGGAGGAGCTGACCACGGACGGGAAGCAGAGGGATTGCCGGGGATGGGGGTGAGGGGAAGGATTTGCTGTGATCCAGGTGGTCATGGCTTATGCATCTGCAAAATCGCATCGAACTGTGCACTAACAAGCAAACTCTGCTGTGTGTAAAGCATCCTTCAATAAACCTAACTAAACAAAAGAGAATGAAAGAAATACAACATAAACCCCCTGCAATACCATCCTTTTCATCTCTCAGATTGGCAGAACTAAGAACGACTTCACACGGAGGAAAAACAACAGAAAGTTGGTGTGGAAACATGAGGAAGCTCACTAAACCTCTTAGGGTCAGTCTTTCCGGAAAATGCATTTCCTGAAATAACACGTCTGACCTGCTTTGTCGGTGCGGGGCAGCAGGGAGGCCCCGAGCTCTGCGGAGGACTGAGAATGGCACTTACCGACTGCAGAGTCACATCCGGAGTGGTCTGCTTAGAAAGGCAAATTCTGGCACTTCCCCAACAGACCCCAGAGCACCTTTGTTCTGAAAACGAAACCTGGGATGATGGGAGCCTCTTTAACATGCGGAGCTCACACTCTCTGCTACGCATCGCCCTGGGCTAGATACCGGCCCTGGGCTAGATACCGGCCCCGGGACGGCCTGCAGGCTGCGTCCTCACAGCCCAGCATCCCCCAGGGCTGCTTCGTGCCTCAGGAGGGATAGACTCAGGTCTCCTTCAGAGCCTCGGAACACACTGAGAGCAGCTCAGAGCGTGTTAGCTCAGCCGGAGCCTCACGGAAACTGGGAGGATGGTTGCTCTGTGACAGGAGGGAAAACTGACACTAGAGGTGGGAAATCACTCATCCCAACTCACCTCACCTGACTAGAGAAGGAGGTGGCTCTGAGGGTGGTCTGTCTGGTCCCCGGCTGCACTTTCTTCACCTCACCTCGAAGGAAGAGAATGAGAAGGAACAAAGAGAACATGAAGAAGAGGAGATGCTCTTGGCCTCTGTGGCCCCAGGTGGACAAGCTTAGGCTTCACCATTGCACAGATCAGAGCAAGCAGCGCTCCAGAGAAGCTTCAACGACCTGCCCACATTCTCAGACAGTAAATGGTCCATCCACAACTGGAACTTGGGGGTTAATAATCCAATCCCAGGCGGCTTTCATTCGATCTGCTGCCTCCTTAAACTCTGCCAAAGTTTACCCAGAAAAGTGAGGCCTGAGAGACAGTTTTACAACAACCTAGGATCAATAGTTTGCTGCTCCCTCCTAAGATTCCTAAAACTCTGTCTGCAGTCTTTTTGCAGGTATCCAGGATGGACTACTTTGCAGCAGTTCTTCAATTTCCAGTGAGCTGATAGCCACCTCCTGCAATGTGCCTTCACTTATCCCAAATCATTTTCTCCACCCGATCCCCGAAGCCAGAGAGCCTGCCTCTGACACCTCCATGTCCTTCCATAGTTGATGGAAGGGTTTTCTCCAGAGACAAGAGAATTGTTCCTGGGCCTCAACTCCAGCAAAGGCGGAGTCCGGACGGAAACTGTCGGAACGGGCCAGCTTCTGCTGCAGGAACAGCTGCTCCTCAGGTCCTGGGAGCTTCACCAATGGAGGCTCACATGCCCCCTCACTCCGTGCGCACATTCCCCTCACTCCGTGAGCACATCCCCTTCTGTGTGCACACCTACCTCTGTGTGCACACCCCCCTCGCTCCATGTGCACATCCCCCTCACTCCTTGTCCGTCATAGGCCACATGGGGTGACCCAGGGCCTTCGCTCTGTGGCCCCCTCCTGGACTCGGTGGGTGGAAGGCCACTGTCGTGAAGTGAACTGCCCCAGGTGGGAGCTGTGGCAGGGTCTCTGTGCCAGAAGGGACTCTCCTCATCCCCACTGCTGATTTGTTGGCCAGAACATGTCACTAGGCTCCCCCACCCCAAAGGCAACCAACCAGAACTACCCTACACGGGCCCGGGTCAGGGAGAACAGGACAAATCCAGCAAATGGAGCTGATGTGGTGAGCAAAGAGGCACATGGAGGCATCACCAAGAGCCTGCTATGGAGCAGACATGCGCTTTTATCAGAAGTGACCCAGAGAAGGGCTGCTGGTGGCAGGGCTGCAGAGACCCGAGGGTGCTGGAAAAGCCTACATCTGCCCACCCGTCCATTCATTCAACAAACAGTGAGTACCTGCCATGAGCAGCCTACATCTGCCCACCCGTCCATTCATTCAACAAACAGTGAGTACCTGCCATGAGCAGTCCTGCCTGCTGTTTACATAAGACAAGCCCTGAGAAATCCCGGTCGGACTGGGGAGGCAGATGAGGTCACGGAGCACGCTGGCTCGTTCCGAGGAGGCGGTGGCACAGGTGAGCACAGGTGGGGCCTGAGCCCCATCCAGAGAGAGCAGGGGGAGGTCAGGGAGGACTCCTGACCTCCTGGAGAAAGGGTGCCTGAGTGAGTCTGGATCCAGAGAGGGTTAGGTGTTGCGGGAAGTCAGGAACCCCGAACGGAGGGACCGGCTGAAGCCGCGGCAGAAGAACATAAATTGTGAAGATTTCATGGACATTTATTAGTTTCCCAAATTAATACTTTTATAATTTCTTACACCTGTCTTTACTGTAATCTCTGAACATAAATTGTGAAGATTTCATGGACACTTATCACTTCCCCAGTGAATATCCTTGTGATTTCCTATGCCTGTCTTTACTTATCTCTTAATCCCGTCATCTTCTTTGTAAACTGAGGAAGATGAATGTCGCCTCAGGACCCTGTGATTGTGTCAACTGCACAAATTGTTTGTAGAGCGTGTGTGTTTGAATATGAAATCTGGGCATCTTTAAAAAAGAACAGGGTAACAGCGATGTTCAGGGAACAGGAGAGGTAACTTTGAACTGGCCGCTGGTGAGCCGGAGGAAACAGAGCTGTATTCTTTCTCTTTCATAAGCAAATAGGAGAAATATCACTGAATTCTTTTTCTCAGCAAGGAACATCCCTGAGAAAGAGAATGCGCCCTGAAGGTAGGCCTATGGACGGCCCCTTTTTAAGGTGTCCCGTCTTTTATGGTCGAAGCCAATGGGATGAAATAAGCCCCAGTCTCCTGTAGCGCTCCCAGGCTTACTAGGACGGGAAAATTCCCGCCTAATAAATTTTGGTCAGACAGGTTATCTGCTCTCAAACCCTGTTTCCTGCTACGATGTTATAAATGACAATACATGCCTGAAACTTCATTAGCAATTCTAATTTCACCTCATCCGGTGGTCCTGTGATCTCAGCCTGCCTCCACTTGTTTTGTGATATTCTATTACCTTGTGAAGTATGTGATCTCTGTGACCCACACCCTATCCGTGCACTCCCTCCCCTTTTGAAAATCGCTAATAAAACCTTGCTGGTTTTACGGCTCGGGGAACATCACGGATCCTGCCAACATGTGATGTCTCCTCTGGACACTCAGCTTTAAATTTCTCTCTCTTGTGCTCTTTCCCTTTATTTCTCAACCCAGCCGAGACACTTGGGAAATAGAAAAGAATCCACGTTAAACATTGGGAGTAGGTTCTCCCAATAGTTAGGCAGCCAGCAGGGACATCCAGGCAGCAGGGGCAGGGGCTCAGTGGGGATGGCCAGGGAGGAGAGGGCAGCTGAGATCCGAGTGAGGAGCAGAGGGCAGGGCCAGAGCAAGGATGTGGGAAGAGCATCTGCCAGGCTAGGAAGTGAGAGAGTGATCCTGAAAGCCAAGAGCTTCTGCAGAATTCAAAGCAGAGAAGTTGAGCCCGGATGCATTTCATCACTTTGCTCTTCCAGGTTTAAAAGGAGGAGCTTGCTGTGTGACCCTGGGGCTGTCCCTTCCTTCTCTGATCTCCTTAAGTCCCTATCCATAAAACATGCTATGGTATCACTTAGATCTCTTCCAGCCCAACTTGCCAGGATTTCTGACGGTGATCGCCAGTGAAGCCATGGCCCTCCTACCGCACACTGCCACGGTCTAGCCTGGGCTGTCTACAGTGTAAGTGGGGTGTCATCCATGGCCGAGAAGGCTTCAGAAAGTCTCGGGTGCCCAGGAAAACAAGGCCTTTGAGAAGGACGCTGTCCATCCTGTGACCTGCTGTGGCCCTCCCCACAGAGGAGTGTAGACGTATTCATGGGGCCTGGGGTCCAGAGGGTCTGTCTACCCATCAGGAATCAGGGCAGGGCAGTGGGGGTCAGCCATCCCTGCACGGGCAGCCATGCACTGCGTCCATGGCCGGAAGCCAGCTGCCGGCCCTGCTGAGGACGGGGGAAGGACGCCTGCAGCCCTGCCAAGGATGGCCCCGATGGAAACGGTCTCAAGATGCTGCCCACTGCGTCGCCGGGGTGCAGCGTCATCAAGGAATTTGTGGGAGGGCTCCTGTATGCTTCAGCATCTGCTCAGAGACTAATGTCTGTGGCCCCTCCAATGCAGGAGGCCACCACCCCTGCACCAGATGGGCCCTGGCCTGGGGGAGGTGGGGTCACCGACTCAGGGGCAGGGGCTTGGCAGGTGGGAAGGCAGGGCCAGCTTTCACCCTGGAGTGGCGAGCTGACTTCCAAAGTCCCTTGATGAAACACGCCTCCTTTTGAGCAAGTAAAACATTAGCCTTCTGAGCCTCTGCTTTTGGGGATGCTGGGGCTGCTTTACAGCAGGGTGAGGAGCTGACGTGAGCCATATGCCGAGGGTGGAGGGGGGTGGGCCCTTAGGGAAGGGCTCAGAAACAAGGGTCATGGGTCCAGTTTTGAGCCAAGGATAACTGGCAGAACCTGCAGAGGAACAAGCCTGTGCCTTCTGATAAGCACTGTCCTCTGGGCCGTCGGAACATCTGGCTTATTCCTCCATTTCTGGTCTCCACAGACAGAGTGCAATCCGTGCCCCACTCACTCTCGGCACTGACGTAAACATCATGTGTAGAGGGCACCGTCTTCAGGGCACGGGGCCCCAGGCAGGTTTGTCCCCATCCAGAAGCCCCATGCAGGGGGCTCAGGGCTCCCTTTAGACCCGAAGGGCACGGAGCATCTGAACCCTTGGCAGGCAACTATCCTGCATGTGCCCAGGACCCTGACTGTCCTTCCCTGTGCAGAGGGAACCCCCGGGTCTCGGGGTGTAGTGGTCAGGGGCAGCCGAGGACAGGCATGAGTGTGCAGGTGTGGCACCTCGGCAGGCGGTGTGGGGAGGAGAGTGGGTCATAGCAAGGAGCAGTCGGGCAGGCTGCGGAGCCTCTCCAGCTAGAAGTGGCCCCTGTTGGTATGAGGAGACTAAGTGGGGAGCTGACTACTCACCCTCTGCCTTTGCCCTTTGGTGAACCCCCACTGCCACCTGTCACTGCCCCCCTGCAGCTGTGTCCATGCGAAGCACCTACAGACAAATGCACGTCGCCTGGCTGTGGCACTCCTTGGCTGACACTGTGCGGGAGAGGCTACCCAGGGGTCAGAACAGGACATGGCGGGAGCCTCTGGAGATCCAGCGGGTCCCCCAGACCATGAGCACTGGGGGTGTAGCAGAGCCGGGTCTGAATGAGAGAAATAGCCAGGAAGCTGCTGGTCCCTGGGAACCCCTGGCCCAAAGGCTGCACATTTGCTCTGTGTTTCCAACTGAACAGAGGGAGCTCCTGTCCTCCATGGATGTTCTTTTATTCCAAATTTTTAACATTTTATTTTGAGACTCTGAAAGGGGCTGATAAAATGTCCCTAGCTTCAGGCTAAAATGCTTAAAATAGTCCAGGAGGACTTAGCAACATCAGGGCAAGGAATAAAAGCCTAGAACCTGGCATAAGAGGAGGTGAAAAGTTGGGGGCAGAGCCCCTATCTGCCACCAAAGAGACTGGTTTCTCCCTCTCCTGGGCTCTGACCCTCGGCTGAGCAGGGCCTCTATCCCAGAAGCCAGGGCTTTGGGGACTTGATTCTCCATTTGGGGCCCTTGTGACATCTGAGTTTCTCTAAGCCCCCGCTGTTCCCTCCCATGGAGGAATGGATGTGTCCACTGGGGTCTGAAGTCCGGAGGGTCTGTCGGCCCCATCAATGTGGGGTTCATGAAGGCAGTACCCCCTCTGAGACCCTCTCAGCTCGACCATGTACCAAGGCTGTGGCCTCTCTAAGGCAAACAGAATCAGCTAGTGAGTAACAACGGTCATTACTTAAGAAAATGAATGGTTTTACAGAATCATTGTGCTTGGTGAAATGTTGTTTTAAAAGCTTCTTCAACAGACTAGTCTCCCCACTTAATTGCTTAAAAGATTGGAGGAGGCAAACACCTCGTGGTTTGTCTTACCTGTGACGTGAAGCTGATTTGTCATACAGTGGTGCTGACACAACGTCAGAAAAACAGCCGTTCGAGCAGGAAAACCAAAGCCAGTGCTCGTCATGTTTGACAATTGTGCCGTGGGAGTTCACAGGAAAAAAGCTGACTTCTGCAACATCCGTCCCCGAATCCTGCTGTAGGCCAGACTGCCTGGGCACACGGTTCCCTCAGGACTTAAAAATCTCGTTCAGAGTCAGTTGCCCAATCTGTATGGTCTAGTTCTGATTCAGGTAGGGTCAGGAAAAGTGTGGGAAATCTTAGCAGAGATCTGGTCCCCAAAAGATGAAATCTAGTGTCACATTAGGGAAACGAGACCACAGAGGTTGAAATGAATATTTGAATTGTGGGCCACTGATGTATACTTTCCTGGGTCAGGGATTTTTATCAAAGTCATTTTCAATAAGTGAAATGACAATGACAGTCACAAATGCCACACACCTGTGATTCTCTGGGGGTGCTCGCTGATCCACTCTATCTCACTCCTCCTAATCATAAAGCCATCGTCCTCATACATCTTCATTTTCTATTAAGTTTGCACAACTTCTGCCAGTCTAGAGAAATTGCAGAAATACTGAAAATGTCCATTTTTAAGTCCTTTCTTTCTCCCTGCTTCATGCAAAGCTTATGCTGTCTGCAGGGCTAATTGGGATTAGGCCCCATGAGCTGTCTTGGTGTGAGAGATGCTGCAGAGCTGACGTGGAGGGTCTGTCCGCTCACCAGTGGGGCGTCCGTTGTCCTATTTCCCAGAGCCAGGGGCAGGTCAGCCCAACTCTGAGATCAGCACCACCCTGGGGCCTCCTGGCTATGGTTCTGCAGCATCTGCCCGGAGGCTGCACCGGCTCCCCCAGAGGCTCCCTGGAAAGCATCTAGGATCTGCCATCACTCTCGGAAGATTCCCCAGGCTTGCAGGGGAGCTGCAGTTGTAAATAATACATCACTTCCCAAGTCCTCTCTGATCTGCCATTGCCTGAGAGCCCGAGGAACTCTGCAGGCACATGTGCAAGCACTCCACGTCATCTGCAGCCACACACTGCGCACGGGGGTCCTGCAGCCACACACCGTGCACGGGAGGTCCTGCAGCCACACACTGTGCACGGGAGGTCCTGCAGCCACACGCTGTGCACGGGGGTCCAGCAGCCACACGCTGTGCACGGGGGTCCAGCAGCCACACGCTGTGCACGGGGGTCCTGCAGCCACACGCTGTGCACGGAGGTCCTGCAGGCTGCTTCCGCGCACGCCTTGCTGGGAGGAGACGTTTAAAGGAGCCAAAAGAAGCCAAAGGGGAGAGGAAAAGGAGTCACCCTCCCAGCAGGGTCACCCTCAGATAAGGCCAGTCCAGGGATGCACTGGCCATTCTTCAAGCCTGGAAAACAACCTGAGCCCCACGGCAGGTGTGCGAGCTCAGCCATCAGGCATGGAGGGGAGGGACCCACCTACAGAATCCCCAAGGGCAGGAGGCCACAAGGGGGATGCTGAGACCTTCTGGTGCACAGCATTGGCTGCGGGATTCCCCTTCGAAGTCACCAACATCCCTTGGAGATCCCCACAGGGAGGACAGAGAGGGAACCAGCCCCCAACACGTCTGGAAGGAGGTCATTGCCCACTGCGAGTCTTGGAGAAGGACCCCTTCCCACTCATGAAAACGAGGATCCAGGCGCTTCCTTGTTGACCCGATTTACAGAATAATTTATTTTTACTTGGTAGTACCACGACGCTGTAGGAGAAATCTTAACTAAATTAATTCTTTTTAGTATACAAGCAGGTATTTGGGGCTCACGTCAAAAGGCAGCATATTTTCAGGAAAAATGAAATAAGTAATTCTCTCCAGCTACTCTTTACACTAAAGTTCATGCAAAACGTAGGAGGCCTTCCACAGGGCGTTGCCAGCCTGGGAAAGGAATCACCCAGGAGCCTTCTGATTCTGGAGGGAGCTGCCCTCTGTGTTCCTGCGCTGCAGACCGTGCAGTGCTGCTCTGGCCTCCCCACTCGCTAGGGCGTTGCTTGTCTGTGACACTGCCACGCTTGGCTGAGCCCTGCAGTGAGTCTTCCTGAGGCAGAAGGGCAGGCAGGAGGCAAGGTGGACATCACTCTACCCGGGAGCCTCAGGGGCAGTGAAGGACAAGTCCACCCACAAAACAGGCAGTGGTTGGACACCATGGGAGGCCTTTCGCCGCACTGCTCCATTCCCTCAAGGCAGAGTCACCATCAAAGACCACAGGGTTGAGCTGAGCTTCCCTGAGCAAAACTGAAATGAGAGGACCAGTGCTGGGAAGAACATCAGGCTCCAGGGTCCAGGATGGCCAAGGACCTACAGTGGGCACTTTGCCAAAACTGCTGCACCAGTCTTGTTTGGGAACTTTGACAATTTTTTTTTTTTTTTTGAGACGAATCTCACTCTGTTGCCCAGGCTGGAGTGTAGTGGCATGATCTCAGCTCCCTGCAACCTCCACCTCTGAGTCTCAGGCGATTCTCCTGCCTCAGCCTCCCAAGAAGCTGGGGCTACAGGCATGCGCCACCACGTCCAGCTAATTTTTATATTTTTGTTAGAGACGGGGTTTCACCATGTTGGCCAGACTGCTCTTGAACGCCTGACCTCAAGTGATCTGCCTGCCTCCGCCTCCCAACGTGCTGCGGCACGAGCCACCCCGCCCAGCCAGGGACTTTGACTATTAAATGAACATGGTGAACTAAACTTTTCCCAAAAAACAGTTCTTGAAATTGTTATGGAGGATTGGTAAGAACCAGAGATTGCTGTCTGAGCCCCGTGGCCCCAAATGCCTGTGTGGACATTCCTCACAGAAATCACCTCTAGGTACCTTCCTGACGCCCAGGCTCCTGATGCTGCCAGCTCACCTCCCAGGGCCAGTGCTCCCCGTTTCCACCCTGGCCCCCTTAGCTCCTCTTGGGAGCTTGGTAGGAGAGCACCCGCCTGACCTCTGGAGTCGGAATCGGCCCTGTTTTAGGGCCACAGGCGAGACCCCGCCTCCCCTCTGTGCTTGGGAGTGCATCTGTGTGCAGCTGGCCAAACTTCAGGTGGTTTCGCAGCCTCGGTGGGGTCCCAGTGGATCCCTCTTCCACACACTCATCTCCTCTCTGCTCTTGCCAATGCTGCCCATGCCCATGCCCATGCCCCTGGCTTAGTCACAGCTGCCCCGTCCACCCCAGCTTCAACCCACTGCCTGGCAGCCTCTCTTCCTACTTCCTACAGTAGCCAGCTCTCAGGAGCAGGAATTCCTGAATCGCTTCCACCAGGGCCATGGGAAATTGGAAATGGAGACTTTTCTAACTCCATCCTTCTGCCTGGAAACCTTCTTTCTCAGCGGTTTTTTTTTTTTTTTTTTTTTTTAGTTTAATGTATTTTAATAGCAAACTTAAAGGAACAACACAGAATACAGACAACATTAAAAACATGTACTTGCATGTAGGATAACTCAGTTAGAAAAGTATAGTGAATGGATGGAATCTACTGTATGATAAAAATGCTACAAACACCACTGAGTTGCCGTCAATAAGAAATTTACTTGTTTTAAAAAAATCCAAATGCTGGCACTGTCCAGAAAAATTTAACAGGTTTATTTACAATTATTATAAAGTTGAACCTCTGAAACTTGTTCACTGAAACATTTTAACTTGCATTAATGCTTTACGTCTCCGCATTTATATTAAAAATTCACACACAAATGAAAATGGAAAAACTGCCAATAGCTGATTTCTGTCCCCTATTTTTCCACTCGCAATCATATACTTAGGTACCTTTTGACTCCACGGAAAAAAATATCTAACGTTCACAACTACCAATAACAGGAAGAAGAGATTTTTTTTTTTTTTTCAGAACTACCAGTAACAGGAAGAAGAGAATTTTTTTTTTTTTTTTTTTGGAGAATGAAATGTTTCCCATCATAGTGGATTCTTAAGCACGTTCTCCACGTATGCGGCGTGCCAGCTGGATGTCTTTTGCCATAATTGGTACACGTTTGGCATGGACAGCACACAGGTTGGTGTCTTGGAAAAGGCCAACCAGATAGGCCTCACTTGCCTCCTGCAAAGCACCGATGGCTGCGCTCTGGAAGCGCAGATCTGTTTTAAAGTCCTGAGCAATTTCCCGCAGCAGAGGCTGGGGGCAAGTTTGCGAATCAGTTCAGTGGACTTCTGATCACGTCTAATTCCCCGGAGCGCCGCAGTACCCGGCCTGGGACGATGAGGTTTCTCCACCCGTCCAGTAGAGGGCGCACTCTCGCGAGCGGCTTTGTAGCCCGTTGCTTCCTGGGAGCTTCACCGCGGGTCATTTCCGGGCTGCCCGCTTTGTGCGCGCCATGGCACCGGAAGCTGCTTACTTGCCCCGCTTCTCCTTCGGCTCAGCTCGGGCGAGCGAGAGGCGGCGCCGGCGTTGGAGAGTGACGGCAGTGCGGTGGCGGCTGCAAACACAATTCCTTTCTCAGCTAGTTTTAAGCCAGTCTCCACTGTGCTGTGTTATTCTGGGAGCCTCTGTAAGGAGCTTGCTGTGCCCCAGACTGGCACCTGAGACGGGCGGGGCTGGCCCTCAAAATGACCCAGCTCTTCTACCACCACTGCCCTGCACCTCCAAGAATCTGGACTTGGAGCAGGACCCAAGACCTTCGGAGTTGACCTCTCACCTCTGCCTTCTCCTGCTTCTGCCCAGCTTCCCCAGCCAGATCCGTTTCTCCTGGGGCGGGGAGGGAGACTTCTCCCGCTGAGGTCTGCGGCTCTAAACCCTGGCCGTCCATCAGAATCGCCCAAGAGCTCTTTAAAACACCAGATTTCCTGGTCTCCCCCAGAAACTGCTGTAGTGGACCGGGGAAAGGGAGCGGGCATCGGGCTGATGCCAGCCTGGTGGGGGGTTCTGAGGAGCGGAGACCCCTGCTCGGGCCACAGTCTGAGGTGGTCCTTCTCTCCTTTAGAGGCAACGTCTGTGCCCCGGTGCCCCGGGCTCACCTTTTGATGGGCACTGAAGCCTCTGGAATTGGGAAATCCTTTGAGAAGTCGCGCTCATGACTATGAGATGATAGCTATCATAGCCATGTTTTAAAAATGTTTCTCAATATTTTAAAAAATCTAACAATCAAAGAAACCTCTGTGCTTCCAGTGTGTAACCTTTACTCAAAACACAGAACTTTGTTGGCCTCGTGGTTGGGGCTCCAGGATTTATTATTTAAGGGAAATGAAGTCCACTGGAGACTAACAAGAGGGGGTCTGATTAGAGATAGGACCGCCTCCTTCAGGGCTGGGGCATGAGGCCCTGGGGAATCCCACGGGTGCCACTGAGGCTGTGAGCAAATCCCTGTCCTGTTTGCTCAGCCGGACTTCAGGGACAGTTACTGTTGCACAGGCACCATCCTCCTTGGGGATCCCATGGAGGACAAGACGGGATGCTGGTAGACCTAAGGAAATGCTAGGCACAAGAAAGCACCTGCTGAGAGAGGGCGTGTGATGAAGAGCTGATGGAAAAGTATGTGTCAGGGAGGGGCTGGAGACCCTGCCAGGCTAAGGGCAAGACCCCTCTGAGTCGGTGGTCCACGGCGGCCACCCCTCCTGCACTGGCCCGGCCTGTGCCTCTGGAAGCCTGACTATGCAGCCATCAAACCTCAATGTCCTGCAGGAGCTGATCCCAGAACTCTCCGAGGACCAAGTGGGCCTGGAAATACCCAAAGACAAAGGGGGTCGTGGCACAGGGCTTCCAGGTGTGACGTAGGGATGGCTGAGCTGGGACTGGCTGCCGGTGCCTTCTTCATGTGAATCACGGCATTTTGCTCCATGCAGGTGGTCAGGGTAGAGACATGAAGAGGTGAAAAGGCTCTCCTAGGATCACCCAGAATCCAGGTAGAACTCACAGGGTTGGAAGTCCTGGCCATCCATCTATTAGCCTGAAGCTTTGGAAACATTGGCTAGCCTTTCAGAGAACGGAATTCTTCCCTTTGCAGATCCACGTGGGAACCAGTCATACCACATGCCCCCCAGAGCAGGCAGGGGCCACCTGGGGGTTCTCTGAGCACCCAGGCCCCTCTCAGCCTGAAGGTGAGGTCAGGAGTCCCCACTGGCCGAGATACCTTGCTGGCTGGGATCCCTTGCTGAATGGGACCTCTCTCTAGCCTGAACCCCCTGCCCACTAGGACCCCAACTGGACTCCAGCTGTGCTGGCTTGTGGACCTTCAGGCTTTGCCCCCCTCCACTCCAGGAACTGGGGGAGAGGTTTACACTCTCCCTGCCTGGGAGAGCCAGAGAAGGGCATGTGGGAGGCACTCCACAAGGATTCTGAATGCATCAGAAAAAGGAAAGAGAAAAAATGTCTTTCTCCAAAGCCCCCCTCCACATGCCAACCATAGCCAAGGTTACAAACAGTGGTAAGAGTCAATTTTCCCTTTAAGCAGTTGCAATCAATGGAATGCACCCTAGCTTTTGTAACTAAGTTATACCATTGGCAATTTTCATCCCACATCAAAATTTAAAAATCAGATCTCATTAGAGCAGGTGGAGCAGAGAGCTGAAGGCCTCCCATTGTGGGCTGCTGTGCTGAGACTGAAAATAAACGTTGCTTCTGAAGGCAAGAACTTTTCATCTGGAGTCCGTGGGGTGAGCACACCCTTGGCCTGGGTAAGGGAGCTGTGGTACGGTTTTGTTTATTTGTTTTCTGGATGATGGCTTTGTTGAGTAAATCCAGCAGAGGATGACATCTGCAGAGGTTTCTTTTGAAACATGAAAACGAAAGTAGAACACACATGCCTTCAAAATACGCAAGTCTTGAAATGACGATGGCTGGAGTGGTAAGGACACAGTTACACAGGATCCTTCCAGGTCTGAGGGGCAAGACGGCTATAGTGTGACTTTGCCTGGTGGCCATAACATCTAACTTAGAACGTTTAAATGGCTCCAAATATCTTTTAACAAGATTTTTTTTTAAAACCAAAAGATTTTTCAAAGGCGAGCGTAGAAGGTGCTGTATCACCTGAGTTGAGCGTTTGCATCAGGAGAGGATTTGTGTATTTAATATCTTGTATATCTCCTATAATATATTCATGACATAAGGCAATTATGTCTGAAAACTCAGAGTTATGCAAATTCCCATAGTCTTATGAATGTGTGTGAGTGAAGACTGTCCAGGACAGTTGCACAGAACAGGCACTGCCCATACCCAATCTGTGTGAATGGTACTTTCAGGGTTGTGTGATATGGAGACCCTAAAGAAACATCATAATTTGTCTTTTTTTTTTTTTTTTTTTTTTTGAGACAGAGTCTCATTCTGTCCCCCAGGCTGGAGTGTAATGGCACGATCTCGGCTCACTGTAACCTCCGCCTCCCGGGTTCAAGCAATTCTCGTGCCTCAGCCTCCCAGGTAGCTGAGATTATAGGTGCCCACCACCACACCTGGCTATTTTTCTGTGTTTCTAGTAGATACGGGGTTTCACCATGTCGCCCAGGCTGGTCTCAAACTCCTGAGCTCAGGCAATCCACCCACCTTGGCCTCCCAAAGTGCTGGGATTACAGGCATGAGCCACTGTGCCCAGCCTTGTCTTCCTGGAATTACTTTGTTTCCTGTAAATTTCCGTCCAGTTGGGTCAATAAGGAATTTAGCCACAGCCAGTGTGGGGGACCCTGTGGGTAAAGTGATGAAAGATATCGTCTTAGTCCACGTGCGCTTCTATAACAAAGTACTTTAGACTGGGTAGCTCATAAATACTGGGAATTTACTTCCCACAGCTCTGCAAGCTCAGATTCAGTGTCTGGAAAGCGCTGAATTTCAACTTCCAAGACGGCGCCTTGTTGTTGTGTCCTCATCGTAGGGAAGGACAAAAAAAAGAGATGAACTCACTCCCTCAAACCCTTTTATAAAGGCCCTAATCCCATGTATGAGGGCGGAGCCAATCCCCTGCTAAAGACCTTATCTCTCTGTACTCTTGCATTGAGGATTAAGTTTCAACACAAATTTGGGAGCAACACAAACATTCAGACCGTAGCAGATGTCGGACTCAAGGCAGCGGGGAAGCCCTCGCAGCAGGGTCAGCAACACGTTGGAGTACTAGGGGAACTCCCCACCCCCAACCCACGCAGTTCCACCAGGGGCCTGGCCTGAGGGATGGGAAGCTGGGGGATCTGGGGGCCCGATGGCCATTCTCCACTGTGCGCTTGCCGTTCCCTGGCAGGCTCTGAACCCACAGGTACAGCCTTTTGTCCTGAGTTCATTATGGGCAGCTCCTACACATCCCCCTGAGACTTGAGGGTGCTCCGTATTCAAAGGTGCAGAACTCCCCTGTGCAGGCAGTGGGGAAGGGGCAAAGGTCGCCTGACTGAGCCCACCCAGGTTCCATTTCTCTCCTTGCCAATACTCCCCACTTAGACTCCCATTATACTTCACTAGTACTGTTCCAGAAACTTCCATTCTTATCCCTTTCTCCAACCAAATTCAGTAAGCAAGCTGCAAGAAAACAGATCAAGGATGCTAGTGCACAGCGGATCTGGGCACTCCTCTAACGCCTCCCATGGCTCCCAATTTCCATGTGCACAAAGCACACTTGTGCAGCTCTCTACGTATGAGGCGCTCTCTGCACAGTGGTGCAGTCTTTTTCTCCAAATGCAGCCCCCACCTCTCCTGTCCCACACCTGGGCTCCTGCAGAGCCAGGCTCCTCCCTGTGTGCCGCATGGGTCCTACACTCTCTCGTCTGAGTGAATGCTCTCTAGCTGCTGTAGTGCCTGAGATGCCCCCTGCTGCCTGTGGTCAGAGCCCAGTGCCCGCTGTCATCTCAGAGAAGGCAGCTGTGTTGGGCTGCTCACAGGTCCTCCAGGAGGCAGCCGAGTAAACAGAGCAGACCACACAAGAACAGGGAGGTCTCTATGGGTAAAGCCAGTGCAGACAGGAAGGGCCAGGGGAGTTTGTTGGCTTAACACATTTTCAAAAGCATTTCAGTAGAATCACTGCTGAGCTGTTGTCATCAAGGAGATAGGAAAATATGTTCAGTCTTGATTGGGTTTGGTGTTACTGTGTTGCCCAGAGACTAGTCTTGAACTCCTGGCCTCGAGTGGTGCTCCCACTGTGGCTTCCCACAAGCATGAGCCATCACAGTCAGCTTCAGTGCATGATGTCAGAAGTGTTTGGGTTTTAGCGTGAGCCGTCACACTCAGCTTCAGTGCATAATATCAGAAGTGTTTGGGTTTTTAAGTTGAGTTTACTGCTTTTTAAAATCAGAAATATGCTATAGGAACTTAAACTCTTGTTTACATCAAATAGCTTCTGGTAAAATGGGTTTTGTTATATGGCGTTTCACTTTAATCCAAGTTTCAATGAGCCCATTAAAAATGCTAAGTTAAGGCTTCTATATGCCCCAAACTGATACAAGTCCACCTGGACCATCAAGAGATGGAATAAGTGCCAAAAAAAAAAAAAAAAATTAGTGAGCACAAGGGCAAACATCTCCCATGGCACTGGGCTCCCCACACTCAGGGAGGGGGTGGTTTCTGCTGGGCAGGTGCTCAGAATGCACGTGCCGGGCCTCAAAGCTCACTGCGTCGGGTGTGGGGTTTCCTGTCCAGCCAGTGTGGGTGTGTTTAGGCTTGTCTGACCTGCTACACATCTCCTGATGGAGAGCCAGATTTTCTGAAAAGATGCATCTTTTCATCAAAAACAGGTGATGAATTTTACTGCCAGGCATTTTGAATTTAATGTGCTCCGGTCATCACCACCAAACCTCCAAGTGTAGCACCCGGGACTTCTCGAACCGCTGGAATAATGAGTTCTCTCCTGATTCTGCCTCTCGCGTTCCTCTGGTGTATTTGGTCTGCCCATTGTTTGGCATTCTTCTTTTTTCATAAAGAAAACGTGTGTGTGTGTGATGAAAAACTTGTGTCAAATTGAAAGCTGTAAGTCAAGCAAGTAATTTTGAAAATATGTGGAAACTGTGGTTTATATGTACCAAGAATAAAGGCTGGTAACCAGGATTTGAGTTGTAGGTTGGTTTTACATAATCCAATAATTTTTTTGCTTGCAAATTTGTTCTTGAAGTTAAGCTGCTGGAAACACATTATCAATCACCTTCCCTCGCGCTGTTTCTCTCCTGCCTGGTCCTTTGCTCCTCTGAAAGGCCTCAATTAATTATACACACTTTGCTCCTTGCCACCAAAGACCCTGCATTTTCCATGTAACGGGTGAGGTATGCAAATAGTGGAAGCCCATGAGGCCAATCAGAGGTTTACAGTGGGTTGCAAAATCCATCCAAGAACCCTTCAATCTTGCAAAGATCTTTTTTTCCTCTAAAATGCAGTCATATTTTTGGTCCTGAAATGCTGTACACTGTGCAGCCTTCATCTTGGGCTAACTTTGAAAAAATATCCTTTACTAGAAAATACAAGGCAACTTTTTGCATTGCTTATGCACAGCTTACATAAGAAAGATTAGCCATCCGTCAGGCCTCCATGGAGGGTTTGCCTTGCACGATGGTGAATGTCTCAGAGTGCCCAGCCCAGGTGGGGAAGAGCACAAAGCTGCAGGATCTGTAAATTACACAACACCTCCAATAGAATCCAGACAGCATCTCATAAGCACATGCATTAATATTTCTCCTGAGAAATGCATGAATATTCACACTAAGAGGAATAAATAAAGATTGCAAATGGCTCCACATCAGATCAGAACAGGATTTGCTGCCAAATGAGTTTTTGGCCATAATAAAATAAAGTATTCGATTTTTGGGTTGTGGCACTGCAGATGGGAGACTGTGGCCCTCTGCTCCCTCCCCATGCTCTTGTGGGTGCCAGGGAAGACACCCAGGGAAGGGCAGCTCTGTTGATCTCTGGTGTTGCCAGGCAGAAACAGTTTCTCCCATCCCCCCTGGTGTCTAGCATTCAGGCACAGTCCTGAGGGTCCTGGGAACCTGGGTCAATGGCCCTGTGGATCAGGTGTCCACAGGTGGCTGGGCCAGCAGCCTTGAGGGTCCTGGGTCACAGCCCCATGGGGTGGAAGTTCTGAGCGCCCAGGGCTGAGCTGGCAGCCACAGTGGCTGTGGAGTGAGACTTGAGGTGAGGACAGTGGCTGATTAGCAGCCCGGGAATCCCAAGAAAGGAGGAGCAGAGACCTCCCCTCTGCTTGTGGGAGGCCACTAGGGAGAAGAGGACGATAGAGCCACGCGTGGCCTTGGTCCAGCTGTGGCGATCTCCCACCTTCCTGTTAGCTGATGTGCAATTCTGAGCATGGTCCTTTTTGAAGCTGTTGATGTCACCACAGACCAGACCTAGACGGAAAACGCCAAAGACCCTCACCAAAGCTGATTTTCCACCCCCATCTATTCAGTGAGTCTTTTATTATTAATTTGCCTCCATTTCCTCTCTCTCTTCTTTTGTCCCTTTCTCCATGATCTGGGTGTGTGAGCAGAGAACAAATACGTTTTCTCTGCCCTGACTCCAATCTTGCCTACCTCTCCTGGGCTGCTCGCCCCTGATGCTGACACCCCAAATCTAAGACATGTCCTTCCAGCCTCCCAGTGAGCCTGTGACCTGAGAGCTGGACTCTGGCCCTCCCTGTGGAGAAGAGGGAGGAAGAGGAGGGGCTTCCATCTCCTTCTCCTGGCCAAGAAAAATATTCTTGCATACATTCCTGAATTTTTTTTCCAGAAAGAGCCGAGATGGATTGACAGTGGAGGAAACAGAGAGGCTGAGGGCTTCACGAGCTTGAGTCTTTTCCTGGGGTATGTATGATATGGCTTTTAATTCAGTGTCTTCTATTTCTGCAGAGACTGGAACATGCCAGTATTTACTTTTTCTTAATACTACCAGACATCTGTCCAGTTTAAGGACCAAGCAACAAAAATGTCACTGTATGTAAACACATCATTCTTTATCGAGAAAACAGCTTTCAAAGAAAAATCTGGAATGCTAAAAAAAAAGTCTTTAATCAGGGGCAGATATGAGAAGTAATACCTCGGGCTAGAATACTCATAAGTAGAAACTGAGTTTACACTGAGCAGCAAGACTTTTTATTGCCTATACTTGCTCCTTTGGTTTTCGGTAAAAGTTATGATGACTTAGCTAAAATCGGTTCGGGGTTATTTTAAGTTGATATAATCTGCCATTTTAATTTCTGTAACCTAATGCAACCTCTATCAGCAGACAACCTTCCCCTCCATTCCTCAGGTGAGGGTAATAATTGCAGGTTATTTTCCTAGAGGCCCCTGAACTTTCACAACGTCAGCCAGATATTTGGGAACATGAGGAAACTGAATGCATTTATCAGGGACCCAAGAAAACACAGCTCCCTCATGTCCAAGATGCTGCATCTACAGGAGTCCCCACTATGCAGTCACTGGGAGGTCAAGAGACGATCCATGTGTGTGGGTACCTGTGTGTGTCTGTGTGCACACCTGTGTACCTGTGTGTGTGCACAACTGTGTGTGTACCTGTGTGTGTGCACAACTGTGTGTACCTGGGTGTGTGCACACCTGTGTGTGTACCTGTGTGTGTGTGCACCTGTGTGTGCACAACTGTGTGTACCTGTGTGTGTGCACAACTATGTGTGTACCTGTGTGTGCACAACTGTGTGTGTACCTGTGTGTATGTGCACAACTGTGTGTGCACACCTGTGTGTATCTGTGTGTGTGCACACCTGTGTGTGTGCACAACTGTGTGTACCTGTGTGTGTGCACACCTGTGTGTGTGCACAACTATGTGTGTACCTGTGTGTGTGTGCACAACTGTGTGTACCTGTGCGTGTGCACACCTGTGTGTATCTGTGTGTGTGCACACCTGTGTGTGTACCTGTGGGTGTGTGCATGTGTGTGCACAATAGAAGAGTGGGCTAACCCAGCAAGGACATTAGCAGTGAGTGTGTGGGGGCAGCGGGGGCGGGGGTGAGGCTGCAGGTGTCACCAGACTGAAGGTGTATGTCCTGACAACTTAGAGACACGTTGATCTAGGAAAAGCAGTGGAAAGCAAGCCACCACCATCCCACAGTCAGGCTGCATAAGCTCATTCACACATTCTTATCTCTGAAAGACTTTCCATCTTGGAATACTTTTACATTTATACAAAAGTTGTAAGGATAACACAGAGAATATTTGTGGGGGTGTGGGAGCAGCTGCAGGGATACTGGGCGCAGTAGGGAGGGCCCTGGGGGCTGGGGAGCCCATGCCGGGCATTGCCATACAAGTCTCTGATTCCTGCCCCATTCGGGTGCATGCCGGGCACAGGAAGGCCTGGTACTATGGTCGGGGCACTCCCCATGGAATTAGGCAGAAGTCGCTGTGGCAGTGGAGCCCACACTTTGCAGGACATTTTCCACTTTGGAGAGTGAGGAGCTCATCCCTGGCCAAGGAGACCTGATGTCAGAACAGGAGTTGAAGCGCAGAAGGCATGAGGACAACAGGACCCTCCGAGGACCACCTGTGACTTCAGCAGCACAGAGATTGCTGAAGCCAGGCCCCGATGTCCTCAGCAGCAATATGCACAGACGTGCTTGGAAGAGCGGCCACAGATCTGATTCTGGCCGTTTCTCTGCCTGACCTCGCCACCCTCAGGGCTGGCTGTGGCCTTGGGAAAACCCATCCTTCCACCTTCAACCCTGAACCATCTATCGGGCGCTCCAGGTCGCAGTTTCTGTGCAGGCCTTGCTGGCCTCTATCTTCTGCCCTTTCTCCTCTTTCCCTCTCTCCTTTTTCCCTCTCTCCTCGCTCTTTCTACCATTCCTTCTCCCCCTCCTCCTGTTTTCTCTCTCCATCCTTTCCCCCTCCCCACTCCTTTCCCACTTCTCTCTTCCTCCTGCTCCCACTCTCTTTCTTTCCACCTGATTTTGGCTTCATCATAATCTAGTATGTACGTTTTGATGTTTTCAAGTTTTCCTCACCTATCAAGAGAAAGAAGAATTATATGAAAAAGTAACTATAGAAAGGGAAACCCTTTATCATTTCTGCTTCAATAGGAGGCTTTTGGGCTTCAGAAAGAGATTCTAGACCTCAGAGAGCCAGAAGTCATGGGATCCGGACCAAGGGCACCAGGCAGAGCAGCAGCGGCTGGGATGGAGCCCGCTTTGATGCTTGGTACTCTGCAAGAAACAGGTAACATTGAACGATGGAAAGTGGTGCTTGCCATTGGGTTGAAATTGTGTTATTTCCCATCAGCACATAATGTACAGCTATTAGTTTCGTTATAATGGCTTAGGAGTCATCTAGATGTATCTTTCTTAGCTTGATTTTTAGTCTGTTATTTAGACAAATGTTAAGTTGGAGCCTGGCTTACATTTTCATTATGAAATCTCAGAATCCATCCAAGCACTGGGGTGCACTTCCCATGGTTGAGTCCCCTTTCTTCATCCCTGCTTCCCAGGCAGAGAGGGGGATGGAGCCACCTATGGTGCTGGCTTCAGGAGGGAAACCTCAGCTCCCTCGGTCTCCACTCTCTGCAAAAGGGGGGTCCTGGACAGGGACAAGGGCTCATTCTCATTCTCCTACCTCAACCAGGAGGCATCATCTCAGCCCTTCCAGGACCTTGTGGGCTGAGTGTCACTGAAGGCAGTTGCTGTGGGCAGTACTCTCACTAGCTACAGTCAGACACAGCCAGGCTCACTTCTGACCTGTCACACCCCTGGTCTTGCCCCGCTGGGAGATTATATCATCTCCTGGAAAGGAAACAGCAGCCATACTGCATACTGCTCCTCAGAGTGCTTTGCTCACCACCTCTGACAGCCTTGCCAACTGTTGTGGTTTGGCTGTGTCCTCACCCAAATCTCACCTTGAATTGTAATTCCCATAATCCCCACACATCCTGGGAGGGACCTGGAGGTGACTGAATCGTGAAGGTGGTTTCCCACATGCTGTTCTCGTGATAGCGAGTGAGTTCTCATGAGATCTGATGGTTTTATAAGCGTCTGGCGTTTCCTCTGCTTGCACTTTTCTCTTTCCTGCTGCCCTGTGAAGAAGCACCTTCCACCATGATTCTAAGTTTCCTGAGACCTCCCCAGCAGTGCGGAACTGTGAGTCAATGAAATCTCTTTCCCTTTAAATTACCCAGTTGTAGCAACTAAGGCCTGAGCTGTCTTTCTCCTTATGCACAGGAACCCATAATGACTGCTGCCCAGGGCCCACCCCTCTCTGTAACACTTCAGTCACCCCTGATGAGGCCTTGGATCTGAGGACACAGAGGGAGTGGACGAGGAAGTTTGGGCCTCCAGGTTCCTGATTCCAAAAGCCAGTCTTGCTCCTACTCTGGCTGACTCTGACTTTGACGCATCCACAGAGAGGAGCCAGCCACCTCTGGAAGGCCAT